>NC_137212.1:26410106-26430144 GCF_949987685.1 Ammodytes marinus
AGCTAGTAACATGCCTAGAGACTATGCTGTGTATTAACACTTTTTTCAGCGCACACACACAGTACGGACAGGTAGCTGAACGTGAGGAGATATTCAGTGATTTTGACGAAAAAGGGATTTTGACAACAGGCGTTCTCCAGAATCACTGACTGCACCTTTACGATGGACCAGCAAAATAGGGAAGAAACAAAGGAGATACTGTATGAACGAGAACAATAAGTGGGAAACAAGGAATGGATGAGACAAAGGAAAATAGTAGGGGAATAAAAGTCATATCAAGTTCAACAGTATGGAAATACACAGGGATTTGAAGAGTCTTTACTAGCACCAAGGGACTCTGGGAAATGGAGTTTTCTTCCAACTCATGCATGATTTACATAGAGATGTAGATGATATGTCAACTTTAAACCACCTGCAATGACACGCAGCTCAAAGCCATAATGATTCCACTGTCTTACCACTACGCTGGCCGGGTGCTCCGTGGGCTCCGTAAATTTCCTCTCTAGCTCCACTCGCTCCCTGGGGAACAGAATGTCGTCAGATTCCAGGTCTTCGAATTCCAACGGCCCACCACTCCCGTCCTTGGTCTCAGCATGACTTATCAGAACCTGCAGTCCACAGAGGAGTCACATCAGTCAACACGTGGATGGGAAAAAAAACTTTCCCAAAATCATTTCCAGACTTTTTTTATTTCTTTGTTTTTTCACCCCCCCAAAGATCCAGTTGTGTGAGCCGTGTTGCCTAATAAAGGGCGTTGGGTAAAACCAAAGGCACGATGATGGGAACCTTTGAGAGGGGTCGACCAAACATTCTGCAAACAATGAGTTGGATGCAAAATGTGGGAATGTCCTGAACTTTCAGCCGGCGGTCAAAAAGATAAAATACACCTTCAAGTGGAGACTGCAAGTTCAAAAATGTTTAACTCATATATATTATCATGAAACGTTGCCACTTGATTACTGACATTTAAATAGTAATTTTTCTTATTAAATATTTTTTTAAATAAATGTGCAATTTTAGAAATAACTTAACTAATTATGCAAAAGTTTAATCTCTTTAAGTATAAAAAAATTCTATGTGTAGGAAAAATCCAGAGTTAAAATCTTTATTAGTATCCAAAGTTAAAGAACAGAATTTAGATGCAGCTGTTTCCTATTTTATAAATCAGAAAATACTACGTACACATCTTTAAAAATGCATTTTTCATCATTAATTTGACAAATACCAACATATGGACAAATCCTTCTGTAATGACCTTCAGAATAGTGCTAAGAATTATTATGCAAAGTGTAGTTGATGTAAATGCTTTAGAATTTGAGTTTTTTTGGTATTGAAATAAAGATAATGTTGAGATAATGTCCGTTAGAGGTGGTTGTATAGGATAATGTATGGTCAAATAAACACCTAAATGTACATTTGTCCCTTTTTATTTATACTGGCATTAAAAAAAGACGTAAATATCCAAAAATCTCAAAATGTACAAGTGCTTTAATGAAACAAAGTTTGTGCCTGCCGTGTCTGGCCTTGTTTTCTCAGTAGAACAGAAGAATGTCAGAGGTCTAAGATGAGTGCACGCTGCTTTAAGAGAGTGTTGATATAATGAGATGAGAGGACAAGCTCCACCACAACTAACAGTGTGTTTTCTTAAGTCTGCACCAAATGTAAGTTGACTGCCATTGGTGCCATTGACTGCTGAATTGTATCAACATGTCCCAGCAAAGGGCAGGAGAGACAACAGCCAAAACTGATTAACGTCGATGTGTAGGGTCCTTGACAAAGACCATTTCTCTTTTGACTATACGGGTCAAAGTTTATCCCTCCGTCCAAAAGCCAAGACAAAAGAGGACCTTGGACGTGTGCCCGGGTTTGACAGAAAATACGTTGTTCCGAAATGTTCCCCACAAAAGATTTCCAAAAAGGTCGGGGAGGAAGTGATTCATCCCTGCTTGTCCGAAACAACGCACAGAATGAATGCATTCCTTCATAATGAAGATAGCTGGGGATGTGACATGTGAATGCTGAGTCCAGTGGAAACCTGGCAAATGTTCAACCAACGTACACATGGACATGGGCGTTACAGTCAAAAAGGAATATTTATTTCTCACTTTCTGTTCCAGGAAATAAAAACTACAATGCAACTACAATGCTAATGCAGCTATTGTGCATGTATATATTAATAAAATAATTTGTGGAAACAGCGTTTATGTTAAAGAACCTCTGCGAGGGTCTTTCCCATTAGCTGTTGGTTGTGATCTCATAGCTGGTATTGTTAGGAAACATCAAACCTCCTTGGTGCTCAGCTCTACTGATTAGAGCACATAGCCATGTATAGCCAAACAGTGTTACAAGACTGGGTAAAAGAACAAACCATCAGTGATTTAAGATCTTTGTATTCCATTCTGAAAATTGAAGATGGCTGTTGGGATAACTAGCCTCCATTCAGAAAGTGTTTACAGTCAATTTTGGCTGGGTACATAAGCCAAAATGAACACCAATGAGGCTGATATCTAACCATACAATTTCAGTTTTTGATGAAATTGAAGTTCATTTTTTTTTGTAAACCTAGGAGTCGGCTCTTCTTGGCCCAGGTTGAGCACAGCTACATGATCGGCATGACCTGTTCCAAACGAACATGTATGAATATGTCTTGTACTCACAGAGTTAATGTGGAGGGCCATCGGGCTGCCCTGCAGGGGATATATGGTGGTGTGACAGCCCGTCAGAGGAGTTTCTAGTGTGTAGTGGGTGGCATTGACTGTCGCTTTGCAAGCTGGATCCTGGAGCGTGAGGTTGGCATGAGGAAAGCCGTTCGTCTAGGGAAACATAAAAAAAAAAAAAAAAAAAAATGCAACATTGGATAAAGATCAAAATCTCTTTTTGATTTATCATTAACTCATTTTCTAGAATTGTAAAATAGAGTCTTAAAAAGTCAAAGCGGGTTGTGAAAGACTTTGAGTTCCCAGGAATAAACAAATCCCACAAGGTGGTCCAGCTCCAGCCCCAGCTTCTCCTAATTACAGCCCATGCCAGTTTCCATTCTGTGATGTGGGCTGACTGACTGTGCTGTCCTCGTGTTCACATGCCAAATGTTGAGAACTTGCTTCAATGTCAGTCTGTGTTTAATAGGGACGCTGGTATTTAAAATAAAAGGCTGCAGCCAATGCACTAATCTACAAGTGACATTTACATTTTGTTCATGTAGAACTTCTTTTCCTTTGCCATTATTACTGCACTGAACATTGTGGTGTAATAATTCAAATGTAAGCACACTTAGAAAACAAAAAACCTAGCAACATGGAAGCAACTGTTAGCATTTTTCTAATAATAGTGCAGACAGTATTTATTCAGCCCCCTAATTGGTCCAGACACTGGTATTCTCTCTGGGCCTCCCCCATCTTTGTTGTTGTTCTGTTTGTCTTGTCACAGTTTGTCACATCAGGTCTGGGTCGCAAGAGCAGAGCGCTATAAAAAAAAATACCCAAAAGCAGATCTGATGTATCTAACTTTGCCATAATTTTCCAATTTGCCTTTTCCACTTTATTTCTTAATAAAATACCTCAAATATGCTGGTTATAGCATTACATACACTTTTCTCAGCTTACTTTTTACAGTTTCATGCCACGGTTGGAATAGGTGTGCTTCGGCATGTCTGAGTATAGTAGTATGTAGTACACAGTCTTGCCGTCAGTTTAGATGCAACTATTCCTATCGACTGACAATAAATGAAAAATTATTTTGCTTTTGTCTTGGTCATAAGCAGAGGTGGATTGTTTGCTGCAGATTCAGCCGGATGAAAATATAAAACAATACGACAGACTCTATACAACGCAGAAAGACCCAAACCCAAAACAAGAATATGCGATATGTCGATCAATGCGTTCTGTGTTCCTGATTTTACTTTCACAATCAACTAAATAATTGAAAAACAAAATAACCATTGGTTGTCATCCTTATGTTTTTCTTAGGACATGATGGATAAAGTCATGCTTGGCCCCAACTCACCAGCAGGCTTTCTTTATCGATGCTGACCACCATCCTGGTGTCCTCACACTGCACACTGAGGGCCAGACTAAGGCCGGCCCCCTGATGCTCCTCGGGGCCTGTGCTCTCCCAGGGCGGCTGGTCCATGGGCAGGTAAGGCAGGCCATCACCCCCCGGCAGAGGGAAGGGGAAGGGCAGACCGGAGCGTCTCGAGGCGGACCCCGCTCCAACATGAGGACTGGACTGACGCAGGATGGACAGCTCAGGAGGGAACATGCTCTCCAGAGGATCCACGACCACTACATCTGCCAAAGTCACATATGGTTAACTTACAACCTCACAGGGGGCTGATTCTATAAGGCAGGGGAATTACAAAAGGATTACAACTATTAAAAAAAAACATTTCACCATTTCACACAAGTTTCTCTGTGCAATATTAGTTGTAAAAGGAGTTGCAGCAGCTGCTAAAATGTATGTTTTGCACGTAGGTATTTGAGCTATGATTTAAAGGTGCAGTCAGCTATTATGGAGAATGCTTGTTGTCAAAATCACTTCATGTCAAAATCAGTGAATATTACCTCACGATCCGCTACCTGTTCGTACCGTGTGTGCGCTGGAAAAAAATCCAGTGTTAATACCCAGCCTAGGCTCTGTAAACTGGTATGTAGACAAAAAGTATGTCAAATAAAGGGGCCCGCTATGGCTAGCAACATGCCAGTGCATTCAGGTAGTAGATCGTGAGGGGATATTCACTGATTTTGACATAAAGTGATTTTGACATCAAGCATTCACCAGAAAATGCTGACACGCTATTTTCTTCAGAACATTATATTCTGTGTGGAGAATTCCCAAGGATATTTCTTCAATTTACCTGGCTCTCTCAGGCGGATATTGAAGTGGTTGGCCACAGCAGTGCTGGTGTAGGACGTGACTGGGCTGTAGCCATGTTCGGCTGCCCACTTGATCAAGGCCTGCGACCCAGATGGCAATTGCTGCTTAGGGGATTTGGACACTTCCATCAGTTTCTCCGTATTGGAACCAACACTCACGGTATTAGAGGCCTAGAGGAAAAAGAAAGGAAAGTATATCAAAAAATATATTTTTGTAGGCCTACTTTAAAGTAAGATCTGCAGAAACCAATGACATGATTTACTGTACTAAGTATTACCACACACATATTCAATTTCAAGTACAGTCTTGTTCTCATTCTGTGTCAAGTATGATTAATGTGAATGAGTGTGAGGTAATGGGTGTGTCGCTGTTCAATCAATGCTGGGAAGCCAATATGTTAGTTGTGTGCTCCTAGAAATGGTGTCCTGCCCTTGCTGCATACCCTCCCTGTGTGAGGGAGTTGAGGATTCTTTCTCACAGACATTTCCCACACATCGGAGTCTCTTGAGCAACACTAAGGAGAACCTGCTCCACTGACAGAATCGAGGCCTTTTTTTTTTTTTACGAGGCTATCATATCGCTCACATAGTTGACACTCTCCCAAACACTGGTTGCACAAGCACGGCATCCTGTGATATGTAACTGTTGTCAAGTAAAAGTCAAAGAGTCAGCTATTTGGGAACTGACCATCCCTCTGGGGTTTTTACACTGATGATAACGTTGCTGCACTCGCAGGTGGTTGTGTCTCAACAGGTTCTGACACTTGAACACACATTCACCATGTATTTCAGTATTTTGTGAACCTGTTTGTGTAATGGTCACATGTGATGCAAAATGCGCACTTTAATGTTAACCATTAATGCAGGAACAAAACTAACAGTCTAAAGCCATGCTACCACAAGCATGTTGTGTGCTTCTATACACTGTAAATGGTAATATAGAATGCTAACATTATCAAAATAACTATTTAAAAATGTTTATGTTATGCAGGTATAATTTGTACCATGGTCAACCATCTTAACGTAGCATGGTCGCATGCTAACACAAAATACAGCTGAGGTTAAATGGCACTTTTAATACGTTTGCAGGTTTTTGGTCATAAACCAAAGCAGTAAACAATTTATCAAAGATTTGACCTAATGGTGATGAGAATGATCACCAACGTTCAACCTAAAGGCCAGCGCAGACTGCGTATATCAATGTGATGGGAATGTGACAGACAGCCATTGCCATCCATGGAGACATTTAAAAATTATCTAGCATGGGGCTATAACAATATCTATATTCCTTAAACTGCTATATTGTTGTGCAAGTGTTAAGTGGGTATATAAGACAACATAGATCTGTTGGGTACCTCAGTCAGAGACATAACTAGTATCCATCTGTGCTGTTCTGGAAGTACCAGTAGGCTGTGACCTGGCATTACACTCACACAACCTGACTGACGTACTGTGGCCTACAGCAGTGACAGGGGCAGCTGTACAAACACACCGGGCCTGGCAAAGAGTGCAGCAGTGCCATAGCTGAAGAACCCATAGGAGTATCAGCATTACACCATGAGGAAACACAGAAGCCCCCTGGACATCTCCACTGAAACCTGGGCTAACAGCTGAAAAGTGCACACGAAAAGCAACAGCAAATGAACTGGCACCAACCATAGGGCCAACCATACATTAGATACAAAATGTCCCCAGACTCAAATTATTTAGAAAAAATGGTATATGTCAAATATACCTTCCCGGTTTCTTCTTCTCGGGACTTGAAAATTCCATCCCTGGAGCAATCATGGGCGGTTGGCCGACTGCCAATTCCCCCATCCACATGACATACAGTTAAACTGTTCTCCCAAAGTGTACACACTGTAAGGTGTCATATTCTCACAGTGCCTGAGGATCCTTAGCGACTTGAGTAACACTTATGAAGATTTAATATCAAAACTTTACTATCATACTCAGCGATGAGATGTACCAATTCAAAACCACATTTCAGAGTAAAGGGCACTCTGATCTATTGCAGTAATTAGCCAGTGTTTTTCTTTTGCGTGTGGCAAGGTAGAAACGGCTTTAGAGAGCGCCTGAAGCAAGAGCGGCTCATAACTCACATTGTGACTGATGGGAACAGCTAAGTGGCTCTATGTGCAGTAGCCTTGGATTCTGAAAATACGTGATGCGGGCCCCACCAACCCCCCACACCCTGCCCCATTGCCTCTCCAAATGTGATGACAATCCCTGGAGATGCCGTGATGAAATTTCACAGTTCCTCCATAACCTGTTATCTGCTCCCTCTCTCCTATACAGCGGTGGGGACCAGGACCCAACTCAACACACATTTCTAGTGTGACTAATGCTTTGGTGGATGGGAGTCTGTCTGTGACTTGACTTGCGATGGTGATGTGTCCATAAAGAAAAAAATAAAAGTGGTGCCTGGCTGGATGAAAAAGCTTGTTTTATCTGTTGTCACGCTCGGTAGCCATAGCTTACCACTACGGTCAGCTTGCCGATCACACTGTGGGCCTTGATGACCCAGTTGACTGACTTGGTGCACTTGAGCAGCAGGACCACGTCACGATGCAGCGGGGCCCCGTCCTCCAGAGGCCGCAGCTCCACTATGACATCCACCTGGAAGGCACTGCACAGAGAGAGAGAGAGAAAGAGAGAGAGAGGGAGAGAGAGAGAGGGAGAGGGAGAGAGAGAGAGGGAGAGAGGGAGAGAGAGAGAGAAAGGAAAAAAGAATTAGGTCGACGTAGGGTTATCTTCTGTGTCTGGCCAGCTAATTAAAACAAGCTGGACCCATTCCCAGAAGAAAAGCAGACAACATATGCACTGCAGAGCAGATAGCATTAGAGTGAGATACAGCACAGAGCCAGCAACACGTTCCCAGATCTGCAGGTCTTCTGGGTGTAGAGAGAGAGTAATCACTCCGCCGAGGGAGTGTGAGGAAATTATCTGGCAACCCAGAGTTTTTAAATCATTTTCTCATAAGAGACAGCGATAAATTAATAGTACCACCCTACCCCCCCTTCAACTTCATCATGTTGTAGTTACCATCGAAAACAAGCTCCATGGGGATTAAAGTGAGATGGTCTAGACCTCTAAAACAAAGCATGACACCATGTTGTTTTCTTGTCTGTTTGCTGCTCACCTGCTGGAGTTGGGGGCTTGGAGCTCAATGATATGGACCTCTTGGTCTTTGTCGGGTCCAGAGAGCACGCAGCCCTTTGATGTCTGCGGCTGCACGTATCCACCCAGGTAGTTCAGAGACAGGAACTTGCTATCAATCTTGCAGGTGTCAGAGAAGAATGGATCTGAAAAGTGGAGAGATGTGTGTTACTCTTCGGAGGGGTTCTGTCTGCGGGGCTTGCTTTGACCCAGCTGTTCCATCAGACTTACCATTGGGCAAAGGTAAGCATTTGCCTGGGGCCCCAAGCTACCAAGGGCCCCAAAACACACCTCATGAACTCATGATTGTAATCTAGAACACTTTTTCTGTTCACGTAGGGCTCATTTATAATATCTTTATATAAATCCATACACTAAACTGACATTATGCTTTCTGTTGCCCAAGTTGCTTATTGTTGTTCGTCTTGTTATACTACAGGTGCACACGGCCGTAACAGTCTTCTATATTGTGTTGATACTAAAGTCAGAAGATTACACAGGACCTTATAATACGCATAGTAGTTTGATGTGAATGTACGAATTTGAATTGTATCTTAATGCGTTGTTATCATCCCATTGTATAAGCACTAACCAGGCCCATGCCACCTTGTGTTGTTGGATGAGGTTGGGGCGTGCTCTCGTTGGCATGGCCTGTCTTCTCATCAACAGGGAAATGTCTCTTGTGGTTATTTTGTGGGAAAACTAAGCAAGGGGGTCGTAGCAGAAACTCCTCCACAATAACATGGCAATAATGTTCATAAACATATTTCATAAAAACCTTAAAGTGTTTGTTTTTTCCCTCCACTTTCTCGACCGTTAAATAGTGTGTGAAGTGCTAAGAGAGAACTTTGAGAAGGTTAGGGCCCTTTTTCTCACCACTGGAGAAGAGAAAACACAAGACAGCTGCTTCCTTATTTGGCAAACAGAGCCTTAGACAAAGTGTAAACTGAAAGGTTGGCATCCTTCTTCTACCGGAACCCTTGTGGCACTGGTAAGGAGGGGGGAGGGGGGGCTGCTGGTTGGGAAGCAGAGAGAGAGAGAGAGAATCTGTCCATCTTCATGAAACACCACTGACTAATGTGAAGGAGTGGAAATCTACAGCTCTTTTAGCTGGAGGTAAACATCTCTGCAGTCCGGGGCTTTTGGCCAAACCACAGCCCCTCCCCCCGACCCCCCCCCCCCCCCCTCGCCCCCTAAGGACGCAAGCCAAAACGCTTGAAGGCTTCAAGAGCAAACCACACTGTTCTCCCCACAGCAACTTACAGAGAGAGAGAGAGAGAGAGAAGGAGAGAGAGAGACAGAGTAGTATGATGACTGTAGTGGAGTCATTACTTATATCCATATAGTGAAAGATGCTCATTTAAAAGCAAATGTCCTGTTTGAGAGCTGATGCATTGTGACGTCGGGGGTGTGCTGCCTGTTAACTCTATATGGAGCTGGCGGGTGGTAGAAAGAAGAATCGAAAGTCCACGACCAAAAACATGTGTGAAGATCAATCATGACTTCTCCTGAGAATACCACGGGGCTTCATTGTTGAGGTTCACCTTTGCTTTTAACTGCTCCATATTACAGTCTGACCTTCAAATGCTGTGAGTGACTTATTATGAAATATTAGTGTATTTTATTGTAATATATGTATTATTGTAATGAATTGTATTGTGTTTTATGTAGCTTTGTATCCATTCATTTGAGTGCTAATTTTCTTTGTATTTGTTGTTCTTTTATAAGCTTTCTATGCAAGGCACTCTGAATAGCCTTGGTGTGTGTGCTATATATTAAACTTGCTTTTTTGCTTTCGAAAGGAAGAACTAATGACAGATATTTCTGAGGATTTGTATATAGGGACAATGTATTGTCAGTGACTTTCAGCCAAGTTCACTTTCACATAGTCTTCATAACCAAGTTGCCTACTTTACAGTTACCCACTACTATATAATTCTTAAAGGTCAACTTTTATGCAAAATACACATTATATAAAGTGTAAAATGCCTGCAGAGGGGACGGAGATTATTTTTTTCCCAGAGTGATACATGAAAAAAAAAACCTGGCATGGGCTCAAACAATAAAGCTGTTGTAAAAGTTGAGGGTGCTCAACAAGGGAATGGGGGAGGTGTGCCTGTGGGGTTATGGAACTATTTGGTGGAATTTGAGGAATCTAGTACACACTACACACCTTCTCCCACTTTGATGTAGATGTCTTGAGTCATCCTGAGCTCGGAGAAGGAGGTGACGGCCTTGTACTTCTTCTTGGCCCAGTTGAGGAGGTGCTCGTTGCCATGGGGAAGGCTCTCCTGCTGGGTGAGGCAGCTGAGGGAGAAGTTCCCTGGCTGGAAGTGGACCTCTGAGCCCTCAGATACCTGGATGAGGAGAAGATAGCAGGTGTGTTAGTGTTAGAGAGAGCAAAGGAGCTGCTGTGATAGAGGCTGATAAGGTCAATGCCCCAAAATGACAGGACACATGACTGCATGTTTCTTTTCCACCCCAGTCTATTCAGATTTAGTCATGTCTAGCAAAACAAGGCAAAGTATTGTTTTTTCAAGCACTGGTCAATCTAGCATGTTTGTCTATTTTGCTTCCATATTAACATTTCTTCTTACATACTAGTATAAATTTAAAAAAAGGTCCAAAATGTATATTAAGGTGTTTATTTGACCAAACCTTATAATTTTGCTTCTGTTTATTTCTCCTATACAACCATCGTTAACGGCCAGTATCTCAACAGTTTTTTTTTCAATACTCCGAACCAAAAATCTAAACTTCTAAAGCACTTGCATCAACTAAACTGTAATATTACATATATAGTATATACAGTATCTAAGTATAGAAATACAAAACAATTATTGTTTTAATACAACTTATAAAGTGGCAAAGTTTCATGATAATATCTATTCATTTAAAATGTTACCATATGCACCTGCATTGTCTCACCTTAAGTGGAGGTATAAGATAAGGTAACAAAAGTTCACTTAGAAGTTATAACTCTTAACGATTTTATCTAACAGTAGGATATGCACATAATAGTCAACTCAACTCATGCTCATCCCTATTTCAGATATGTGAAGCACCTGCAGACAGACTGCAAAAAAAGTGCTGGGCCTTCTTCTAAAATAAAACTTTCCCTATAAACATTGGTGAAACCCATCCTTCACACTCCATCCCAACTATTATTTTGAAGCTTCTTCAAACATGCACTGGCCTATTTTTACACATGTTCCTCTACACAATAAGGTGTCTGGCTCCCAGTGTTTAGACAGTGGGCTGCGTCATCACTAGTGTGTGGGTCTGCTTCAAAATGACCACAAAGGGTTACAGAGGAGACAAATACACAGAGACAATGGCGGAAGGAAAAGGCCAGTGGGCGGGCACACACACTCATAACATAACAGGTTAAAACACACACACACACACACACACACACACACACACACACACACACACACACACACACACACACACACACACACACACACACACACACACACACACACACACATAAATATTTAAAGTAAATGCTGTTAGCAAAAAAACAATTTAGTTTTCATCTTTACATTTAATTTAACATCAATTCTCCTTTGCCAGAAGACTACGTATGAAATACTACAGGGATGGAAGTTGTGGTTGCTGAACTGAATCCAGCTGTAATGTAAACTGTCACAGAAAAAGACTAAATTGAGAGACATTTTAAATGTATATACAGGGCAAAGACAGGGTGTGATTTGACAGGGAAACTGTTGTTCCTACTGACGAGAGAGGGACCACCCCTTTGGCAACTTAATGGAGCTCGGCCCATATGCTTCATTTCAGAGAGATAAACATTCACATGTGCCGAAAAAAAAAACACCAAGCGAACAACCAAATGAGTCCAAGCAAGTACGTGGTCTAGACAGCGTACCTCACTATTTCTTTTTTTTTCCAGGCTTGTTGTTTTTCTTTCTCCCTAGGTATCCTATCTGTATGCATGAAGTCAGACAGTGCTGGCAGGCCCAATTAAAACATTAAATCCACTTGAATCCAAGAAGGAATACGTAGAGCAGCACTTCTTTGTGATGATGCAATAAAGCTGTGCCTAAATCGCAATCGTACTTTTGGTGATAACAGAATCCCTTTGAGGCGGTGCTCAGGGCTTCTTTCAGACATAACTGTTGAGATCCCACTTCATGCGTAACATCTGTCTGACCTCTGGAAGCTCCACTCAATGTTCCTGGCATTGTCACCACAGGCAGTAAATAGAGCAGCCTAGGAGAGAGAGAGAGAGACTCTGTCGAAGAATCAACGGCTTGATTTTTTTATTTTTAGTGTGTTAACTACGACTGTGATGCAGAGGTGCTGCCCTGAGCAGGTTAGCACAAGGGGCTAGGGGTTTCTTGGCTATGACCTTTGCCAAGCTCAGCACAGTTTATCAGTTTAATTGCGGGAATAGGACCATAATTAGTTGCGAAGAATTAGAGGGGGGAAAGCCTGAAAGCCAAATTAGCTCCAGGCCTTCCAGAGAGCGCTGGAAACCTCAGGAATTTGAAACACGGAAGTGAGGGACCCACTCTGGGCTTTAACAAACTCTCTCTCTCTCGCTCTCTCTCTCTCTCTCTCTCTCTATCTCTGTCTCTCTCTCTCTCGGTCTGCCTCCACAGTTGCATGCCCGGTTGATGGACCAAAAAGACTTGGGGCTCTATTTTCCTGCAGGCTCAAAGCCAGCGCTAAGGAAAGCACACTTTTTTATGCAATTTTTCCTCTTGCGCAAGTCCATTTCATTTGCGTCTGAATCTGTTTAGTATAGTTTTCCTGGCACCGAACTGTCTTGTTTGTGCCGAGCTGGGAGGAGGAGGAGAGAGGTAACAGTTTGAGAGGACGCAGGGCAATTTCTGCAGCTCGGTTTGGAATGAAAATGACCTGAGAATTAATTATTTAAAAAAGCTGAACTATTAATCATTTTTAAGATCGTATGACGGTGGCAACAGGATCTGATGGTAAATAAAGCTCCAAGTAATAAATCAAAATCACCTGGCGTAGAGTAGCAGTCCTCGGGATGAGCTAGCTCCAGCACATCTCTCCAGACAGTTTTATGATCAGCAAACGACTAACCCGTCTCCAATAGAGAGTCGTGTTATTCCTTCTGTCATGTCAAGATCATTATTGCACTGAGTTTTTCCATTTTGCCATTTTTGACTCATGTTTATAAATCTTTGCAGCATGGAAGCGTTGCCGTTTATTGAGTAACACCAAAAATTGTATAAAAATATAGATATTTCTATACTACATTCTATTTACATGAGCTGTCAATAACCTTAGTTAGTATTTGCGGAGGAATAAATTCAAGAGATCTATTATAGAATAATTGAGCAAAGTGTGTGTTGGAAAATCCCTTTTTGTCCATTCTTGTATGAGAATTTTCATGTGGATTCATGTTGACTTCATGACCAACCAGTGCTTGCTGCAAAAGGTCTTCTTTCTATCTAGAGTGTGTCTGAGCTGCGAACGACAGCCCATTGCCAAGCAAAGCATAACCTCACTATATAAGCTCATATCTCATTGAGCAATCTGTTCCTATTACTGCCAACAAACTGTCCCGAAGAAAGACTTTGTTGTCCGTCCGTGTAGGCCTTGTAATTTGCTCTAAAGTAAAATACATAAAAGCTGGATAGTACTTCAACCAAAGAGAAATCCCTCGGCATTGGCAGTTGAGTGCAAGCAAAGAATGCAGAGGAGAAGTTAGTTACATACCATGGGGACTAAAAAACTCCTGCTTTCATGTTCGCAAGCGTAAAGACTCATGTACTGATATTGGGATGGTTTTTGCAGCCGGCTTGTTACTCCCAACAACTCATATGCTCAACTGCTGCATGCACTAATGTAAACTAATGGGTTTCAATATTATATCTGTTTAAAGTACTATTTAAACACACTGTCCTTTGAATTATAACCAAAGGCTTCTCTTCATCACCGGCCACATGTGCAGGAACAAAGTAGAATGCAAGCCAAATGTTTGAGATCAATTATCATAGAGCTGTAGTGTAATCCTCCTAACACCCACAGGCTGGGAACTAGCAAAAGGCTGTTTGGAAATGAAGAGGTGTTGCAAACAGAGGAGTGGGGGGGATGCAAAGTGCAGAAAAAGGGGTTGATGGATAGCATAAGCCATGCAGAACTCTCTGGTGGTATTGATGTGATAAATGCTTCTGTGGCTGATTTGATCTAGCCTCTCTTGATGAGATATGTGGGGCTAATCACGTCGTATATACGCTGCAACAGTGCGTGTGTTACCCCTGAACCTGGCAGGCTCTGTTGCGCAGAAAACAATACCATATGTCCTGAGCGCCACTCTGGAACCTTCCCCTGCCATTCCCGCTCTCTCCAAATAATAAAAAGCAATTGTGGCTACCCAATGGTTTCCATTAACAATTACGCCGAGGAGGGCTCACGCTCCAAGCTCCATTCAAACTAATGAAAGATATACAGGAGTGAAATGGCAAAAAAGGGCTTGGCAAACAAACAATAGGCAACACAAGCCAACAGCAAAAACTTAACAGTGTTGTTCCATCAAGAGTCATACAACATTTGATCCAGATGAAGCCTTTCAAGCAAGAGATGCAACACAGCCCTCCTTCTCCTAAGCCCTAGAAAAAGAAACATATACATTTGGGCCACAGAGTCAACATACAGTACATACATCGCACACTCTGCACATGTGTCTCACTTGGAATCCCTAATGTCCCTTGGTAAAATAAAAGTTGGCCTGATTTCAGTGTTCATATTTCACGTCATTTTAGAACCGGCGATGACTCCCGCATGCTGCAGCTTGACGTAGAGAGTACTAATACCAAGAACATGTTTTACAACAAACGTCTGGACTGTGGAATGTTAAAAGACTGCTATAGCGTCCAGTGGCCAACAGCAACAGAGTCTGTCTTACTGAAGCTGTTCTCCAGGCAGCGCATACATGTCCACCACACAGCCTACAGAACTGGCAACCAGGAAACAAGGACTGGCAGGCCTGATTCAGAGTCCAATTAGTCCCAGGAAACTGCCTCTCCCGATGCGAAAAAAGGGAGTGTGAGGGAGGTCTGGCAGAGGGGTTCCTGTTCTGAAGTGTTATTAAGCCCAATACTGGTTCCTCTTGACTATGTCACTATATATCTCACCAAACCAACCTCTTAACATGAGAGGCAAGGATCAGGAAGTGCAGGGAATTGGAAAGGTCACTTATACACAAAGATTTTTGCATTTGTAGTCATGTTTTAAAGCCTTGCTCATAGCCTTAGTTAAGGGTCCAGTACAAGTTCATAAAATGAACTGACCGTTCACCCCAAACCCCTCCCCAAAATAATTGTCCTATCAAAGTTTAACGACTGCATATGGAATGGATTACAGTATATTTATTTGTTCCAAGGTAAGCTTCTATTGTTAGCATGTCTTGCTAACAAACTGAAGCTGTTTTGGGGTCATGACTATTTCCTGGGGCCCTGTGAATGGTATCAGAGTTAAGGCTAATGTCAGCACCTCCCGATTGGATTTATGAAAGTTTACAATTCAGCAACCCCGGGCAACCCAAAACAGCATTACTTTTTCATCATGAAAGACTTGTCTCTCATGAAAAGCAGGCGCTTGGCGAAACAGTTGATTGCAATTTCATAACTGAAGAAAAGAGTGATGCAGAAGAATGTTGTGAGCTATTTGAGTTGTGTGGCATGTTAAGGAGTAGGGGTGGGGGGGGGGGGTCATTGTGGACAGAACCTGAGAAGAGGAGCAGCATCTGGGGTACATACAGCCCCGTGCAGTCGGGCTGGTGGATGAGATACCAACAGCTTGCACTGCCAAGGGGCCTCAGTGTTGTCACTCAGACACAAAATACTTAACACCACAATTCAGAGGGGGGCCCTATGGTCAGTCAAAAGCCATTAGCTCAGCTTTGTCTGACTAGAGAGGGGCCCTCTTTCTCCACTGTCAGGATAAGCCACACTTTAAAACAGAAACTATGGGGTCAGACAAGTATAAAGAGCCAAGTTAATACCACATCTCTATACTGTGAACTCTAATAGAGAGACGTATCTTATCATGTAAAGTATATTCAGAGGGGCCTCTGTTTCATGTGAGTTTAAGGTGTGTAAGTGAGTGTACAGTGAGTGCTCTGCAAAAGAACCCGATGTCCAACACCACACAGCAACAGCCCTGCATGGACTGCAGACTTTAATGATGGTTGTCAGCTGTTTGCTGTCCGCCACCACTGACAAGGGGAGACATTTATTGTGATAGCGACCTGCTGGTCTCTGCAGAAACACCCATCTCACTGAGCCACACATTTTCACAGCTTAGGAAAACACAGGAGGCCGGCCAGATGAACATCCATCTTTATGAAATGCAACGGTTTGTTTTTTGACATGAGAACATTTCCATTACTACAGGAAATAATAATGATTTGGCATGATGTGGGCCTCATGCCTTGGTGTTGTGCATTTCTCTGAAAGCAAATGCAATGATGCTGCTCAAGCACAGGAACAACTATTTAAAAAGAGAAAGAAAATTCACTGCATATACTTTAGTGCATATTAATCACTTTCAATGCAGAAGTGGTGATTTGCTAATAAGTATGTTTGAGGAAAGTCACGTCGGATAAGCCTCAAAAGTTTCATATTGGTCTAGAAGAGGCATATTGATCATGTAGCTTTTCTAGATGTGAAAGTGGCTGGGACGGAGAACATGTAAGGGGAATACCACCAGCTTCTTAATAGAAAATGCGAGTGCATGCATTGGCCGTAGATAAGGCAGTGCATAACGCAAGGAATTTGCAATCCGTGTATATTTTTCTCCATGTCACATTGGCTTTAACGGAACAATGTTTTGCTCATGAGAGGTAAAACCCTCTCCACCACACATGGAAATGATTTGTGTACCTGATACTGCATTCCTGCACAACGCTGTGGTGTTAACATACAATTGAAAATGATTACTCGTAGGAAAAGAAGAAGACATTAAAATGCCTGCAGAAGCATAAAGGCAGAGAAGAAAATCTTTCCAGACCAATATAGTCAAGCAAGCCACAGCACAGGCTTCTGGACCTTGTTTTGCTCTGACTTTCTCGTGTGATACATGGGCTTTGTAACAAGGGCACCAGAGCAGTCCATTTTTACATTTTTTTATTAAGTTTCCCAGCGAGGCCCCATGGTACCTTAACTAAATATGGCTGTCTCTCCAGGGGACCTGGCTCTAACTAGGCTGGGATATCCCCTACAAAACAACTCTTCTTTTCCACCACCCGATTATGAACCTGGTCATAGCACAGCCCTCTGTCATGTTATTGAGATACAACTGACAGCTTAAACGTGAGAAGATGTAACACTCTGAATGAAGAAGAAAAAAACAACTGTCTTGAATTCATTGGAAATGAAACACACCATTTCCTAATTCAGTACACTTGAGGCTTTTCTGCTACAGCCTAACTTTGTGTGGTATGACCAAGTAGCATATATGGCTAATGTTAGCTAATGCTTGCGCACCTAAAATGAAAGCTGTGTAACTGACCTTAATGACTAGGATTTAATGACTTTTCTCTACTTGTGTTCATGTTATGCTCACATTTTAGCATGTCAAACAAATGAACAACATAATTTAGGATTTTAGCCGAAATATCTGTATTAGGGTGAGGGATCAGCACAGCTTTAGTGGTTTGGTGTTTGCTACCACACATTCCCCCTTGTTAGGATTATTGTGGTGTACGGACGGATACACCCTGTCTGATTTGAACAGCTGCCAAGCTATCAACAAGACTGCTTAAAGGAGGGAGGGAGGGAGGAGGCAGTGGGGATATGGGCCTGTGGTTATAGGGTGTGGAGAAAGCTGACAGAGCATATCTCACCTTCTTAGACACATTCTACACCACAAAGCGAGGGAGTGATACTGGGTTGAGTCTGGGAAATGGCGATTATATAATTATATAATTATATACTGAATCACTTGATATAAATCAAAAGAATATTTATATTAGTCAGACATGTACTTCTCAAACTGCTTCCACAATTGACTTACAATCGCACGAAAGAAAATGTTTAGGAATGAATTCGCCTCTGCTCTGAGAGGAGTGCACAGCTGTAACCTAAAGAGGTATGCACGGATTGAATCATTACGTGTCAGTATGCAGAGACGAATGCCTCGCTATACAATGACTGTGTATGACAAGCCTTTTGTGGAGAGAGAGAGGGCCTCCTCTGCAAAGTGTTATATCTCTTGAAATATTTGACTGAGAGAGGGAGAGAAGGCTACTGTAATGGGAGTAAGGTTTTAGCCAGGAAATGAATACACAGTTTTAGGAAGTAGGACTTAAAGGCTTTTTAGTGATGCTGGACTCACATGAAAGGTACGTTTGACGCCCAGGGCCAGGTTCTCTGTCTTGATCTTCCAGATCAGTGGTTGGGGGGAGTTGAGCACGAAGGCTAGTGGCTTCTGGTGGGTCAGCATAGACTGGATGGGCTTCAGATGCAGCTCCACCTAGTAGGGCAGAAACAAACAAGGGATTGGAGTTACATAAAGGAACAACACACTGTTAAAAACAAAAAAACAAAAAAGATAGTTAAGTACACTTAAGAGATGAGGGTTTAAGGCGAGACAATGCAGAGGCAAAAACATCATTTTTCCAAGCACTTGTCAATTTTGCGATTTTTTGTCTATTTTGTTTCAATTGCTTGAATGTCTTCTTTAATATGATAGTATAAATAAAAGGTCCAAAATGTACATTTAGGTGTTTTTTTTACTAAACCCTGTTTGTGTATGTATATTTCCCCTCTACAACCAACCAGATTTTAACTCGGGCTTTATCAGACATCTAGATGTTTTGTTTTCAAAGAAATGCAAATTTACAATTATCATATTTATTCAAAGATAAAAAAAAAATTGCAAACACAAAAAATGTATTGTTTTAATTATAAGTAATAGAATAGCAAAGTTTCATGATGATATTTATACGTTGAAAAGGTCCCTGGTTCACACAGCTACACTGTGTAAATGCCAATGCTTTGATTTTCTCATGCTCACTGAAATATACCAAAGATATCACGAGATCAAGTTACTATCCTGATGTAATTTGCAGAGCTTACATGTTGTAGATTGGTCTTCTTTATCTGGTTTTGTGGTTGTTTATGTACTCGCTTTGCTTGTAAATTCACAGAGGCGGCGTGCTGTGTTCTCCTTAAAAGGCACTTGCTTTAGCTCTGATATGTAGCCTCTGCAGGATCTGAACTTTCACACAGTGGAGTCTTTGTTAACAGAGTTTAAAAAAAAATAGTAAGTGGCGTGTTTCTGTTATCATCTTTACAGCATGTAAGTATGCCTTTGGTTCTCAGACTGCCATTAAAATAGATTTTTCACAGTCTGCTGGTGAGGTGGGGAAAACAAACTGGATTTTTTGGGGGTGTGTGTGTGTGGGCGGGTGGGGGGGGGGGGGGGGGCATGAGCTGATGTTTACTTGTGTCCAGCGTTAGACCTGTATGGACCATTCGGACCAACTTTGTCAAAGTTTGTTGACGGCCTGTGCATGCACTGATCGATCTGATCTCAGGCAAAGAACTCAAGCGTTACATCTTTGCACATAAGCTTAACTTCTTATTGCCTTAACCAAAGCCTAATCCAGAGTTGTTGAAGATTCTCTCATCTGTATTCCTAGACTAATGACATTAGCCCAGGCTTGTGTCTGTGTGTGTGTGTGTGTGTGTGTGTGTGTGTGGGGGGGGGGGGGTCTGTGTGTGTGTGTGTGTGTGTGGTGGGGTGGGTGTGTGTGTGTCAGCAGTAAAATCCTGTAACTCACTAATCCAGCTCACAAGGATTCCAATATACTGTATGTATACTGTATACTATATAACTACCCAAACGGTAACTTATTTGGTTAAAAATATTGGGCCCTTTTTTCCCCTCAATAAATAAAGCCTTTGTTGTTCCATTGAAGCTATTAACAGAACAATGCAAGAAACAATATCTTGCAATGCTACAATGATCAAGCCGAAGATCTACTACGTCCATGATGGGGG
>NC_137212.1:28230344-28552844 GCF_949987685.1 Ammodytes marinus
AATTATTTGATGTATTTTCCTCCACAGGTCTTTGTCTCCAACAACAAAAACACGTCCTCTCGAGACGTGGACAGCTTCTTCAACTTTGCCGACATGCAGATGGGTTTGTGAATGATTCAGCATCAAAAACAAACTGATTTTCAAAAACACCCCCCCGCTCCCCGCCCCTTGCCGGCCAGTTCGGGGTGAATATAAGTAAAGTTTGATTATTTGCCTGTTTTGGTCCTAAAAACTATAGTAGGACTGGAAAAATATGAAGGACTGTGTTTGATAAGGCCTTATATGAAACAATTGAGTTCATCAACCATGAGTCTTTAGACTGAAATTCACCCCTCTATCATCCACAAACATTTGCTGTAAACCAGTTGACATCCATTAGTTGCTGAGGCTGCTGTGACTATTTATATATTTCTCTGAATGTATTCGGTTAATTCTGTCGCTTCATTCTATCGATTGTGAATGTAGCTCTCTGCTGTACATGTTATTCATTGTAATCTAACGCTTAGTTTTTCTTCACTGGTTGAAACAGTGGTGGCAGTGGAGAAACCATGAGCACAAGAATGCCTGAGGGACAATATTTTGTATGTCTAAATCATATTTGTATTTCTTATAGAGTCTTATTTGTGTATGTGGTTTAGATAATGGACATGTTTGAAATGTGTATATTAGAGATGTGCTGTGTAGAAGATAACTACATCTTTATTGATATCTGTAATAAGGGCAAAGTCAATTGTGAAAGTTTTGAGTGTATTCTGCTGTTCAGTGAGATTAACTGGTCTGTTTACACACTTGTAAAGTTGCTGAGTTTTTGATGTAGGCCAATCACGTGATACTTTTTATTTTATTTTGTAATATTTGTTTTGTACTCTCTCCTGAATGTTTTTGTATAGATGCAAACTCATGTTTTAAAATATAGTTTTTAATAAAAGTTTGATCACGTGTGACGTCCTTTTGTCCTCAGGCTTTCCACACCTAAATACAGTGTGTTACAGTGATAGTGGGTGTGGGGTGACTAAGCTGAGTTAGTGCAGTTCCTCTAGTCACTATCAATGCCTAGGTTTCATTTACAGGCAATATATATGTATATGTAATATGAAAGTCAAGCAATAAGGTTAAAGGTAACCCTCAAGTCCTCTGAGTAACTTGTTAACCTTTGGAAAAGAACTTCTTTAATTCAGTTTGAACAAGCTGTTAATGCTCCCATCTCTATCCCCCTTGCTGTTGTTGAAGAAGCACATACAGTGCCTTGCAAAAGTATTCATACCCCTTGAAACCAACACAAAGTGACGCATAATTGTGAAGTGGAATGAAAATGAAACATGGTTTTACATTTTTTTTATAAATAAAAAAGTGTGGCGTGCAAAAGTATTCAGCCCCCTGAGTCAATGCTTTGTAGAACCACCTATAGCTGCAATTACAGCTGCAAATCTATTTGGGGTATGTCTCTACCAACTTTGCCCATCTACAGACTGACATTTTTGCCCATTCTTCTTTAAAAAATAGCTTGAGCTTCAGATGTAGCATCAGATTGGATGGAGAGCGTCTTATGAACAGCAAAGTCTTTCCAGAGATTCTCAATTGTATTGAGGTCTGGACTTTGACTGGACCATTCTAACACATGACTATGCTTTGATCTAAACCATTCCATAGTAGATCTGGCTGTATTTTTAGGCAAGTTGTTCCTCTGGAAGGTGAACCTCCACCCCAGTCTCAAGTCTTGTGCAGACTCTAACAGGTTTTCTGTCCTGTATTTGGCTCCATCCCTCTTCCCATCAACTCTAACCAGCATCCCGGTCCCTGCTGAAGAACAGGACCCCCAAAGCATGATGCTGCCACCACCATGTTTCACGGTGAGGATGGTGTGTATAGGGTGATGTGCAGTGTTAGTTTCCACCACACATTGTATTTTGCATTCAGGCCAAAAACTTCAAGTTTGGTCTCATCTGAATATGCTGTGTCCCTCGCATGGCTTGTGGCAAGTGTTGGAGGAAGGTGCTCTGGTCAGATGAGACCAAAATTGAAGTTTTTGGCCTTAACGCAAAGTGCAATGTGTGGCAGAACACTAACACTGCACATCACCCTATACACACCATCCCCACCGTGAAACATGGTGGTGGCAGCATCATGCTGTTGGGGTCCTGTTCTTCAGCAGGGACCGGGAAGCTGGTCAGAGTTGATGGGAAGAAGGATGGAGCCAAATACAGGACAGAAAACTATTATTACTTATACTAATACTTATTTAAAAAAAAATGTAAAACTATATTTCATTTTCACTCCACTTCAGAATGATGCACCACTGTGTGTTGGTCTATCACATTAAATCCCAATAAAATACATTTACGTGTGTGGTTTTAATGTTACAAAATGTGGAAAATTCCAAGGGGTATGAATACTTTTGCAAGCCACTGTATTAGACATTAGGTTAATTTTCGTAACATTAAAACAAAAAAAAACATTATTTCTGAAGAAGAGTGAATCATGGAGTTTGATGAAATGAGCCCATTAACAATACACTGTATCTTCCTCAGTGAATCACAGTTAGCAGCTTTCACTTCAGCTATTTGACTTCCACCTTCTTCCTAAACAGCATTTCAATCATTGTTCCTGTCAGCGGCTCACAGCTTGACTTCCCCCCAGGCTGTGTTGGAGCCTTTCATTTAGGTTAGCTAAACTGGGCCTGTTTTTTTTTTTTGTTTTTTTTAAGTTGCTTATGTGAAAAACAAAACAAATGAGGGACCAGTTGTGATGTCGCTTTCTAACTGTAAACCTTCTGAACTTGAGCATCCAATTTTTGCAGAGCAATTAATCTTCATAAATGCACATTTGCCTTGTTAACCTATTTGCTGTTTCTACACTTGAATGATACCCTGTCTCTATGAAATGGCACATTAAAAGCGGCAGAATTTGTTTATTGACTGGTCCTTCAATATCTGCGTGTCTTATTAATGAGGGCTCTTGTAGTCAGTAGATAGTGTATGTATGGATAGGGGAAGTGAGTTAACACGCCACGCCAGTCGACAAAGCGAGCGCACCCAGGCTCGAAGGAAACCGGCGGGGTTTAGGACCCGGCGGGGCGCGCGGTACAATAGAGCTGTTGTGCCGTGGTGGTGGTGGTGGTGGTGGAGATATTGCAGCCCAGGATATTCCCACTGTGGTGGGATACGAAACCCCCTCAAATTCACCTACACGTACAACCAAAAAGCCTCCAATTCTGTTCATGGGTGTATGTTGGAGGTTTTGTCCGGAGTGAAATGCGTGTGGAATAGAGCGGACTGAAGGTAAGATGGGAGGAATGTGAACAATATGCTCGTGTGTTCAGTGGAGCTCAGTGTGCCAGGATCTGCCCTGGCTGTGTGCTTTATCCAGGCCAGCGGCGGGGCCTGCTAGTCCTTTGCTGCTTTCCCCCGGCCCGGGACTGTTTTTCCGGCTTCTTTACTTCAGTAATGTTTGCCTTTATGAAACGGACGTGTTCGCTTATACCGTACTTAACTTCTACAGCCATTGAGTTATAAACCCCCGTGGAGCTTGTATGAATGTTGGCCTCAATGGCCCTAGGAAGTGACATCTTTGTATGATGGTGGCGCCCATGTTTGATTTCTCCTCAGCTTACAGTGCAGCCCGCTCTACCCCTGCTACAGGCCCGTGAGTGTGTGTGTGTGTGTGTGTGTTTGGCGCCAATGGGGCTCTTTGGGCAGGGCAGTTTACGGTTTTGTCCATTCACTAAAAGCACCATAGCTAGTCACAGTTAGCACCCAGTCGTTAGCACTTAAGGGGACACGATTCTATATGTGGAGAGATATGTAAACAATGCTTTAACCGCATTTTAGTAATGGTTTCCTGTTACTCAGACAGGATTCGGGGTCTCTTCTCAGTTTGATGTCACATCCGGGCATACTGTGTGTGGGCAGATAGCAGCAGGGGGACGTTGAAGGAGGCTGTGGTATTTAGTCGTTGTGCTAACCTCTGGTGTCTGTTTTCTTCAGCGACTGCTCCCAAACTGTAATGTGATTACATTAGCAATGAAGTAATGTGAGTGAGGCTATAACACAGATGAGGATGTCTCTTGGCACTGGCTACTTTCTGTCTGCAGAAACACAGTGTGAACTTATTATGTAGGCCTATCTATCCCTCACAAACTAGTGTTTGGAACTCACAATGCCAAATAGTATCACCTTGAAATTCAAGGAAGTCAAATGAGTAATGCCATTAAAAGATTGCCATTTTTCACTGGGTCAAAGGTCATGTCTTCAGATGGCTTGTTTTGTATAACTTACAGTCCAAATCATTTACTTTTTTTTTTTTTCAATTTACAGAGAACAAAAGTAGGCTACCAAATCCTGAAGAGCTAGGACCAGCATGTGTTCTGCCTTTCAAATAATCAATCATCAAAAGAAATGTCCTTTCAATCAACTAATGGCTTCTTTGTGAGCAGTATAGAGCACAACAACGGCTTGGGGGGGGGGGTACGGTAATGCTTTTCTCAAGAACCCAAAACACCTCATTATAACACAAACATGTATCTTAACATTAATGGTCATAAGGCTGTTCAAAGCCTCTCTGTGTTGGTCAAATCATTCCTAAGTTGTCCTTTTTGGTTATGGATCATTATCTGGGGCGACTGGCCGACCCATTCACACAGAGTGGGAGCCTGTCTGTGGTGTCAGTAGCAGATGGCGGGCTGCAGCCGACTGCACTGTGGTGTGTTTGTGTTGCGTGAGTGAGTCCATCTTAAATATGGCACAGAGTTGAAGTCGAGAAAAGATCCTTGTGACGTGAAAACATTCTGTGTGTGTCAGACAGTGGTGATTTACTGCAGAGCCGGGCTGAATCACGTCCATACATAGCCCCATAGTTTGGACATTTAAACTAGTAGTTAGTGGTTGGCATTAGTGCATTTTACTCGTACTATGGTATGGAGAGGAATTGGCTTCACACTTTTTCCCACCACTCCTGTCCTCATGGGGAATGTGAGGCATGTCCTGTCTGTTGAAACAGTGTACTGTATTTGGGGCTATTCTGGGTTTTGCGTCTCTCGGTATGTCCAAAGCTTTTAATGAGTGGTCCCAGTGGTCCAGGGTGCTAAAGGCTCCTACTGTCAACCCGTGGGTCTGTCTGCTCTGTTTTAACCTTCACATTAAACTCCCAACATATAAACACTTAATGCAAAACAGAAAAAAATGGCTGTGTAGTATTGCAGAAATGTAGGGAATGTCCCAGACTAGGTATTCACATAGTTAAATCTGATTGGTCTAATCTTGCCTTTAGTCGACTAATCGTCCAATCATGTTTGTTTTTTTCAGCTCATTGCTCCATGTTCTCATTTGCGACATTGGCTTCCATTTTTTCCACACCAGACAAAGGGGCTAAAGCACCCAATTACCGGTACAGTTTGTCTCCTTGACTTGGCATAAGAATTCATTTTGTTGCGACAGAAGTCCAGCCACGCACACCAAGGAGATAGATTAAAAGTTCAGTTAAAATGTTTTATTAACAGTATTATTAATGGGCTAATATTTATAGGTGATGTATCGTCATTTATTGGGAGACCCCAAGCACTTCCAAGTATACACACAGACCTTTGGCATCCCCATATAGCCGGAATTGAATGATCCTTGTTTCATAACTAAAACATTTAACTGTGAGATTGTCTGTCAAATCCTCATCATTTCTCTCTCTGTTCCTCAGGATGTTACAGGATGAAACGTCTCAGGTCCTCAAGCAGCAGCGACACTTCTGACGATGAGAGTGAGTCACCCGTCTAAAGGAGCCCATCACTTTAACCTAGACTATTTCTTTCACGGCTCTTTTATTCACACCCTCTCTCTCTCTCTCTCTCTCTCTCTCTCTCTCTCTCTCTCTCTCTCTCTCTCTTTTTTTTTTTCTCGCTCTCTGTTTAATGTAGGTCCCTCCACCTCCTTCTGTTCCTCCGGCAAGTATGGCGGCAAACCGGGAACCCCCGCCTCCAACCAGAAGAAACCGGCTGAAGTGAGTGCCCATCTTGCTTGGCGTTCAGGCTCTGTTATCAGCCTCTCATGTGTTTAAACACGGTGGCCGATGTGAGACTGACTGTAGTGTGTCCCTCTCCCTCTCTCCTGCAGGTGTTCAGAAAAGACCTGATCAGTGCCATGAAGCTGCCTGACACCCACCATGTGCCCCCAGAGGATTACTACCTGCTGGCTGACTCCTGGAAGCAGGAGTGGGAGAAGGGAGTCCAGGTGCTGGCCAGTCCAGACACCATCCCACAGGCCTCGATAAGGTAACACTGGTCTGTCTGTAGGATGGATAGATAGATAGATAGATGGATGGATGGATGGATGGGGTTACATTACATTACACATAGCACAAAAGAACAATAAAACATAAATTCACGTCAGAGCCCGAATCAGATAAGAAGTAGCAGCAAATAAGTAAAAATAGTATAAAAGAGCATATATGACATTACAAGGGTTCTCAGTAAACTCAGATTGTGTTCAATGGTGAGATTTAATACCTTTTACTTGTTAAAGATGTTTGGCCTGGCTCCAGGGACCCTGAATCTAGGTTAACCTGCTCCAAATGAATGACAACTGACAGCTTTTTGATTGTGTCTTCCTTGTGCAGAGGTTGTGCGGAGAAGTCCAAGGAGGTGCTTTACTCCCACCAGAAGAAGTACATCCAGTGTCTGGGCCAGGAGAGCACAGACCCAGGGTATGTCAACATCAAGGAGATGGCAGAGGCCATGTGCCGCTACGACCTGGACGAAATGGACCTCCACTGGCTGCAGGCACTCAACAGAGAGCTCCATCGCATGGGTAAGGAATACGGCTTCTTTACAGTTAAGACATTATTTTGATTCGGACTGTCGCAATTGTACTATATGCGAGGGCTGACTGTCCCGGACGACATACATACAGTAGCTTGTTAACAATTATCTGTTACCTGGTTGAACAGGTGTATTGATACTATTTTTGGCTTTGTCCTGGCAACGGTTTTCTTGCACTGACTTACAGTAACTACCAGCGTAGGTCACGTCAACCTTCAGGTTATTGTGCGTGTGCAGTGCTTGAAACAAACAAATCATTTTGCAGCCTAGCGTTTATCATCTCTAAATAGTATGTGTCATTTTTGATGAGAAAAGAATGAATGCTTATCTCCAAAACACTTTGAAATAATTTTTCGGAAGTTGATTAAAAACATAAACAAAGTTTTTGGTTTATCGATTTTTTTTTTTTTCCCTTATCTCTTGTCTCTTATCTGGAAATAAAAGAGTCAAGTTTTAAGTTTTGGACTCATCATATCCTCAAAGGTCATTAGTGTGTTTCTCTAGCCCCTTTTACACAGAGATTGCGGCATATTGACGGAACAACATCACTCCAAAATGCCGGCTTTGCTTCTGTGTTATTTACACAGAACCAAGCAACGTCGGCCTGCTGGCGCATCAGTAGCCCCTTTTACACAGCGTTCCGGAATGAAAGAGGTGCTTGTAAACAGCGTCAGGTGTGACGTAAACATTTAGCGCCGCGCCGGTCAGCTGCTTTACAACAACAACACTGGCCGGTGAATTGAGAGCAGATGAGTGCTGGAGCTTGCAGTAAGAGGGCCGTATTTTACTGTCCCCACGATGTGCCAGTTGATCTCGCTACGCGCTGAGTCCAACATCACTGGGACTGTTAACCAAACTGACAAAATCAATCCGCTTCACCTCTGTGTCTGTGTGTGTGTTTGTGTGACAGGTTGGCTGTGAGCAAGTTTCTTTGTGAGGGCAGCGATCTGCCAATCAGACATACACATACACACAGTGTGTGAAGTCACGTTACTGTAGGCAGAAATGAAGTGTGGATATACGCTCAGACTTAGAATAATAATAGCGGCGGCGATCCGGTCGCAGCCTAGCTTAGCCCAGCCTAGCTTTCCCATTGTACAACTTCTCCTGGGCAGAAATAGACTCATACACTCTGCAAAATGAAGCGCGGGGGTTTGGATTGATAAACGGACCTTATGATCAGCTAGATTATACGCCATTCCTTTTATTTGGTGATTTTTACGGGACATCAGGCCGCCGTGATTAATGTTAAACACACGTCCTTCAACTGCCAACATGGTCGCATGTTTAGAACGTAGGCTATGGAACGTCAAACGCCCCCCTGTTCCGCAACAACAAGCTGGAGCATTTAAACAGAGAGGCGGAACTGATTGTGTCAGGAATCTTACTACCCCCCGAGGTAGTAAAATTCCCGGAACAATCTCTCGCACCTTTCTTCCCTCGTTCCGCAACGGTCGCATTTATACAGCAGGGTGGAGGGCGGAAATTCCGGCATTTTCCCGGCTTTCACTGGCTGTGTAAAAGGGGCTTCTGACCACGTTTTGTCTTGTCCTCCCTCCCCCCCCCCCCAGGAGAGGAGCCCATAGACGAGCTGACGGTGGAGCGAGCCATGGAGGCCCTGGAGAGGCAGTGCCATGACAACATGAACCACGCCATAGAGACGGTGGAAGGCCTGGGCATAGAGTACGACGAGGACGTCATCTGTGACGTGTGCCGCTCCCCCGACAGCGAGGAGGGAAACGACATGGTGTTCTGTGACAAGTGCAACATCTGTGTGCACCAGGTAAAAGAGCCAGCCACACACACCTCTCTGCAAATACTGCTCTGTTTCCCCAGGGTGAGACAGGGCTAAGAAGGCCTCGCATATCAATACAAAACGCACATCATGCACAGAGTAAGAACAGTGACATACGCAGTACACAGAGTCAGAGAGATCATTCAGGTCAAATGTAAATGTGGACATTGATCTACAATGCTGTAGAGTGTAAGGATATACTCACTCCCACACTCACTGCGGTTAGAGCAAGGCCTTATGCCAGCCTGATGAACTGTCACAGTCACTTATGGAACAGTGTGTTATTTTTAGGGCTGGCCCGAATTATTCGAATACTCGTTCGGAAAATTAGTATTCGGAGCTTAAATTAGTATTTGGAGCTTCGTTTATTTTTTTATATATATAGGGGAAGGTGGGGTGATTTGTGCATTTTGGAAGTTGCAAAACCCCTTGTTTCTAGAAAACCGTGGAAGAAATTGGAAATGTGACCACATATTTAAGAAGAGCCATCCATTTGACTCATCCTGTAAAGAAGGGAGACACAAGGAATAAGATATAAGCACATTTAAGCTCAAAAAACTGTGTTTTGCCTTTCAAAGTAAAATTTCCATGATCAAGGTTTTTTGATTATTGTGTCTGAACAATTATAGACACGTTTGAAAACATTTGACACATGTTTTAGTGCTTTGGTATGCTACACTTTGAGTCTATATAGTTAGCACAATGTCAACCCTAAATTGCTGCATCATGCCTATTATCCAAAATTCTGGGGATGGGGTGATTTGTGCACAAGGGCCTGGGTGAGTTATAAGTAAGTAAGTAAGTAAAATGTATTTATAAAAGCACATTTATGACAGTTTGCACTGTCCAAAGTGCTGTACATAGTGCATTCAGTAGGTAAACAATGAAGGTAAAATAACAATAACCAAAATAAAAGACGTAAAGCCCATACATCCACATAAACACAGATAGTAGTGCAGAGGTAAGTAAGTAGTGCAGAGGTTAATGGGGAGGAAACACCAGGGTGTACATATGGGTTTTGAGCCTTGATTTAAAGGCAGAAATGTAGGGGGAATCACATTTGTCAGGTGGCAGTTGGTTCCACAAGCACGGAGCAACTAGTGCAAAGTACATTTCTGAGAGTTGTGCCAGTGGCATGGCTGTATACGCTGGTCACCAAAAGAAAGTGATTGTCTACAGTAGCTCAGAAGAGAGTGACATCTCAATTCCACTTAACGACACCACTGATGAGAGTTCAGATGGCCAGAAAGATGATGATGGTGACTTTGTCATTGTGACACATTGACAAGACAACTTTTTTTCCGAAAGCTATATTTCTTAAACAGTTTATTCCAGATCCAAAGTTTTTATTGCCAGGGATGCACAACATCCTGAAATATATGTACATATTTGAGTTGGAGACATAACTGTCAAGGCCTCACTTTAAAATCACTTTGAGTAAAAAGTTGCACAAATCACCCCACCTTCCCCTATATATATTTTTTTTTATATATATAATTTTTTTTTTGCAAGAAGCTAGTACTGCAATATAATTTCATCAAATAATTTTATATTTGGATATAAAAGTTAGTAATATTGTAGTAGTAGTAGTATTTCTAATTTAGGAGGATATTACATCACTAAGTGTCATAGCGCATCCATTACTTCACCTCCGAGCGCGTAAATCTTCAACAAAATATGCAGATACTGTCAAAATCGGTTCCAGGGAGTATATAGGGATTATTAACGTTTAAAAAAAATATATATATATATTATCTTTTAATGTTGTTTTTGATGGTGTGTTTTTTTGGAACGAATATTCGAATATTGGCTCGGAAAAACCAACGAATATTCGAAGCCTGAAAAATGGCATTCGGGCCAGCCCTAGTTATTTTCTATATATTTTTAAAATACAGAATTTTCATTTTGAAATGCACTATTTATTTCTCCAGTATTGTTCTAACTGTGTGCTGCTCTCCCCCCACAGGCCTGTTACGGAATAGTCAAAGTGCCTGTTGGAAACTGGTTGTGCAGGACCTGTGTCCTCGGCATTGACCCGCAGTGCCTTCTGTGTCCCACGAAGGGCGGTGCCATGAAGGCCACACGCGCAGGCACCAAGTGGGCACACGTTAGCTGTGCCCTGTGGATACCGGAGGTGAATAAAACAAACGCTTATATCCGTCTGTTGCTTTGAACATTTTATACATTTTGTATGTTCTTTCATTCACAGCCAGTGTTAAATAAGTTCTCATCACTCCCTATGTCTCCCTCCTCTTTAGGTGAGCATAGCTTGTCCCGAGAGGATGGAGCCCATCACCAAAGTGTCCCACATCCCACCCAGCCGCTGGTCTCTCATCTGCAGCCTGTGTAAATGGAAGACAGGCGCATGCATCCAGGTGAGTGTGGATCTGTGTCCTACAGAGAGCATAGAATGCAGCCTGAAGTTGAACTTAAGGAACAGTCAGACAGTTTTTGATGCGCTTCTTTGTTTTGATGATGAGAAGATTGACAGGATACCACTCATTTCTTTACCATATAGTTGAAACTATTGCCAACTAATGGTCCAGCACATAACCCTGTAAAAACTAAAATGTTTTGTATTGATTTAACAAACGACAAATTATCGCAGACAATTGTTGAGCTTTAGAGGTGTTTGTTGGTTGCTATTGCTAACTTATCTGGCCTTTGTCCTAAGCTAATGTCAAATTATTGGCTGTTGTTCAGAATCGATTCCTTTTGTTGTCATTACAGTGTACAATGTAATGTAGTTGTACACTATATTTAAATTCCCAAATAGCACTATAACTTATTTCAATTATGAAATGAGTCATGTTGAACACGAGCCACAGAGAAATTGAGTTCCTGTAAATGATTGAATCTTAGCTTACTGACTAAGTCCATGTAAACATAAATCTCTCTCTCTCTCGCTCTCTCTCTCCCTCTCTCTCTCTTTCTCTCTCTCTCTCTCTCTCTCCCTCTCTCTCTCTCTCTCCCTCCCTCTCTCTCTCTCCCTCTCTCTCTCTCTCTCTCTCTCTCTCTCTCTCTCTCTCTCTCCGGCCTTCCAGTGCTCAGTGAAGAACTGCACCACTCCGTTCCACGTGACCTGCGCCTTTGAGCACAGCCTGGAGATGAAGACCATCCTGGACGAAGGGGACGAGGTCAAGTTCAAGTCTTACTGCCTGAAGCACAGCCAGTCTAAGAGCGGAGAGCCCGGCCTGAGCCCGGCGCGCTCCAAAGCTCCCCCCTTAGAGGTGGAGAAGGGGGGCCAAAGGGGCCAGAGACTACAGGAGCTCCAGGAGGACTTCTACACTCTGATCCAGCCCGATGACCTGGCCCGGGCCCTGGGGCTGTCCAACCGCCTGCTGGACTTTGTCTACCAGTACTGGAAGCTGAAGAGGAAAGCCAACCTGAACAGAGCTCTGCTGCCCCCTACAGAGGGGGAGGAGAACCTGGTGCTGCAGCCTCAGGAGGACAGCATCCACACACGCATGAGGATGTTCATGCATCTGCGCCAGGACTTGGAGAGGGTGGGTGATAATGCAGAGTCTTGGTATTTATGGCTACAGGGCAACTCCAGAACTGCCCCAGTGTTCTCTATTTGAAAACTAAATTGTATTCATTTTGTATTGCTTAATGAGCATTCTGATGGAGCCAGACATAATTTACTGAAAAAAGTTTATGAGCACTGTTTCAATGTCATCCAACTATAGCACATTTACTGTATTCATAATATTTAGAAATATCAGAAACATAGCACAACCATGTGTGTTGCATTGACACACACACTGAGAAACCCTGCTTTAAATTATTAATTATTTAAAAAAAATCTGGTATCAATACATAGCCTAATAAACTGGTATGTTTAAACAAAAGGGGACCCAACTTAACATGCCCATTTACAGAACCTAGGCTGTGTATTAACTCTGGATCTTTTCAGCCCACACACAGTAGGGGCATGTAGCAGATGGCGAGGAGAGAGATAGTCACTGATTTTGACAACAAGCTTTCTCCAGAATGGCTGACTCCACTTTTTAAGAGTTTTTTTTTTTTTTTGTGTTTTTCGTTGTTTTACCACAGTGAATCTATTATAATGGATATTATGCCCGTCAGCAGAAAAAGCTCTGCAGCAGGCTCTGGAAGACATGTGAACACAGAGAGTTTAATGGATGCAAAGATTAGAGAAGAGTCCTGCACGGAAAGTATCTGCAGTGTGTAATAGAACTGTCATCTACAAAAAAAAAACACATAATTACGCATAAAACCAAAGTGACCCACGCATGGCATGGCGATGGTATGAAAGTCTTTGTTCAGACCAAGGAAATTCATTGCTACCAAAACAGGCACAATCTGTCATTTCTGCCCCTAAGATTGACTTCAGAGGTGAATCCTAATGTAGTCAATCAAAATAGTTGTAGATTAATTTTCATATCGTTTCACCTCTGTGTTCTGCTCAAAATTAAGATCAGTTTGTAGAGGTTGCTTTTTACCTTTTTTTATTTTAGTTGTACCATTTTTTTAGCTGTATCAGAAAAATGTCAACTCATTAAGGCCACGTTTACATGGTAACAGTCTCACCGAAAACGCAAGGTTTTCCCTTTATGTTTTCATAAAACAGAGCACACATCTTTCCCCAGCCAAAGTGGCGGGTGGTCTCAATAACTTACTACTCGCTTAGACTTAAATTTACCCACATTTGGCGAGTGTTAAATTTGAGCCCTGCACGAGACTCTCCGCTGATCACCGTGATAGTGCTGCGGAGACACCGTGCATGTTGTCTTCTAACTTTCTATATTGTTGACAAGCAAACACGTTCTGTCATAAAGGGGTGCAGAGAGCTTGGCAGACATTACACAGTTTAAACATGTGCAGCTCTAGATTCTTTTAGAAAGTAGGTTTGATTTGACCCTTGTTGATTTGTGTCCCTGTGCAGGTGAGGAACTTGTGTTACATGGTGAGTCGTCGGGAGAAGCTGAAGCTGCTGCAGAGTAAAGCCCAGGAGCAGATGTTCAACCTGCACGTCAAGCTGGTCAACCAGGACCTCTCTGCTGGTGAGACATCTCTGCTGCTCATTCAGTCACTAAGTACATGTAAAGGTGCACTACGCAGTTTCAGAGGAAGGGGGGGGGAGGTTTGAGACATTACTCCACAGGTTATTCTTAGGGTGTATTCACACATGGAAAGTCCGTTAGTTCACTTGCTTTGGTCCAGACCAAATAGAGTTTAGATTTTTTTTGTTTGGTGTGGTCCACTTTCATATTGCTCCTTTTGCAAGTGAACCAGCATTACGAAGCAAAACCACACGTGATCTGAGGTCATTCATTCATTGGACAGACATTCTGGGGTGGAGAGAAGCAGGAAGAACGAAGTAAAAACTGCGAAATATATCATTGATATATAATACGGGGTTAAAAATAATAAAAAGGCCTACATCTAGCCTATAAATAAAGAAGAAGAAAATCTAATTATTGTTGTTTCATATGGTTATAATATGTAGCCCTATGTCAATGCCACGTTATGTGGCTTGTAGCCTACGATGTGAAACATAATGTATAGCCTACTGTATTTTTGCTGTTGGACGCGCGGCTCGAGAGAAGAATAGGCTCAAGCTGACACTCAGCTGAATAAGCAGTGTATCAGCTGGGTCGGCGCAGTTCAGTTCCAAACTGACACAGGGACAGTATTGACGGTCACGTTGGGAAGAAAAATAAAAACACACACTTCATGCAAAGCGCAGCGTGAACCTGTTGGCACTGTGCGGGAGACGCTCCCCTCTCCATCTGATCGCTGAACATATCAGCATTTATACGCGTCATTATCAACTGTAATATTTTCGCTCGGGGCTCCCGGTCAAACCACAACTAATCTTCCTAACAACGGCGACAACAACACTTTCCCATAATGTGAAGCTGATGGCGATTAAAGAAAAAAAAGAAAAGAAATCAAAGGCGCAGTGCTTCCTGCAATTGGGTCGGATCGAGTCCGGCCAAATTCACACCACAAACGAACTGCAGCAGAGTTTGTTTTGAAGCGCATCGAGACCACCTCTTCAGCTGGGTCTCGGTCCGCTTGTTTGGTCCGCCCCCGAGTGCGATTGCTGTATTCACACCTGCCTGAAAGATGCGCACCGAAGGCAGAAGTGCACCTGAGTTCGTTTCAACCGAACTAAACACGGCATGTGTGAATACACCCTTAGTCTTAAATAATTCTATCATCGTAAATCAAAATAACAACAGTGACACAGTTATCTTTTCAGGTAGATTTCTAACTTCAGGGATCCAATTTTCCTGTGAGGAAAGTTTGTTTATACAGTTATGAGAATATATCTTGGAAAACAAATGTCCCTTCTCTGACACACCCTTTAGGCAATTGATTCCAGTAATAGTCTTGCTCTTTCTGTGTCTTTATATTCCTTTGTGATGTTTGAATCATATTTAAGTCCTGAACACGTTTGTCTTTTCCTCTTTCAGGCCTTCAGTCTACATTCCCAGCAGAGAGCATGCTGTTCCGTCCTCCTCCCAGGATAACTCTCAAGCTGAAAATGCCCAAATCCTCAAGCGTCGGCAATGGAAACCCCACTTGCAAGTCTGTTAATGGGCCGCTGTGCCCAGACAATAGAGGCAATGTTACTGAACACACAGGTGAAGGCCTGGGTCTAGGTAAGCCTCAGATGCACGGACACGTTCGGAGAGAGGAGCACTCCAACGGACGTCTGTCTTCCTCCAGCCACTCCAGGAGCCCCGCCCTGCCCATCAAACCCAGCGGCAAACCTCTAGCCCTGCACGCCGCGCTGCACGGCCACTCCTCCAACGGGAAACTGGACAAACTGGACCAAGACAGAGTGGTGCGAGGGGGCAAACCCAACGGCCTCTTAGAGAAGTTTGTGGCGCAGAAGGACAGTTCTTGCCAGACGCCCATTGTTGACCAGGACCCTTCCAATCGGGCTTTGGACAAGAGCAGCTTTCGCAAGACCGCCATGGAGCACTTTGGCAGGTCCTTCAAGGAGGCCACCATTAACCTGGTACGGACCACGGAGGACCTGCGGGCCTCTGACAAACTGTCCAGAAAGGGCTCGGCCAAGGAGGCCCGGCTCTGGGCCAAACCTGTGACCGAGCACAAAGTGAAGAGCGCCCGGTCCTACCAGGACAGTGACGGATACTGTCCTGACCTGGAGCTCAGTGACTCAGAGCCAGAGGGCCACAGGGCCAGAGGCAGGCAGCACAGGAGGCAGCAGCAGATGGGACTGGCCCAGCCCGACGCCCCGGGGAAACGGCTCGGTCGTGGGAAACAGTCGCTGGGCTCCAGTCGACCGGTGCAAAGGTGACGGCCGTTTAGTCACTGCCGCCCGTAGCTCTCTCCACACTCTCTGGCAGTCTTCCCAAGTGCCAGGCCCAGCCCCCATCAGGGACCAGGCCAGTGCTGATGCTGACATATACACAAAGCAGAAGATGCATGATGGGTATTGTCGAACATCACTCAGCCTCGTTTCCACTGAGCAGCACAGTTCGGTTCAGGATAGCACGGTAAGCCTAGATCTGGCTTATGTTTCCATTGAAATTGTACCCTTACCTGGTAGGTGGGGTTAATGGCGGACGGTCAGAGTATATACAGTCTATGGGTCAGAGCCGTTGAACGGCGCTGGCCACGGCAGCTACATAGCCTAACTATTGTGACATCATAGCAGTGGGACACAGTTTAGTCCGCTGATTTAAAGTGAAGACTCTTCACTCTTGCCGAGGAGATTACACATGGCGGTTTATCTCTGCGGCACGGTTCGCTTATTTTGGTACACTTTCCAACATTTGACAGTGGAAACGAGCCGAAACCGCTCAGTGGAAACGAGGCTACAGAGCGGAAGATGCATGATTGGTATTGTCGTCAGGAACATCACCCAGTGGGATTCAAAAAGAAGCGCAAGCCCTGTGTTGGTGTTGTTTTATGATGGTCATGCTTGCCTTCCATTGGGGCTAGCATTAGATTTCGTATTAAACACACCCCCTGTTTACATACACACAGGTTCATTTTGCCTTTGGCTAAACCTGCTGTACAAAACATGTTCAAATTGGGATGTAAATAATTTGTCGAGCTGGATCACGCACACAAGCATCTCAAAGCGGCATGCCAGATGTTCACTCAGTAGTGACTTCTAGCATCTACTACTTTTTTTTTTTTTCTTTACATTTGTGAAGTAGTGCAGTCATCTTTATGAACACAAATGCCTTTTGTGTGCAGAAATGCAGTTCAACACTTTTAGTACCTTCAGGCTCTGCAGGTGACGGTGTGTCACAGATTGTGAAAAAAGCCTTGAAGTTGTAGTGTCAAAGTGAGGAGAAATGTGTGTAAGAACATATAATACATCCCCTGATGTGTGCGTCAGTAACCTAGCTCAACCTGGACGCACAAAAGTTCATTGTTTTCTCCCTGGCCTCAGATCCTCACAGGTTAAGCCTTCATTACCACACAGATCTACTGGTGACTGAAGATTACATTTGAAAGATGCCATATTTGTAGTCTTTTCTGTTACTTTTTTCTTCAATAATAAATGACCAGTTATAGATAGGGCACTAGGGCGGGAAATGTTAGGATTTTTATTTTTTTAAACCGATGCCAATCTAGTACTTTACGTGATTTGTTACTTTGGTAAGTATGAACAGATTTTTTTACCACAAAAAAAAAAGCTTTATTATTTTTGTATTGTTTTACGAAGGGCCAAATTTCTCAGCGCATTGGTGTATAATGTTGTCTTTATACATACATCACAAATTAACAATCAGGATGTCTGATCAAAAATAAATATTCTGACCAACTGTTAGGTGTCCACGTTCAGTTCTTTTTGGCCACAGCATTCCCTTACAATTATTCAGGTATAATGCTACTTACCTTTTCAAATTATGGAATTGAAAGAAAGACTTTGTTGAAACAGTGGGCGACCTACAGTAGCATTCCTGCATGCTATTTTATGTTTCTACTTTGGAAAGTACATTTTTGAATAAATATTTTCAATGAATAAGTGTGTTCTTTGTGAATATGAAAGACAACAGTATAAGTCTTTAGTAGGATTATAACAATAATTCCTTTGTTTCTTTACATTTAGGGTGTAATGGTTTCTGTAATTTATTTGGAAGAAAAGCTAGATCGCCCCCCTTAAAGGTAAAGTCAGCAGTTCAGGAAAATTGTTGTCAAATTCACTTTTTCCTAAAGTCTGCTACCTGCCATACTGTGTGATGAAAGAAAATCCTGTGTTCATACAAAGCCTAAGCTCTGTAAAGGGGCAGGTTGCTAGCTAAGATGGGCCCCTTTGTTAATATAGGCTACCCTTTGTTTACATACAGTTTACAGAGCCTAGGCTGTTTATTACCACTGGATTTTTTTTTCAGTGCACACATAGTACGGACAAGTAGCGGTTCGCGAGGAGATATTCCCTGATTTTAAGAAAAAGTGATATTGACAGCAATACTCCAGAATCGCTGTTTTAAATAAGACCACCACTGGACATTGATATAAAGTAGAGCTGGTATGTCTAGTACATGTGTGAAAGTGTAATAACAATGTGTGATGCCTATTCAGTTTAAGTGTGTCAGCCAGCATGTCAAACTCTGAATGAGTCCAGCTAAGCTAAATGAAATGTATCGATAGATGAAGATATGAATTGAACCTGTGCATTCGCTGATGACGTCAAAACATCTGCTGTAGAGGAAGTTCATGAAGAGACAAGGAGGGAAAGCTCTGGTGATGTTTGATCCACAAACGGCTGCACCTTCAACAATTCACCCGTTGTGAGGCATACTGTGTACTGTAGTTCGCTGGTAAGTGATGTTTCAGGCTTTATTGACCTGCTGAAGAAGCTGATAAAAAGACCTGACTGAACCTAATTATGTCAAACAAACAGACACCTCGACCACTTTCCTCTTTGGAAGCTCAATTCAGCACAAAGGTCAGTGTTCTAAAAATCCTTGGGTAAATGTTCAGATTAAAGACCCATAGGCTAGTGTGTGGATATGAAGACCATCTTAGACAACTTCTGAGCACAGTTTGTGCTCAAAAGGTAATCTTGTCTGTACTGTACACATACAACATTTAAAAGATTGGACAACTCACTCTTTTCTGACACAGATGTTGGCACCTTGATGGTGTGTGACCCTTCCATTGGCTTCAAGCAAAGCAAAGTCTACCTACACGCGTAGGAGGGTAACATCGCTTGAAATGCGTTGCGTTATCGCCTGAAATGCCTCTGCGCGCCTAAACCAATAGTTTACTATGTAAAAATGCTGATTTTCTACGCCTTTATCGCGAGCTACGTGTTTGGTGTGGGCGCACCTTAATCTTGACCTTTTGTCACAGGTTGTACACGCCTGGGCCGTGAGCAGTTCAATAAGAAGTTACCTGTCCTCTTCATCCAAAATGATTGGACGCCGCCTACAATAAAAATATATGAGCCAAACATGTCACCTTAAAAGAACTGACATCTATCAATTATGAAATGTAAATGTATCTTTTAAAGGTGTCCTGTGGAGTTTCTGACGACCATGAAGCGCTAGCCTATGGAGCAATGTTTTTACAACGGGTGTCAAAAGATACACATCCTTTGACCACAGGGAGGGGTCCCAACCCTCAGTTTGAGTAGCCTATTAGGCCTACCGACCTGAATAACAGGCCTTTATCAGCAGCTCAAACACCGTGAACATTGTGATGATGACAGGAGGCTATCTGTTTAAAACAAGACTTCCACACAGAAGCTAACGGGTAACATTGTTTTTTTGTTTTTATTTCTGGCCACACCCACCAACCAGGTGCGTAAATAAACACCTGCTTTTGACCTGTCTTTGGGCAGGGCCACAGCGCTCTATGGGAGTGTCCAGTCAGTCTCACATCTCAGTGGGCTCTTTAAGAGGAGAGCCTCCAGAGTCTGCTGATCTGTCAGCCGGCGCGGAGCCGCCCTCCCTGCACACTACGTTGCTGCCGCTGCTACTGATGCACCGGGGACCGACACACTCCCGGTGCACGGATCGGGACTCACTGTAAGGCGATGCACGTGAAACGGACAGCAGATCATGCGTGGACATACGATCGTTAATGGAGTATGCATAGTTGGATCTAATAATGCGCCGGGCCCACCACCGTCCTCCTCGTCTTCCAAGGACTATGCAGGTGTAGCCTAAAAGGTAAACCGGACAGACGCACGCGGCCACGCTTCACCCCCGGCGGATCACCATGCATGTTATATGCACAGCCATGACTTTCTCTGCTGATCCGGGATGGACGACTTCTCGCGGCTCACGCCTTTAGTTTCAGCCTGCGCTTCTCTCCTCTGTGGTTTGGCCGGTTCCGCTGGTTGGGCGAAAAGAGGAAGCACTGGGCAGTATAGAAGCAGTTTGATCAAGTAAGTGTGAGAGAAACACACAGACAGTACTATAGGCTACAGCTCTCTCGCTACTGAGCGAAATACTGAACACTGTAGCCTATTTGATATTTATCCTTAGGCTACTGCCCCATTAAAGAGAGCTACCCCATAGAGATGTAACTATAGGCTACGCATAATGATCTCCCTTCATGCACTCTATCCATCACATTAAATGTGTGTGTTCACTTCACTGACGGGGTGCAGATCATGTCGGCAGTGTCCGGAGTGAGTGAGCCGAGCCTGGGAGAGCTGCCCATGGAGAGCTGGATGTCCCACCTGCCATGTGCTCTGTGGGACACCCCCCTGTACCACTTGGCCATCCCGGGTTAGTAGGCTGCCATGTCATAACAGCACACTCTAATAGGCTGATATTTAAATGTTATTATGCCTATAAGCTACTATCAGGAAGATGTGTGGTGTGTAAATGCTTTCAGGGTACCCACCATAATGTTTAATGACCCTCAACACAAAATGTAAGATGTCCTGGCTGCTATTAAGGGTGGCCCTGGCCTGAGGCATGCAAATAGATGCAAATTCAGGAAAATCCTTTCTCAAGGTTGAGACAGATACACAACCAAATAAAGACAAAACAACCAAATACAGACAACACAAATGAATACAAACATCATTCCCAACCAATAAACAGACCCAAAAAAACACCCTGAATACAGACAGAGCAACCGGTAACAGACAAAACAACCCAAGTGCTACTAAGACAATTTTTATCTTGTTGAAGGAATTTTATCTATTATCTGTCGGTATAATCTCCTGATTATTACTGTCTCTCTCTATGACCTTTTAAAATTCTTTGTTTTTAGTGCGCTTTATCAAAAAGTCAAATTCCTGTGTACTTTATATATCCATAATAAATACAATATATGTTTATTAAAATGAAATGCAAACATCACAACTGAACACAGACAAAGAAAGCAAATAGCCTACAGACACACACAGACAAAACACAACTGGATACAGAGAGGACAAGTTGTTCCGTCTTGTGATGTATTCGGCCGTTTGCGTTTGTTTAGTATATTTGCATGTGTTTTCTGTGGCTGGCAGCATCACGTTGACTTCCCTATTTATCACTTAAATGAAAGGTTCATATTTCCATTGATGATAATGTCTCTGGTTATTTTCCCCACCCTCCTAATTAGGCAGCCACAATGCAATAACCTACTGTCTGGATATGAGCAACCGATCCCCTGTGGACCTTACCCAGCCTGATCTGCTTCAAAAGCTGGACAAATACATGAAGCCCCTCATTCGCCCCTTTGTGTACAAGTGGGCGATAACCCAGGTAATACATCACAGAAACAGACACGCCAGCTAAGTGTTACTGACTGTTCATTACAAAAACGTTTTTATTTTTATTTTATTTTTTAAAGGTGCTCCGAGGAACTTTTAGTTTGTGTTAATTCTTCCTCCCTCCCATTTGGACAAAAGCGTTACTTTTGACTATGCCAGCTGTAGTTCCTGGGTGAGCGTACCCATGCCAGGTGCATTAAGAAAAACTGTATAAAAAATATAGCAATCTTTGCACTGATGGTCTCATTTGCTGTTACAATCTAATCTATGATCATCAGAGAGAAAAATTAGACTGTTTTAAAAATATTTATAAATTCCTCGTAGCCTTCCTTGTAAGCTGAATCTCACATAATGAATGATGCATGTCCGTGTCTTGCAGGAGTATACCATCAAGCATCAGCTGGACTGTGGGGTCAGATACTGTGACCTGAGGATTGCACACAGGCCTAACGACAGCTCCACCGATCTGTACTTCTACCACGGTGTTTACACCACGCTCACTGTACAGGTGAGGTAATGGGCATGCTGGGATGATGCCACGCGGTGAAAGTAATGCTCCGCTTATAGGCCATTTGAATCTACAACAATTAGGCCTATACACCTATCACTGGAATGAGACACTAAATCCCCCCCCCCCCGTCTCTGCTTTTTAAATATGTAACTCTTGTCATCTTTGTGTTATGAGTCAACATTATGGTTGTCATTTTTTGAGATTTTCCGGGAAGTGCCTATTAAATCAGCCACCACGAACTAGTGGTTATATAAAAGAGAAATTGAGGTAACAACACCACAGAGTGTAGGGGACTGAGTGATGCATTTATGTTTCACCACGGCTCTAGCAGGGGAAAAAGCCGCAACAATTCCATTAGACGTGAAACATTCTATATCTCTGTGTCCTTGCACATCAATGTTAGGGAGCCACCGAAAAGAACCTTTATCCCTGACGTGACAATGGAGCTTGAATGGCTCATAGGGAATTAATCAACAAGCGAGAATTTTTTCATGACATTTCTATTGGTACTCAGCATGTCCATAAGGGATAGGACTTAACATCCATAGCAGCTTGTATGACAAATCACAACGACCTTCACTCACCTCTGCTCCAGCAGAGTTGCCAGGTGGTGAAGAAGAAGAAAAAAAGTAATCCATCCACAACAGACCTGGCAGGCAGTTACTACTCACCTCCGTCATACTGTAAACCCATGAAGGAATGCCAGAAATCATGTCCTGTTGGCAGTGGCATAGTGTATTAAATTCAAAGGACTAACGATATACTACATAGCTTGCTGTCTTCAAACGTTAGCCGACACCTGACACCTGTGTTTGAAAGGAATGTTTTAAAAATCCGCTTTTGTGATCGCATTGATCAGTGCATAAATGTTAAAAACTGGTGTGCCGACACTAGATAAAGATTATCGTCATTTGATCAAATCGGACCTGGCATTCATGGTGGGAAAACAACATACTGCCCAGCAGTCAACACTGCTTTTACTGTATAGGACAAAAAGAAAATTTGAAATGTCCAATTCAATTGCATAGTTTTTAAAGTGTATCAATAGTTTATGGTTTAATGTTAAACAAACAAATATAAATCATGAGAGAGATAGGTTTGCTATTTTATGGCGTTTATAGAAAATGGCATCCAAACTTATTTAAGTAATGTGTTCCTTTTTGAACATGGGCGTTCGTCCTTGGTGACTGTCTATGTATACGCTTATGCCTGTGGGACTACTCAACCTGGTAATGTTACAAGTGTCTTGAGTGCTGTTCCCTTTTTTTAAAGCTCACATATTATACACTTTTCTGTCAATATTATATGGTCTTAGAGGTCTCTAATACGTTTTTCTTTAGTTGTTTGCTGAAAAAACCGTTCAGATCATTTATTGTAGTATGCCTATATACCCTGATGTTCAGCTAATCTCACGATGGCCTATTTTTGAAACCGAGCTGCAGCTCCCCTTGTAAATATACAATCTATGAGCTTCCCCCGCCCCTCTCTGGAAGCGACGGGTCCATAGCCTGTAGTAGTAGCCTGTCCACAGTGCCTGTACTGAATGTTAGCACGGAAGCTAACGGCTAAAAATATCACGAAAATCAGTGGAAAAATTGAGCTTCAAAGTTAGACTTAAACTCTATTACCTTCCTATGCTTTGTCTGGCTAAAACCGAGGCATTTTCAGACTGCTGTGGAGAATATAAAGAGCTTGTTATGGGCAAAATATCAATGCTTTTCCCGAAGTTAGCTCGGAAGCTAACGGCTAAAAATATCACGAAAATCAGTGAAAAAATTAGCTTCAAAGCTAGACTTCGACTCTATTACCTTCCTATGCTTTGTCTTGCTAAAAACGAGGCTTTGTCAGACTGCTGTGGGGAATATAAACAGCGTGTTATGAGCAAAAGCTGGTTGCTTGTCCCAAAGCTAATAGCTATACACTAGGCAGGCAAAAATACCAATAAAAACAATTATTTTAGTTTCACCGTTTAAAAAAAAGCACAAGTAGCTTCCTATCCATTGTGTTATTAAAAACGAGGCATTAATAGACTGCTGTGGTTAAGATAAATTAGTGGAGTATGAGCAAAAGCATTCTGTGTTGGTGTATGTAACATTCAGGCTGTAGGCTACTATGGGCATCTTGTCGCTTAGCGGGGAAAGCAACATGGCTGTCGCTCGGAAAATTTTCCATCAGATCTCGGGGCCGTGGACCAATAAGAAATGGGGGGGGGGGGGTGGGGTTATCATACGGTGGACGTTTCTGGTTACTAATGTGGGGGGAAGCATGGACATATAAAGAAAATATGGGGATGTGGCTGTGCCGACTGTGACGTAATAGTCGGCGAGAATTCTGACTCGAGTATATTGGGGGGGAGGGGTGGGGGTTTCAGAAAGGGGGAGAGTGAGAAAAGGAGAGATTGTTATTTTTTTTGATAATTTGGCAGTCTATAGGCACACCGTGGACCCATGGATATGTTAGAACACATTTAAAAGGTGCATTTAGCATAATATGTGACCTTTAATCCAGACAGTGAATTGTACATGAAATACCGCTCAGTCCTGCCGTTGAAGCAGACTTTATATGGCAACTTGTGCTTTTCCTTCCAGGCTGTTCTCATGGAGATCAGAGAGTGGCTGGATGCTCATCCCAAAGAGGTGGTCATCCTCTCCTTCAGCCACTTCATCGGCCTGAGCCAGGAGCTCCACGCGCTGCTGCTGGGAACCATACGCAACATATTCACCTCCAAAATCTGTCCCAAGACGGTACAGCTTCTCCTACAACTTCCAATGATGATATAAAGCTTGAAGGCATACGCAGTCATTGTAAATCCAAAACCACTTCTTGTCAAAATCAGGGTGTGCTTATCACATGTGGAGGTATAGAGCTAAGTTAGGATGGTGATGGTAGTGTGTGGCTTCTCCCCTTATGATGTCATATGGGGAGAGAAATCTGATTCGGGTTTGTTGAACACAGGTTTTCAGAAAGGTGGAGGTAGAGAAAAAGAGAGAGAGGGCTGTTTTTTCCTCATACTTTGGGAATCCCTAGACACACCGGGGATCCATATTCATTTAAAAAAAAAACAAGGACAATTGAATTTTTAACATACCGTTAAAAGGTATTAATTTTTTTTGACAGTGCAGAGAAACAGATGTGAAATGGGGCAGAGAGGGGAGTGACATGCAGAGAATGACCGCGGGCGGGAATCGAACTCGGGTCTGCTGCTGGGCCCGGCCCGGGGGGGGGGGGGGGGTGCCCTACCAACTGAGCTAAGGGCGCCCTGTTAATTACCCGGAATTAATCTTAGCCTGTCATTCTGTGGATTTCAGGAAGTGTTGACTCTTCGGAACCTGTGGGCGTTAGGCTACACAGTCATCGTGTCCTATGAACACAGCATTGCCAGCTGCCACAGCGACCTGTGGCCACACATTCCTTACTGGTGGGCCAACAAGTGCAAAGCCGAGGCTCTTGTCGAGGAGTTTGAGCACAGGAAACAACATGGCAGACCAGGTAATCTATATGTTGGTTTTTAGTGTATTTTTTTCAAAATTATTATATCACTTTTTAATCAATGCTATTCATCTGCGTGTGTGTGGTGTGTGTTTTTAGGAGGTTTCTTCGTCACTGGGATTAATCTGACAGAGGATCTGAAGTACATCTGCACACACCCCACAGAGTCCCTCAAAGACTTGGTGATGTCCACGTACCCCACACTGCTGAGCTGGGTCAAGGAGCAGACTCCAGGCTCCAGGCTAGGCTCACTCAATATCATCGCCGGGGACTTTATCAACGAGAGCCAGTTTGTACCAACTGTCATTGCACTGAATGAGAAACTACTGAAATGCTCCTCGTGACTTTACCCCCAGTTTGCATTATTGTACAAAAAAAAGCAACAATATGAATCACAGCATGACATGTCCATGAGCTTGTTTCATTAAGAATGACAGAAAGTTACTCAACTACTTGAACTATTCATCTCATTTTAAATGCACTTACTGGAGGCAGTGAAATGTACATTTCAGTCTGAAAGCTGCTCGAAAATCTGTTTTCGTTTTTTAATATTTTGACCTGCACTTCTTGTTTGTTTACATTTAGTTCACTATTGATGCAATAGTACTGTATGCGTTTCCAGGAGTCATCAAGGTGGCCAGTTTTTATGTGATAGTGACCAAAGCAATAACGATACAACTAATCTCACCAGTTTAGCGTAAGCATTTTAGATGAGCACAAACACTGTAATCATAAGCACATGTGACTGTTACCTAGGGCACAAACTTTTATAATTATGACATGTTGGCAGCAAGTGCAAGAATTAGCTTTAGGCTTTATCACCCACAACGGTATTTATCCATAGAGAATGTAGAGAAGACATGAAACTTAATAGAAAATGCATGGAAACTTGTTGGCATGAACCCAACCGTGACTGTTCTAATTGTAATAGACTTAAGCCTATTAGGCTAGGATTTGATTTGACAACATTCTGCACCGCTGTGCCTGTGGAGATGAGCTTTTCCAATAAACATGAGCATTTTTAACCATCACAGTTTTTTATCACTGACAGTTCACATACAGATTCATTTTAAAATGTTTCCTTTAAGGATCCCTTTGTTGAACTGTCAAAGATCTCTGCTCAGTGAGGCTTTGGTGGCTGTGCTGCTTTCACTGTCACACCGTGGAGTTCGTAAAGGGGCCACAATGAGGGAGGGAAAGCTGTTGTGTTCCCTCACAATGGTTTGTGTTACATCACCCGTCTGAATCTCTGCTGTTCTGGGATCAGTTCAGTTCAATCCATTTCCCCCACAGTAGCCAACATGGTGACAAACGGGCAAAGTAATTACATTTTTTGTTGTTGATATATTCAGACAGTGGCTTCAGCCCTAAAGGGTTAGTTCATTTCTGCTTATTGTAAGTAGGCCTAATGGTCGTTTAATGTTGCATTTAGTACAGAGCCTGGAGTGTGTTGCTGGGATAAACCGTACACTTTTAAATTATCGAGTTAAGCTCAGTTTGAAAATTTTAAAAAGAAAATATTCAAATTGATAAATTACACTTGCACCCCAACATACACTAAAATACCATAATTTCATTTAGGCCTATATATAGGTTAGTTTTCAAATCAAAACCTATATTCATTGTAATCATACACAATGTACATATTTGAATAATTCATAACAGGGTAATGGTTTTGAATAACGTTTTTGTGTTTGTTGCTGCAGGGAAATGTTTCTGTTTTTCTGAACGTTGTTTTGTATTTTTTTACTCGTGGATTGAACTGACTTCCGTGGTTAGCCCCGCCCCCTCCCAGACGTCATAGCAACGACGCCGTGCTGTGTTTTTATTGTAAAAATGTAGCCTACGTGTTTGACAGACACAGCTACACGCAACACAAGGACACAGGCAGTCCCGTCTCTTCCTGAAGTGTCCTCTTCATGTCTCCGCCAAGCTGAGCGCCTGCTCTGAGCAGCTGTCACTCAACACTAGAATCAGGAAACTCAGAGTTGCATCCCTCTCCACCTCTGGCTGTGGGGAAGTTTGCGGTCGATGATCTTTTAAAGGAATTCGATAAAGGAAGGAGGACTGGATCGAGCATATGATGACCACATGATGACCAGACTGAAGTGGCTTGTCGGACCTGCTTTCGGTGATTCTCCAGCGGGTCGGTGAGTGAGTGAGTGAGTGGCCGACATGGATGTGAGCTGTCGGGACTGGATGTCAGCTCTGCCCGAGGAACTGTGGGACACTCCGCTCACAAACCTGGCCATACCAGGTAGGCTACGTTCACCGCCAGCCTCTTCTCTCTCTCTCTCTCTGTGTGTTTATTGTGCGCTTTTACCGGCGCTACGAGAGTTTTATTGCGGTGTTTCACAGAATAAAAAATACAAGCAGCCCCAGGACATCACGCTGTAGCCTCATTCATTAGTTATTTACAGATGACACAACTAATCAATAAAACGATTAAGTGGAGCCTGTTTTGTCTTAATGGTAACTCCAGATAGGCTAATTGTGCTTGTCTTTTCCTTCTGTTCTTATTTATCCTCCATCAAGCATGTGTTGAGTATTGAACACCATCAACAACGTTTTGCTGTTCAACTTCATGATTCATTGTTTAGTGAACTACTGATAGGCCTACAGGCAAAATATTGGGCAATTAAAGGAAATGAATATAATATGATATAATTTCCAGTCCCTTAATGTGTCCAGTTTGTTTTGCCATATAGCAGACAGTGCAGCGGGTGTGTGTCATATGTCCATGGTGTGTGTGTGTGTGTACATAATGTACCAGAAACCAGTCTGTCCACATAATGCAGATCTCTCCACACCTGTTCCTTCAGGGAGCCACGACGCTATGAGTTACTGCCTGGACATAAACTCCCCTCTGGTCCCCTCTGAATCGGACTTCTTCAGGCTCCTGGACAAACTTTTCTACTGCTTCACCAGACCTGTCATATTTAAATGGGCTACAACACAGGTATGCACCGTGTGACTGTATAGCAGCAGAACAGACCCCTGTGTGAGGGACAAAGAGTGTATTGGTATGGTGTTTTTGTTTCAACCCTCAGCCTCCCAGAATGACCTTTCAGTCTCTATCTCTGTCTGTTCATCGGCTGATGACCCTGGACATCAAGGCTGATGACAGTGGTTAAAGTTAAGAGTGATCAGGGTCGCAAAAGCAATAACATATATATTCCTTGTTGCTGTGTATTATATAATAGCATTCACTTGCAACTCAACTATAGCCAGGTTGAAGATCCAGATCAAAAGCCTCATTCAACATCCCAAACATTTATAACCCAAACTCTCTTCACGATCAGAACATATGAGCTAATTCGGCTTTGGTGGCTCTACAATGATCACACTTCTAACCTTATTATAATGATTATGGTGAAGAACTTTAAACGGAATCGAAATGAGACGTACATAAGATGAGGTTAAATTCACTCTCCTCATATGTCTAATGGAATCGTATTGGTAACAGTATCTTTTGGTTGGTGAATCCTTGCAGGACAAAGGCATCGAGGAGCAGCTTTCCATGGGGATTCGCTTCTTCGATCTGCGCGTTGCTCACAAACCAAACGACTCGTCCAGCGACCTGTACTTCACACACCTCATATACACACACCTAACAGTTCTGGTGAGTTGTTTAATCATCTTAAAGCTCACATATTTAGCTCATTTTCAGGTTCAAAATTGTAATATGACTTTCTATTACAAACTGTTTTCATGGTGTAGTTTCCAAAAACCTTTTATATATATATTTTTTTCACAATAGCTGAATTGCTTTTCTGCCTCAGTCTGAAACGCTCTGTTTTAGAGCCTGTCTCTGTAAGCCCTGCCATCCAAAAAGCCTAGCATACTCTGATTGGCCCTGAATATGACTGCCAGTTTGCATCTAACTACCAGTTTTTTTCCCCCTCATATTTTGGAAGTCCAGAGTCACACCAAGGACCTAGTATTGAAAGAAAAAGAAAAAAAGAGCATTTTACTAAGGTGACCTTTAATTAAAAGTTGCAGTGTGGTAACAGTGACAGCCCTTCCTTTACAGGAAACACTGATGTCTGTCGCCACCTGGCTGCAGTCTCATCCAAAGGAGATCGTCATACTGGCCTGCAGTCATTTTGAGGATATCGAAGACCAACTCCATGAGTGCTTTATCTTCTCCCTGAAGAAGCTGTTCGGCTCAAAACTCTGCCCACGGAAGGTGAGTCTTTTCCCCATGCAGCTGATTTACAAGATGAAAAAAAAACAACAACACAAAACTTGACACAAGCTCCCCCAGGAATCAGTCCCGACCCTGCGCAGTCTGTGGGCGTCTGGCTACCAGGTCATCTTGTCCTATGACTCCCAGATCGCGGTTAGACATAAGGAGCTATGGCCCGCCCTCCCCTACTGGTGGGCCAATCAGAGATCAGCACAGGGTGTCATCAGTTACCTGGACTGGAACAAAGACCTGGGACGTCCAGGTGAGTTTGACATTCCACACCTTGGCCTAAATATATTTTAAGCCCCTGGGGAAACCTGGTCTAAAATAGAAAAAAAATCAATATGTTATCAAAGCTGAGCTGTCTCAATAAGCTTTTACAAATATCTGATTGAAAATAAATGTTCATAAATATAATAATTCATTCTGTGGAGGCTGTTTGACAGGACTGTGATGGCATGGCTGTATCAAATGGTCTCCATGGCAACACTTAGTCATTGTTTTTATAGAATGTTCAGGCAGAGAAGTGCCATGACCCTTGATTGGTTCAAAATACTTTTTATTTAATAATAACCAGAGCATAGCCCGCCTCATCTTAACCCGACTTTCTGTAAAGTTTATCAAACTTAAATGACAAAATCTTTCATTTGGATTGATAAATATGCCTAACTCTTTTCAGATGCTTACTATCATGCAACTAACTCCCCAAATGACATACCGGTAGTCAGAAAAGATTTAGTGGATTTGGGTTTACAGGGGATTTAAGTGTTCATATACGCACACTTGTGTTATGCGTTTTTTAATTTTCCTTTTGTGTTTCCAGATGGCTTCTTCGTTTCGGGCCTGAACCTGACGGCCGACAGGTGTTACATCACAGAGAACCCCAAGCAGTCGCTGCGTTCGCTGACCTACAGTAACTGGGAGTGTTTGAGCAGGTGGCTGGAGGAGCAGACGCCCGGCTCCGCCCCTAAGAGCCTCAACATCATTGCTGGAGACTTTGTGGGTCCGCTGCCACTGTGCTCTGCCGTCATAGCACTGAACCTAAAGCTGCTACGGAGGAACGTCGACAATTAAAAAAAAAAAAACTAAAGAAACTATCAGCTGTGATCTTATTCCATCATGGAGATGATCTCAGAAGAACAATCATGTATACCTCATGTCCTCTTCTCTGTAGTTGTCCATTTAAATGCACCTTTGTCTCCCCCAGAACAATCTTTACATACAAGACTTTTTTCTGTTTTTCTTATGGATCAAAAATATTTTAATATACTGTACAATACATACACAATCCTCTAAGATGTTTGCGGTGCAGTCATTCCCCCCCCCCCCCCCCCCCTCTACTCCCTGCTATCTCCCCCTGAACACCTTCTTGTAGCGTCCATAAGCAGCGTCACTGATGATCACTGTCACCACGGCCGAGCCCTCGTCCGCATCCACCTGCACATCCTGAACCGTGGCTTCCTTGTACAGCCAGCTGTGAATGGGGGGAAAACACACAGTGACTAATGGAGCTCTTCTCTTATTTTGAACGTAGTCAGGGGGGGGGGGACTTACCTTAACTGTGGAGAGCTGAGGTCCACTTTAAGGTCTAAAATGTGTTTTCCTGTAGAGTTCACAATCTGTCCCTCCACCACGTCCTTCAGCTGGTCCAGGCCTCGCTCTTCCAGGGCAGATATGGACAGCGCCCCGGGCTCTGTCAACTGATAGCTGGGAAGACACAAGAGAAGGTAGTTTGATACAAAGGTCATAAGAATTCCTTTCTGAATGCAGGGTGTCTGCACATCACTGGAACATGATACAACAGTTCTCTCGGTTCAGAGATAATGGCTTTCAGTTCAATATGATATTGTGACCTGGTTTCTTTTGTGTGGTATTGTGAAGATGTCTTGGGACACACGTCATGGAATTGACCTTTTACATTTTATTTGTTCATTTAAATTTTTTACAGGGAAAGCGCATCATTTAAAGATCACATATTATGCAAAATGCACTTTTCAGTGGTTTTAACATTAATATGGGTTTCTGTTGTGTCTAGAGAAAAAAAAATACTTTTCCTCCACATCTTCCTTTCTGAAAACATGTATTCAATAACCCCAGTCAAATTTCGATTTGCATCTGTGGTCACTGAGCATAATTGAAAAAGCTGATTTTACCAAAAGAACTGCGGTGACCAGTCTTCCAATAGATAGGCGACTGCGACTATCTATTGAATGAGTTTCCTCTTACTTCTCCACAAGGTCGATCTTATTGTGGACTTCTATCATGGAGCTCATCAGCCTGTTGGGGATGTGCAGGTTCTTGAGGACGTTCATCACGTTGGCCTTCTGGTTGACTGTCTCTGGGTGACTGATGTCTCTGACGTGCACCAGCAAATCCTGGAAGGGACCGCACACACAGAGACAAGTCAAAATGAAAACCTCTGAAACCATCCCTGCGTTCCGAATCACGTACTTTTTAATTTTACTACACTGCATACTAAAGTACAGAAGAGTTTTAGGGCCACAGGAGAGAAAAAAAATCAGATAAGGAAGACTATTTTTCCTTATGTCGAGAAATGTCAAGAATATAGACGAATACTCCAAAATGCTATTGGAGTTAGTGGGGCATTTATGTATATTCAGCAAAATACAATGTATTGGGACATCCTAAATCTTTTTCTGGCATGCTAAAAAAGTATGGGTTTTGGAACGCAGGGTTGGTATGAAAGCGCACAATGGAGGGGGCTAGACATGAGCAGCCGCAGGTACATGCCGAGTGTTTGATGTCGTCCAGTGTGGCAGAGAAGGAGTCTATGAGCTGGTGAGGCAGCTGGGACAGGAAGCCGATGGTGTCCACGTACAGGACAGCCATACGACTGGGCAGCTGGCCCGCGTGCACCGTCACGTCTAGTGTGGCAAACAGCTGGTTCCTGGGCTGCAGCCCGCTGTCGCCCGTCAGCGCTTTGATCAGGGTGGTTTTACCTGTTGGTGGAAAAAAACTCAGTCATCAAACAGTAGACTTGACTGTTATCAGCTCTGTAACTCTCTCTCTCTCTCTCTCTGTTACTTGATTTATATCCAGCCTTCATTTTCTTATTTATAAAGACGGGCCCAGCAAAAGACAAAAGCCTCTTGATCGTAGGGGCCGAAATAGAAAAATCTAATCAACAGTTAAAAGGGACAAACGGCACATATACGCAGGTCATCCAAACACATCCAACACAGTCCAAAGACCATCACAAGCGCTGTTTAAAGACCGCAGCATACACCATTTCCAACACCCATCTACTACTACACAGCATCAATAAAAAAGGAAAAGGACAGCGGCGGGCACATGTCCAAACATAACAATCACAGACATTTTAGACAGCAGATCTCACCACAGTTAGTGTATCCTAACACGGACACTATGGGGAACTCCTTGTGCTTGCGCTGAGCTCTCAGCAGGTGCCTCTTCCTCCGCAGCTTCTCCAGCGCAGAGCGGATCTTCATCTCCCTCTCCTTCAGCAGCCTCTGCTGGACCTCTATCAGCGTCTCGCCTGTGAGGACCAGCCACCAAAGCAGCTCAGTTACTGCACCTTTAACATTTACATTGATTTGTATATAGCAGCTTCTCTTAACACAAAGCAGCAGGCCGACATGTTATCACTCAGACATGGGGATGCTACCTGAACCTCCGATGTATCTGGATCCTCCCCCCTGCTGGTCAAAGTTTGCCATTTCATTCCTCAGACGTGATCTGGGGGGAATGTAAGAACACAAATGAGCTCATATTGGAAATCAATTAAATTTATTTTTTCAATAATAAACTCTTAATAGATTTGTATTAGTATTTTTAATATGAACAAACAAAAACAAAACAGATAAATAAAGCCAGGCACAGTAACAATAATCCAACAAACATTTAATCCACTTCTCCCATCTTTCTCGCAATCTCAGCAGTAAGGTCAGACTCTCCATTTTCATGGATTTCTTGAATCATTTCTCGACAATTCTTTTAGAAAGGATCTACATGTAACCATTTAAAAATACTGCCGTTTCTTTTGTTGTTGCTGCCACTGGTAGTATTTTAAAGATGTATCTATCTTTAACAATTGATCAATTTGGGAAATCGGGAGTGAATTGTGAGTTACCTTAACAAGGGGAGCTCAGCCAAAGAGATCTGTAACTTGGCCTCCTTGGTCTTGGCGTTGAGACGGAAGATGTGGAGGACCACTGAGTATCGGTCAAACACTTTCACCCCCCAGGCCTCCTCCATCTCCCTCTGTGTGTGGCAAAAACATGTCCGTCAAAATGTGTCATCTCCGTCCGTACGTAGCAACCACAAAGCTAGCTAGGCTACATCCAGGTGCAGCTCACCTCAGACAAAGGAGACAGACGCTCTACATTCACAAACACGGCGGTGATTCCCGCTGTCTGACGGATTTTGTCTGAAAGGGGGAAAAACAAGCACAGATGAGACACATTGTGTGTGAGTCCAGGCAGGTGGACTCACACACACACACACACACACACACACACACACACACACACACACACACACACACACACACACACACACACACACACACACACACACACACACACACACACACACACACACACACACACACACACACACACACACACACACACACACACACACACACACACATACCTGTGAGAGACTGGAAGTTTCCTTTCCCAAATATCTTCTTCTTCTCTGGTGTCTTGGTGGAGAGGATGATCTTGTCCACAACTCTCCAGCCGTGCAACGTGTTGACCAGCCCCACTGCCTCAGCCATCATCAGATCAGCTAAGCAACAAAGCAGAGAGGGAGAGAGAGAGTCAACAATGCTCTCATTTACTGTACTTCTGCTCTACTTTTTCTTTCCTTTTGTTAATGTTTCTATTAGTTTTGATACTCGCACATTTGGATTAATATATTTGTATTAATTGTTTCTTTGTCATTATGTTGTCTTTTATTGTTGTAGTCCTACTTGATGAATGGGTTTTTTTTCCTGTTTATTGTTGGGATGTATTGGTATGGTATTATCGTCTATGCTTTGACCACATTGTTCACATAACATTCATGCCAATAAAGCTATTCAAATTGAAAATTGAACTTGAATTGAGAGGATCCATGCAGTCTGATCTGGGTGCTCGTCTCCTACAAACTTCATTTTGTACTTTTCCTCCATAATGTTGAACATTAGTCTGTTACAAATTTAATTTCCAAATCCTGTAAAATAAAGTCTAGGTTAAACATGTACCTCTTTAGACCTACATAATAGGATACCTCTGGCTTTTTATATTATTGGTCTGTATCTTTTGTATAGGCCTACTGTTTTATATATTTTGTATGATGTTCTGTATAATGTAGGCTACTTTTTCTTTACAATAGAGAACTGTTAAGTTACCTGTGGTCAGGTGCTGCTTCCTGCTGCCCCACTTGACATCAGGGTGGACTATGAAGACCCGGTGCTGACCCTCCCCTATGCCCGCAGGAGCCTGCTGCTGGAACAGCTCCTCCACCTCGCTCTCATCGATGTAGTCTTCATCCCCCTCCTCTTCCTCCCGGCTCCAACCGCTGCTCAGGTCCTCTGTGTTCTTCAGCCTGCGGCCACACACTGCGAACGCTCTAGACTGGCTCTGATAGGCGGCTGTGAGCGGGTGTATCTGGACATGGTGAGGTGTGTGGAAGAGTGCACAGGTGGTGGGTGCTGCTGCTGTCCGGTAGCTCCGCGTGCAGCAAGCTCGCTGCACGTGCGGAAACCACGGATAAAGCCTCCTCATTGTCGCCATGTTGCCGCAGCAGGCGCCCCTACTGAGGACATAGGGACCCCTTTCTGACGGGACAGTGTACGGTTACTTACAGAGAGAGTGAGACAGGCTACAGGTCACACACACTGCAGCGTTGTTGACGTTTTCTTCTTCTACTTCCTGCTTTCTGAACAAACCACAAACACGGAGAGCGCTTACTGCCTCCCAGCGGTAACAACGAGTATTGTCGAGGCATGTAAGAGCCATAGATAGTATAATGAAAGAGTCCATAATGTAACATATCAGTTTGTTTCTCTCTCTCCATAATGTAGTGGTCAAACATGTAATAATTTGTTACACTATGGGAGTTATTAAGTAGTGGACTTCGATTGTATTACATTATCGACCAATTATTAACCTACATTAGGGTATGGGTTTAAAGGCCTATTTGGGAAAAAAATACATTATTAGGCTATACACAATATGGTACACAAAATTGTAGTAACTATAGTTATGCAGTAAGTATTATATGCCAATATAGTAACTACTACATTTTTTTTTAGTAACTAGCCTAGGCCTACCTAGTTTGTTTTGTAGTAAATTGTAGTAGGCTAACTGGCTTACTATGCAGTAACTGTGTGCCAATATATATTGGCATGTTTTACTACAATTTTGTGTACCTTATCGTGCTGTATTTCTGATATAATTCAAATACAAAAGGATTAGGCTACTAAACGACTGAAAAAACTCCCAAAAATTACCTTAAGTAAAATAGGCTACATTTACAAAAAAAAAAAAAAATTGTAATTTGAAATAATTGTATGAAAAGCTTGTTTTATATTATATTTAATGTTTTTTATTACGTTTTTAAATGCACACACACGACAAACAAGCAGAACAAAGAAAAGAAAAACAACAGAGAAATAAATAAATAATTTAAGAAAAGATTGTTTTATAACTTATCATGTGTTATAATTGAATTGAGTCAGGTAAGCCTAGTTGAACGGACTTTTTGAAGTAGCCTACATTTCTTTTAAAAACAATTTTATCAATTGTAGGCTATATGTGTGAAAAATATTTGTCAAGGGAATATTTAAACGAGATATTGCTTACTGTTCAGTTTACAGTGAAGGAACTAATTATATTTATATTTTAAGTTTATTGTTTGAAGGCTAAATTAACTTCTGTGTTTCGCGGGAAACCGGAAGACAATCAGCTGTGGAGTATTTTCCTACGCATGTTTTTGAAGTTTGAACGCCTCGGGGGGCAGCGCGTGGGTGTGGGAGTGTTTGACTTAAAAAGTAGTCCGACTGGTCTGACCGATCTCCACAATGCGACCAAATACCCGCTAATGGAAACCGAGAGTTTTGATATGAACAGGTTCCATGGTGATCTATTGCTTCAACCTTGTTGTTGCTTATTTCACTCAGGGTCAGGGAAGACTAGAAAGAGGACAGATAGGTATGGCTCAACATGCCACAACATGACTGACAATGAGCTCATGCAGACTGGAGAGAGGTGAGTGGAAGATTTGGAGCAGACCTATGGAGCTGACAGGGAAGTGAAGTTGGACTGGCTTATAAGGGAGTAATGGACGTTTGTTTGTTTTCTAGCCTAAATACGAAATCATCTTTGAAGTGTTGTTGTGTCCTACGAGCGCAGACGTGCCCCCGGCAGGCGATGCTAGTGGCACCGTGGCGCACGGGACTGCTGCTGCTGTTCTGCTTCCTGGGTGTGTGCGCCTGTCAAGGTGAGATGCCTGTCTGTGTGCTCATGATCATTTAGGCAACACGTTCAGCCGTACTGAAACTCTGTGCTGATTTACCTGTGCTGAAGGATGGATTACTTATGACTTTTACCTGTGTATAATCCATTTAAGTTTTTTTTTACCATCTTTTAGTATATAAGATGGGGGCGACTGTGGCTCAGGTGGTAGAGCGGGTCGGCCGATGATCAAAGGGTTGGAGGTTCGATCCCCGCCCTGCCACCTGTGTCATAGTTGTTGTGTCCTTGGGCAAGACACTTCACTCACCTTGCCTCGTGTGAATGTCGATAGTTAACCTGCTATCGGTGTATGAATGTGTGTGTGAATGGTAACGTGGGAAAGGGAAAACAGGTCTCCCTTGCGAAAGAGTCTTCGGTCTCAATGGGATTTACCTGTAGAAATAAAAGTAAAAAAAAGTAATAACTGTCTCTCAAAATGTGAACTCAAGCACTTTTTATGAACAATTTATGTTGTGTGTAGGTTCATTGTGGCAAGTGTGTTTTGTGATGCTGTGTCTGGGAGCCCAAGACAAGTTTCCCTTCACGGGACAATAACATCGATCTAATCTTATATTCACTTCTTTCTTCCACAGAGGAGGAGTGTGTTCTTGGCATAGTGGGGCGGCCGGTGTCACTGCCCTGCTTTTACCCACAATTCAACAAATCTACCTTTGGAAACTTGTCCATTGAGTGGAGGAGGGACGATGAGGTGGTTCTCAGATCAGTGTGGAAGGAGGATGGAAACCTGGAGGAGAGAAGCCTTAACAGAGCCACCATCTCAGCCAACGCCAAGCTGAACGGAGACATTTCTCTGGAGCTGCCCACAGTGGACCCTCAAGAGCACAGCCTCTACTACAGTCTCTTCATCATCTCAGGGCAGAACGCCAGTGCTGCACAGTGCACCGTGTGTCTCAGGGTAGCAGGTCAGTGTCACACACACATATAGAAGACAATCACACACACTCCATCCCTCAGGCCACTAGACTGCTGAACTCTTGACCTCAGTACAGTCATGTTAAAAATATGTTAATGTATTTATACATCTCTATTTACACCAGCATTCATAACAATATCTTTATATTTTTAATCTGTTTATATATTTATACATCTGTATTGCACAAATGTCGACTCTGACTCATAGATTAACTAAATAGATTTTGGAGGTCAAAGGTCAAGGTCACTGACTTTGTCCAAGGGGGGGGGGGGGCAAGAATGCACACAAACTGAAAGTCCCTCGGAGCACCATAAACCCTCTGTTAAGCATTGTCCACTACCACCGCTGAATTAAAACAATTCTGTAGTTGTATGCCTGTAGTTGTGGTTTATTTTTGCATTGTTGGAGGGATCCAGAGACTCAAGCATTTCATTGCTGACGACTGCGGCCTGTATTTGTCTTGCATGTGATAAACAAAGAAACATGGTAGAATGTGTTATGGAACTAACCAATGTCTTTGGCGGCTGCTTTTTCCTCAGCCAGCTTCAGCTTCCCACGGCTGCAGATGGATGAACCAGAGCAGTGGGATGAGGCGGCCTTCTCCTGTCACTCCAGTGGGGGTTTTCCTGAGCCTGCAGTCTACTGGCTCATCAACAACACCAAGGAGCCCCCCAGTGGCTCTGTGAGCACCGTGGTGACAGAGCTCCCAGACTCAAACCTCTACAACGTCACCAGCCACCTGAGGGTCAACATCTCAGAGGACTCCAGCGTCTCCTGCACCATAGAGAACCTGGCCATCAACGAGAACCTCACCTCCAGCTGTGAGTCCAATACAATCGCTGCCCAAAGCCACTTTTATCAGAAGGCCTTTTTACAAACTGCTAAATTGTTTGAATACATTTCTTGTCGTCTTACTTCTATTTTGTGTTAACGTTGTTTGGTGCGTTTTGTCCCGGTTTGGGGAACTTTGTTTTCAATGAATATCACGCTGTTTTTGCTTAGATTTTTGTGTGTAAATGTTTTAATCATCTCTGTAAAGCACTATGTTACTTTGTTTTGAAAGGTTCTTTTACACATTATTATTCTGTGAGTGAGGCCTCAAATGCACCACCACTCCTTCACTCATCTGTGGTTCTACTTTTTCCGTTGGGTGTTAAAAGCTTTAGCGCTGAGCAAACCGGTGGTGCGTCGAGCCTCGGAGGCCATGTGGATGTTCAGCACGGCTCTGTGCGTGGTGATCGGCCTCATGGTGCTGGCCGGCATCGCCTACCAGATCCACCTGGACCGCGTCAGCAAGATGAAGAAGAAAGAGTTCCAGAGACAGACCTCCGACAAAGGTAGGCACTAGGCACTTATAGGCAATCATCTGCAGGTCATCTCTGCCTTCTCTGCGTTCAAGAACAGGACGTCACAGAATCCACTTCCAACATACAACTACACAAACTGTATGTCTCAACAGTTTCACATGCCTGAGTCCTCAGAAGCAAAGATTTCTCAAAAGTTCCATAATTCGACCATTTCTCCCAGAGTTCAATCTCTATCTCTCTAGAGTACAATCTCTATCTATCTATCTATCTATCTATCTATCCATCCATCCATCCATCCATCCATCTATCATCCTGGCTGCCATAATTTGTACTGGTGTGTTTGTATCTCCCAATCTTCAAACTGCTTTACATAAAAACAATGATATTCAATATACAATTGTTCCCAACGGGGTGTGAATCAGGTGTTCTGTAAAGGGGTTCGCCATCAGCCAATCAGAGTAGCGCTCACGAATGACATCAAGTTACTGACATGTGTGTTTTACTCTGTTATTCTGAGGCAATGTTGGAAACCAGTTTACTTTGGAACAGCTCTGGTGGAAAGACAGAGCGATGTTAATTCTGCAGAGTAATCATTGTGTACTGTGTTTTTGTGACCACTGGAAAAAACCTGCTCCTCTCATTTACATGAATGTTTTTCCATCGACAGGAATCAAAAGGGGAAGTCTAGACAAGGAGGAGTTGGAGGCCATCAAGCCGGACCCAAAGGAGACGGACGTGTAGAAAATAATCTGAACTGACATGTCCTCGTCAAAACAGCACTGATCTGTAAATATGTATTTGTTGTGAACCACTGGGTTAGCCACGTCAGTCCATGTGGTAGGTTTGTTAACAAGTAGTTTAGCTACTGTAAATTGCTCCTGTCACTTTACTCCCTGGTACTTTTTTTCTTCCAGAGTTGTTACAAAAGCTTTAATAAAGATACTTAAAAAAAACCCAAACCTGCAGCTGTTGTACTGACAGCACATACATATGACGATGAAGGGCTGTATTTGAGATCTCTGGTGCAAAAAAGAAAGTGCTAAAAGATCAAAAAAAGAATAGACAATAATTGTTTGTTTTTTAATCAAGCTTTTGTTGAAGAAAGATTTAATTTCAAAAAAGTAAAATACAGATTAGAAGGATTTACACTGTCACATTATGGAATCTGCAACCAGCAAAAGTTTACGATTTATTTAAAAATAAAAATATATTTTTTTTTAATCTACTCATGTCAGCAGCAGTTCCCATCTGTGAGTGTCAAGCAGCGTTGTTGTGCCTCTCAACAGACTAGAGAATGTCCCAAACTCATTTCTTGTTTCCACAATTTTCACAATTCTTGAGGCTCTCTGGGAAATGTAGTCCTGATCAGAGGTGCTGTGTAGTTTGTTTTGGTTTCACATTGTGTCGGCGCATTCAGCCCGATGCTTCCTGCACAGCGGTCACTGTGTACAGGTCGTCACGACGCTGAGCCGTTATGGGAATCTGCTGCCGGACGTCCGCCAGATACTGCAGGTCTGGAGACAGGCACGGCACAGACAAGTTCAGTACAGTCTCAACATGCACACAAACTACTCCCTTCAAAATACAATCTTTCTGTGTGGTCAGATTCATTCAAAAGGAGAAGCAGCTTTTAAATTTTCTTAATGCAACGCATATCTGGAACGAACTCCCAGAAAACTTAAGGTCTGCTGCAAATCTCAGCTGTTTTGAATCAAATCTGAAGACTGTTTCCCTTTTAACCTGTCATTTTTATTTGATTTCAATTCATTTTTTATTTGCTTTTCTAATGTCTAATCTTTATGTATTCTATACTTGATTTATTGTCTTTGGTTTTACTATCTCTTAAATGCAATTTCTAATGTCTTATCTTGATGTATGTTATGCCCCTTTAAAGCACTGTGAAGGGCCCTGTGTCGGATTTGAGCTATATATATATAAATAAACTTGCCTTACTTAAAAATTATTTTCTTTTTAAAGAGTGTATTACATATCATGCACAGAACACATCAACAGCCCTGTTTAAAAAAATAAATAATAATTGACAAGGACAATGCAGAGCTCCCTGGCAGTACAAGAGTTAGCTTTAAACTCATTTTCAGCTACAGTCTGTAGTGACTGTTCATCAAACTGCTCTTCCACTCACCGATGTCGGCATAAATAATGGTTTCCTCCGGTCCGGCCTTGGAGATCACTTCTCCCCTGCAACAGTCACACGGAATACGAGATATAAAAAAGAATATTCAGACCAGCAAAAGAAGAGAGTTTTACAGTTGACATCCAGTTAGAAACACAGCTGGTCCTTCACTAAACTACTGTCCATAAAGTACAGTTTCAAAGTATATCCTACTTTACTGGAGTACTTCCATTTGATTACTCTATACTTGTATTCCAGGTTATTCTTCCTTCCCTACTCATCATTGGAAATAAACAAATACTAGAACTTTGGATATTTTTAATGCATCTCAAAATAAAATATGTATGTTCATCTTCAGTGACATTTGAATGTGGCACTTTAACTTGCAGTTGAGTAAGGAGCCAAATACATTTTCTCCCTCAACTTCATCTTTCCCTTTAGCATGTGCCTGCCCACTCAGACCCTCCCTTTCTTTTCCCTTTAGGTAACTGATGTCGCCACTAAATTGCTTTCGCCTCGGGGCTATTGACAAAGACTCATTTCCTCTCATTGGCTTATTACACATTGCAGTCCAAACAGAGCTCGCTGCCTTCTCTATTAGAGGACCCAGAAGGTGACATGTTCCCTGGTTTTACTGTACCATGGGTTGACAACAGTGCTGTGGCCCCAGGCAACATATGAAGCACTTTCATCTCTGGCAGGAGACGCCGTGGCCACGTACAATTGGTTATCAAGCGCTCTGTGAAAGGAGACGGACAGAAGGAACAATGTAAAGTCAGATGATATAGCCACAAACTGAAGCTTATTATCATATCATTGCCATAGATACGATCACAAATAATAAATTGTTAAGCAATGGCTAAAATCAAAACAACAGTGCTCACACGAATAGCTCACAACCAATGTATTGTCTGATCATGCTGTCCTTGCTCTATAGTTCATGTATATATATTTGACTCTGAATATACTGCTGCTCTTTTATCACTGAACTATTGCACATTTTATTAGACCAATCATTTCCTCTTTAATATTTCTCCATTTTTCTATTACTTTTTCTTAACATCTTTGTTTTCTTCCAAAAGCTTCCCGTGGACAGGTGTTGAGAATTAGCATGTATGCTAAAACACCTCGACAGTGCATCTAGTCCATGTCAATTCAACTCTAACTAGCCCAAAAAATACAAAATGTTTCTTGCCGTTTTGAAAGTATCAGAACTTCTTTGTTTAACATATTGCCTTAACTATATTTCAAATGGCCTGCTTTAGTTTTCTCTAAAGTCCGCAGCTTCTAAAAACCAGTCCAGATAATAGACAAAGTTTAAGGCGAATTTTGTAAATCCCAGAAATGTTTCTCTTCCTCCACAGATCATTTCAGACCCCATCGTGTCACACTGCTGATGTTATGACATGGTGTGGGAAATAATGTAATATCAATATCTATATTTTGATATCAATATATGGGAAGGAATATCACGTTATCTTATTCTGTCTATTCTAAAAAGCAAAAGAGTCCGACCTGGCCCTCTGAAGCAGCTCCCAGTGTGCGGGCCCCGTGGTCATGTTGAAGGCCCCTGGGTATACCAGCAGCTGACAGCCTGACAGACAAGAAGAAAGAACAACCCCATATAACTGACTATACCCGCACAGTGCACACAGTCCAAAAACAGGTCAATGGCTGCTTGAACGGATCAATCGAGCCGGCTCACCTTTCCTGCCATAGAGCTGCGCCAGCTCGGCAAACCTCATGTCGTAGCAGATCCCTACGCCCACTTTACAGAACGCTGGAGGAAGAGGAATGACAAATACAAGTCAAATTTAAAGTAAGCTTGTCCAAGAAAAAAACCAATAGGAAGGGTCCAGATATCACTCACGCGTTTGGAACATGGACAGACCGCTGCCCGGGCTCAGCGTCTCCGACTCCTGGAAGCGGATTTTCCCCGGAACGTCGATGTCAAAGAGGTGGATCTGGAAAAGAGGAGAAGAAGTTGAAAGTTGAAGAGAAAAAGTGCGTCCCGATTTTATCTCCAGCCATTTTTTTAAATGCTTTATTGACAGTGCAGAGAGACAGACGTGAAATGGGGCAGAGAGGGGAGTGACATGCAGAGAACGGCCGCGGGCGGGAATCAAACCTGGGTCTGCTGCTGGGCCCGGCCCGGGGGGGGGGGGGGGGGGGGGAAACGCCCTACCAACTAAGCTAAGGACGCCCCCATCTCCAGCAATTCTTTTTTACAAACAACTGAATGCTGTAGTAGTTGATGCACACGTAGCCTATACCTTCCTGTGTTTGAGTATGAGCTCTCCATCAGGCCCAAACACCATACAGCTGTTATACAACTTCCCACCGTCCTCTTCGGGGATGGATCCTGGAGAAATAGAAAATCACATGGGTGAAGCCTGTTTAGCCTTTTACTCTATGACACTAATAATACCAAAACAGTACAGTACTGAGTTGGATTGTCATCGAAAGGAAGGATTGCAAGGCTTATGTGACACTACCACTACTGTATGGACCACACCAGTATGTCAGCTTCCCAGGCCTACCTCCCACCAGATACACCTCATTCTCCTTGGCCGCCTCTGACAGCACCTGGCTGGACTCTCCTGGGATCCTCTCAGCGTATGTGGAGAAGAAGCCCGTTCCATACGGAGAGTTGAAACATTCCTGTATCAGTGGCGGAGGTGAGAGAGCATTAGCTTTAACAGCATGAAGGGACTCAAACTAAAAAATATTTTAGTTAAATGAAGTGAATACATCAGTTGAGTGACTCCAGTTTATATAGTGAAGAAGGCTCCACCCCTTTCAAAATGTGCAACATGGTTTAGTCTGGCCTGCTAGGACCATGGGTGCTGCTGATACTGCTGAAGTGCACGGATCATGGCATGGCTCACTCTAACTGACATAATAAAACATATATTTAGACATAGGAAATTATGGTAGTTAAAAAAAAGACTTAACACTATAACTGATGAGTATAACATATTACTATAACTGCCTGTTAGGCTACATGTTAAATTGGTACTTAGTTCTCAGTGACTAACCTAAACACTAAAGATGCATGTGAAGAGTTGTAGACTCAATCATGTGTATGACAACAGTGTGACATGGATCAAGGGAGATTAGGGGCCCACAGAGACCTCTTATAATAGGTCCACCATGACAGAGACTACTGATGTATGGGGCCCAAAGTTTAGTGCTACGCCCCTGGCTGGAGAAGCTCTACCCTGTGTTCCAATACTCATACGTCCATACTATTTAGTATGCCAGAAAAAGATTTAGGATGTCCCAATACATGCAAGTCAATTGTAGTATGCTGAAAATACATGCCCCACTAACTCCAATAGCATTTTGGAGTATTCGTCTTTATTCTTGACATAAGGAGAAAAAAAAAGTACTTGTCTGTTTTTTTTAATCTCCTGTGGCCCTTAAACTCTTCTGTACTTTAGTATAGTCTATTTAAAAGATGTATGTGATGAACGCAGGGCTAGTCTCCTCACCGGTAGCAGCACCACTTTGCTGCCTTGACCCGCCGCCTCCTTCACCAGCCTCCGGGCTCGGCTCAGGTTGTCCGCCTTGACGCTCGTCACCTGCAGCTGGACCACAGCCAGCCGGAACTCTGAAGACAAGAGAGACCACGGTAACTTTATTGTTCATTCACTTTCTCTAATTGTTGCACAGCTTATGTTTGCAGATTGCAGTCGATATGATCCACCTATCAACGCATTCGGTGTGTGTGCACGTTGGTTAGGTGCTACTTAACTGAAAAAAATAAAATAAATAGAAAAGGTTGTACTTACTGGACATTGCTTTTGCTAAAGTGGACATGTATGCAGGTTGTTGGTTGTGTTGTTGGGGTTGCACAGTCCACAGCTGACAGAGCACGTGATTCCGGTGTAGCTTTTGGTACTTTCAAAATAATGGACCGTGGTCTGTTTATGGTCTTGCAAAGTTTTTACGACGTCATGGAGGTCCGATAACGACATGAACGATACTCAACAACGACAATAAACTCATGTAAATGCAAATGTTGCTGTTCTTTCTCTAATATCAAGTCACCCAATTAAGTCCATTACCTTTATTGTGAAGTTTAGAGGGGAAGTTACGTCAAGAAGGGGGTGGGTAAAACGCCACCAATCCAGTTCTAGTGCAGATCAGATCTGTAGGCTACTCATTGATGAATTGAATAAGCAACACATTAATCTTATACTTATGGTAATAGGTAAGCGATAATAAGGTACTAAGTGTTAACATACTGTTTGCTTAAGTTAAATAGAATGGCCTTTGTCTTACTTTGAATTGTTGGACTTTTCTATCAACAGACAGTCATAAACCAACCTCTTCCATAGTGCAACTGGCTGGATATCTGTTTGTCATTCACATGGTCTCCATTTAGGAGAAAAATAAACTTCTTTGTTCCAGCATTTGAACACATGGCAGCAACCGCTCTTCAAATAGACGTGCACTTTCTATGAAAGATCTCCGTCGTACAGTCGCTTTTTACAAAAGCCACACCAATAATTATATTTACACACATGTCAATGAATGTACGAATGACCTAACCTCCACAGGTGCAGTCAAATAATCTCCATTTATTAAAAAACAGAAACGCTTAGAAAATAATAGCAGTACAGTAAGGTGCAAGAGAGTACATTTCAGACATGATGCATTTCCGACTAGTGGTGGCATCCTTTTGCCAGTGATGTTACAGAGAAAGACTCCCGATCAAGAATGTTCTAGTTCCAATACTGAAAAAGTATCACAAAATGACAACACAATGCGTGGATTAACACGGGAATGCTAGGAGAGACTGGAGTGTAGAGGGGAACAGATTTAGGAGCCCATGTTTTTTTAAATGTGCCATATGTTTTACTCAGGTTGACCTCTTTCCTCTTTTAATAATAATAATCAAAAATAAAATAACGGAACAGACCCTCTCTGGACAGGCGCTGCATGACTTTACACCCAGGCTGCCTGCGCAACTAGACGTCAAATGCAAATGAAAAAAGGAAGCAAGAATAAAGCGGGGGGAGGGGGTGGAAAGGTCCAAAGCAAGAGTTAAAGATTAGAGGAGAAGCAGCGATACACTGTGATATGTTGCCAATGCTGGTGCCAGTATCACACATCACAGGCACGAGGCCCAAGGCAACAGTGGCAAGCAAAAACTAAAGCTGCGCAAGCTTTTACACTTAATACAATGGACAAGACTGACTGGTCTGCAAAAAACATTAGATATATAATGACTTTCCTTTGTACAATCTTTTCAATCTTCTCAAAGAAGAAAACACAGTCCTTATTACAGGGAACTCTTCTTTCTAAATATATAAGTGAAGTTAGCATCAGTTACAGTAATAGCCTTTCAGGTGCCAACATAATTGCTAACTTTTTTTTATTCCAATTTCATCAGGTAACTTGGAAGAAATAATACACATAGTGAATGTGACTAGAATGGAAAAACAGCGTGGTGCTCTGGCTCTTAACTGCAATCACCAAACCCTCCTGTTTGTGTAGTCCAGAGGGCTGAGGGATGCTTTCAGAGAAATACAACACACTGCTATGAGATGAGCTGGATTCATTATTTCATGTAAAAAGCAAGATAATAAATGATCTCCCAGAAACACTGTAAAAAAGCTCCTACTCTAGACAGAAAGGTGAACTTCTTACTTTGGGAACTGGCTGAGAAATCCAGTGTTAAGTTTAACTGCATATAGTAAGCATATAGGATATGCTTTTCAAAATGACACCGCAAAAGGTATGTGCTGATATAGAGCAGTTTACACAGTATATACATCACATATTCATTAACCTCCTCAAACAGTTCCTATTTAAATACTTCCTATTTAAGGCCTGCCTGCTGGGAAATAAGAGTCATCAAAAACAGTTGTTGTAGTAGGAAACCTGCCTAATGTGACAGCACTGCTTTGGTGCGTGTGTGAGTGTGAGTGTGTGTCTCAGGGAGTTTGTCTTAATGTTTGGGCTGGCCTACTCATGCTCACTTCCTAACTGGAGCAATGATTTGTCTACTCTCACCACATATGATGGGTAAATGAAGAGATGACAGGAGGGTCAAAGCGCTACGTTAAGGCCAGAGGGAAAGTTTTCAAAAGTATGATTTGTGCTGTAATGAGATCGCCTGTTTTTATCAATAATAAAGAAAAAAAACATACAGTAAAACCAATATATTTTTTTTTAACTTAGTGTTAAAGAGAATGGCTGGATGACTGCGGAGCACCTAAGTATTTCAACACACACACAGCCTGTCCCACAGGCGTGCAGCCAGCAGTGTGCCCCTCCCTCCCCAGGTCCCAAACACAGACACACAGGGGGCTTCACAGTCAACACTGCACTGGATGGCTCCAGGAGGGAGGACAGCCGTCCCTCTGGGCACAAAGAGACTCTTCTAACAGTTTGTGTCACGGCTGGCCCTCACGACCCCCATGCTCTTCCCTTTACGAGCTCTCCAGAGCATCCAGCACTTTCATGATCTGCTGCTTGATCACCTTGGTGGCGTCGCCTGCATTGGGTATCAAATATCTGTGGAGGGAGGGAGGCAAAGAGACAATGACTACCCACAAAACAGAACATATTCTCTGTCAAACCTCTGGAAGGTTTTAAAGGTATTATGCAAAATGCACTTTTTCATGTTTTTTCAACATTAATATAGGTCCCCGCTGTATGTCTTGAGACTCCCAAAGTATGAGATAAATGAGGTGTGAGATATAAGGGCTGTGTATTGGCAAGAATCTCGCAAAACATATACCGAGACAATACGACATATTGCTAAAAACTCAGTGTCTACACACAATGTTATATGTATATAAATACTGCTCATTTCTATGCAATCAAACTCAGAACAGTTGAACCTGTGTTATGTATGTTATGTAAATCATCCTAGTACTACTTCTTGTGCAGTTTTAAAAGAGGAATAACATCTACCTCAATCAGTGAAAAACTCAAAACCTGCTAGTCAATAATATAAATGGTATCACTGCTGTAAACGTACACCCAGTATGGCCTTTTTTCTGATTATAAGGGTGTTACATTTGAAGACAATCACCTCTCCACTGCTGATATCTCCACTCCGGCTGAGTTGTTGGTGCCGAACTTGAATGTAATCAGTTCGGGATGTTTCTTTTTGGATGTGATCTTCACCACGGAGTTGAGCGCTTGTCTGGACTGGATGTAGGAGAAGCCTTTCCTGGACGCGATCTCCCGCAGGCAGTACATGTGAGTGGCTGTGATCAACAGGTGGCTGGAGGAAGAAAGAGTCAGAGGCTAGTGTTAACTAACCCAGGACTCCTGAATGATTGCGATGCCTCTTGTTCATTCATGTTTAAAGCAGTGCTTATTAGTCATACAGTATATCAAAGCAACTTCCCCTGCTTCTTGCCCAATAGAACCTTCTGTGTCTGTGTCTGGGTGTTGGGAGGGGGACATTGGTACTAACCTGGGGAACATGTGACCGGTTTCTTTCACCTCATTACATGGAATGTGATGCTTGACGTCTGGTTTGTTGATCCAGGTCTGAATGTTGACGATCTCCTTCCTGTCGTCGTCTGACGTGGACGAGCTGTCGATCTCATCTGCTGGGAGGGGTTTAGATCAAGGTTAACATTTGTTTTTTTTTTAAAACAGAAAATTCTATATTTTCAGTCCCCTTCTCATCTTGACTTTACTAGCTAGTCTTCTATGGGTGCACCTGTGTCATACTCCTCTTCGTCACCGATACTGAAAACAGGCTTGACCCCGCGGTACGGTTTGCCAACGCGGTCGCTGCTGCTCACGTGCCTGGGGGATGGAAAGCAACAAGCAGCCTGTGAGTCGAGCAATGTGCGAAGACACATCAGTTGGCTGCGATACAAAGTCTAATTGAAAACATAGAACAAGAACAAGGAGAACAAGGTGGCACACATATAGAAATGGCATGAAGGCGTCCCGGGCTGCAACACAAAGTTATTAGCACCATGACTGCCAGGTTATGCTGTTAAATATAAAAGACAGGAGGTTAAATATGAGACGTTTATACTCACAGAAGAGCTACATATTAGTCAGTGTATGATATTCAGGGCTATTTGTATTATTTATTTTTAATATATATATTATTTCTGTACAGTTTGTTAATGTTTTCTGTGTAGCCCTGTCTATCATCTAAAAGAAGCACAATGAAATGGAAAAGACAAAGACTGTTAGTGGGCATCTCCAAGCAAGACAGAAGTGAAGCTGAGGTTCCTTCTCAGGGATTCAGACTAGAAAGACACGACGGCCTCAGTGGCTTAGTGGATGTTGAGATGAGTCAATGCTTCCCGAGTGGCCCCAGCAGCCTCTCTAGTGCGGACTGAAACACTTAACGGCTTGTGTTGATGTTAGTGAAAGCATGAAGACAGATTAACACCTGGAACACAGCCTGCCCCCCCCCACCCCCCTCCTCCTCCATTCTACTATGGGAACGTGTGTTGTTGTTACATGAGCAGAGATGCCGATACCAAGCATGCGTAATGTGACACAGTGCTGACTCTCCTACAATCCCACAGACTGGTGCAGGGGGGGGGGGGCTACAGCCAGTGGACATGCTGGTAACAAACAGCTTGATGTCAGGGAGCTCTTACCGATCTGGGACCACCTTCTCTGGCCAGGGCAGATTGAAAGACATTCTAGCGTGGAATAAGGCACAAGGCATGGCAAAACTTAAATCAAAATACAAAAAATAAAAATAAAATGCACAGCTAAATGTCAGTTACAATTTAAGTCATCCATCTGGGATTTGATCGTCCAGTCAGTTTAGTGTGATATTTCAGCTGTGTAAGAAGAAAAGTCTAATTTTTATTTTTTATTACATGCTACATAGTTCACACTTTGATAAGTCTGGTGTAACTGTGCATAACGTCCAATAAAGTTAAGTCTTCGATTATAATTTTGGAAATGTTTTCAAATACTAATTTGAAGTCTTAAAAGAATCTGTAGCAAACTGTTTAAGTTTTCACCTAAACATTGAGAGGGGAAGTCAGCAGCCTCACCTTTCTACAGGGGTGGAGGTGTTCTCGATGAAGCTGATCATCTTCTCCTTGACGTTCACCGACTTGGACTTGAAGGCAAACGTCATTTTGTTGACCAGAGACTTGACGCCTTTGCTGTCTCCGGGGCTACTGAGTGACTCTCCCTGGATCAGGGAAACAAAGTACACATAGGTAAAAATGTAGCAGCTAAAGGAAAAACTAGAAACATGATGCCTCAGTGATTTCTGGTCAAGTCAAACCACTCATTGGTTCATTCACAAACGTTTCTGTCCACTTACATCGGCAGAGCTGAGGCTACTGTGAGATCCTGACGTGCTGACGATCCAGTGAAGGTATGAAGAGTCCAGACCCTCAATGTTCATGTCTACCAGGTGCTTTTGGAGAGCTGAAAACACACAAACGCTCTGTGAGTTTATACTTCTCACATTCTTCTGCATTATTATCATTATACACGGGGGCCAGAAAAATAATCAATGGATCTGCATGTCATTCTCAACACATTCACTTTATTATTTATTTACATATTAAAAGGTGATACGAGGAACTTTTTATTTCTGAAAAACTCTAATTTTTTCTCTGATGATCATAACTTACATACAACAGCAAACAAGACCATCAGTGCAAAGAATGCTATTTTTATATAGTTTTTCTTAATGCCTTTGTCTTGGGTACGCTCACCCAGGAACTACAGCTGGGGTAGTAAAAATAACTAACGCCTTAGTCCAAAGGGGATGCAAGAATGGACTAAAACTGAAAGTTCTTTACCTTTAAAAAGGTAAACATTAACATTTTAACAAGGAAAATGAGTGAACTACCCCCAACCCTGGCAAAAAGTAGTTAAAATAATAATAATGACTATCAGTAACCACACAGTTACATACAATAACACAGCAGTGCACAATTTGCAAAAAAAAAAATCAAATGATTCAAAATCATGAGTTTCTATGTAATGTCCTCTGAAAGTTCTTGGAATGAATAAGTTGAGAATGTGAGCACCTAACCACTAAGCATACTTCAGACACTGCCTACATGCTCTCCAGAGCCAGCCCAGCCTGATACGTATAAGGTGGAGTTGAAACACAAAGGTGAGAGACGTAATCTAATAATAAAACACCATAAAACATTGCCAAAGATAGCTGTTGGCTGACCGAGTAGAGTGTACACCAATAAGGCTAAGTCCTCTTGGCAGCGGTCCTGTGTTTGACTCCAGCTTGGACCCTTTACTGCATGTTTCCCCCTCTCTACCCCAGTTCCTCTTGGTCTTTACAAACTGTCATGACTGAAATCATGAAAAATGCCCCAGAAAAATAACCACAGTCAGTCCATGTATGGCTGACTGTGAGAGTGGAGATGAGGATTGTGTGCGTGCATATTATCTACAATGGCAGACATGTATAACACAAACACAACCCGACGTATGCACAGGCCTTAATAAAATAATGCATGTGCATGTTACTGTCTGTTGGAATAGTGTGTACCGAGTTTTAGTTCTTTGTGTCTGGCCCTTGGTACGTCAGTATTCTCTTAGTCAGAAACTTACCCATGAAACCTCCTTTAGCAATGCTGACATATTCTTTACTTTTCTGTAAAAGAAAGGACACATACATTGGGAGATTAATGTCATGTAGCAACGTGTGTCCCCTTACAGGAAGCCAATCAAATTAAAGTTTATCATATTATTTTCTTCACAGATAACCTCCTCATCCATTAAAAAAATAGTTTTCATGTCAGTCACCTGTAGGAAATGGGCCAGAACCATGTTCATGTACATGTCCTCCTCCTCCCGACCACTGCCCATAAAACACAGGTGTTCTCCACTGGCGATGGAGCCTGACTCCAGAGACTGTTTCTGAGCCTCCAGGAGGGACTTGACTGAGAGGGCAAACTCAGAGGGGTTCTGGAGCATCTGGGAGAAGAAAGGGAAAAAAAAACACCTTTTATTCTTCCATATGCAGTCGCCTACAGCATCCATTTGACTGTAGTTTAAATGTGCTCTTCTCTCACCAGGTCAGAGTCCAGGTGGAAGGCAGTGGACAGGTGTCCTGCGTTGTACTGCTCTGCAGGCCGACAATCCACCACGAAGAAACGCACCCCGTCCTGAAAAGGGATAGTTCAGTATATTTCTAGTGGGGTTGTATGAGGAACTTTTGCATCAGTGTAGTCACTACAAATGAGTTTGGGATAGACGTCCCTGTACAGTTGCAGAGGGGACCAGCAAAAAAACTTTTTTTCACCACAGGCTTACCTAAAAAATGAATATCTGTTCAATTGTACACTAATTGTATCACTCGGCCAAGATCCAATGTTCTACCCAGAGCTATGGCAGCTGGCGTAGGAATACATGGCCGAACTACGCAGAGAAAAAAAAGTGCAAAAACAAACGGCTACAAAGCGGCACACTAAAAGCAGTGAAGAAATCCTACATTGAGCATACAATTGAATGGATGTCTATTTTCTAGGGAAGCATTTGTATTTGTGGTGAAAAAAAAAATCCAGCTGCAACAGAACAAGTGTGACTTCTGCTACAACGACATCTCCCCCAAACTCTTTATAGTGACACTGTGATCACAGTCTCCATACGGTAACGGACTAGCTATGCAAAAGCACCTCATACAACCCCACTTCAATCTCACTCAATAGTACTTCTAGTGTTAAGTGATAATAATGCTAGTGACCTGCTGCAGCTGGTTGGCCTGCAGGATGTCGGGGACAGACACAGGGAGACACAGCGCTTGACTCAGGTCAGTGTCCTCTTCTTTCAGAGCCACCAGGCTGCTCCCAAACAGATTCTGGTTCATCTACACGGGGGCAGAAAAAAGCATACACACAATAATAGCTTGGGAACAATCACTTCTCTTGTGCAGCTGCTTTAATGCCTTTGTTGACACAGTATTGGTTCTGCTCAGCGCTAATCCTTACACAGTGTAAGGGCCTTACCTTTCTGAGGGACAAAGGGGTTTTGCTCTGGTAATACTGCGCCAGGGAAAACAAATCTTCAATGTCCTCGGCCTCCAGGAGAGAGGGAGAAGCCTCCAGCATTTCTGGAACAAAGAGAGCAGTGTTTAGGTCCGGTGTTTAACAGGGTATCCAACAAACTGGCATAGGAAAGGACAAGCAAGTCAAACTTACTGATAATGTCCTCTTTGCTGCCTCCTTCTTCTGCTAGGACGCTCTCTCTAAATAAATCAAACAAAATCAGATTTACATTTAAGGTTCCTCTGTACACAAACATTTCTCTTTAGCGTCCACTAGCGATTGACTTACTTGGCATTGACGAGGATGATGAGCATGAGGAAGAAGATGAGGAAGGGGTCTGCCTGCTGGAGGTAGAAGTCCCACAAGGCCTGTGTAACGTCTGGGAGGCAGTTGCTGGAGAACAGACTGCCCAGCTATAGAGGAAATATAACACAGAGTAGATCAGGCATGGCTACGTACGTATTGTATTCACTGTCGGAATCGGCGGGAAATAAAATGTCAGAATGACTTTGACAAGCTGCGACTGTGAAAAAAAGGAACACATACCCAGTTGATGCCGTAGGAGTCGGGCGTGATCTTTTTGGTGTCCAAGAAGGAGCAGAGCTCTGGCTCGTGGTACTGCAGCAGTAGTCTGTACAGGTGGAAGGGTCGGCCGTTTGCCACACAGTCCCTGAAATGGACATATGGACATGTTCGACACCATTTACAATTCAAGTCTGCTGTCAACAAGTGAATGTAATGTGGAGGCAATGAGCACAGTGGACAGCTCACCTGGGGATGTATTTGTTCATGATGGCGTAGAAGCAGTTGTAGAGGTCACTGCGGGGAAGCTGCAGCCCCAGCAGTGGTTTGAGCAGGTGAGGCCAGCTCAGCTCCGGGGTGAAGGAAATGTTACGGGACTTGCAGTAGAAAGTGATGACTGACTCAACATCAGACACCATATCAGTCCTCTCTTCCTCCGACACTTCCAGCTGGTCTAAACAATGGACACCAAACAGGGAGTATTAGTAAACCTTCTACTATAGGTCAAAAAGAAACATGAGACATCCACATCTAACATTTAAAGAACCAGAAGCAGAACAATGCTGAGCAGACATGGACGGCAGAGGTGCTGACTGGCTACTTTTATCGCAGCAAGGAAGTTACTCACCAATCAGCTGTTGACTGCGGTTGTGAATGAGGGTTTGTTCTGGTAGATCCAGGACGCCGTCCCAGGGAGACAGACTGTCTCCTTTTCCAGAGACATTGAGTGCGATCTGCAAACACACAAACAGGAGGGACACCTGATTAACACGTCTTAAAACTGATCTGCAACCAGTGACTCAACTGCTGCTCCACTACTCAACATCTAATCTACAGATGTAGCTGATATTTGTTTACCTGTGATAGTGTGTTTACAACTCAGAGACACAACCCAGCAATCTGTGCAATCCCAGTAGTGATGTTTTTTTTTAAATAACTACTTATTTAGCAGATAAGAATGATTACAAGTAGGGCTGCAGGATATCAGGAAAATATTGCGATGACGATATCACTAGTGATAATCAAAACAAATACTTAAAAATACAGTGTTGTTTTCTTTCTGCTTTCAGTTTACGGCCAACATAGACCCCAGACAGTTAGTAGCCTATTCATGTTATAAACCCTAGGCCAGGCGTAACCAAGCAGATCATTTTAGTTCAGTCTGACCCAGTTGTTGAGTACGGTGGCTTTACCAGCCACTAGTGTCTACATTAGGGGGAGAAGTCCTTTCCTTAAAAATCTAAAATCGAACGGAACAACTTAATGATTCTTCAAATAAATGTGAAATGGTGAAATGCAGGCTCCATTTATGCTGAGTTGCATAGTCAACAGGGGTGAAGCTGCCCTACAGAAGTGGTAAACCCGGCTTTATGATGGGCACTGACACAAACAACTTATTCATTGTAGCTCCATAGAAAGACGCAGAAGATAATAGGCTACATGGTGTTTTGCATGCATGGCCGAAGTGACGTCTGCAAAGCTAAAAAGGGCAACGTGTCATAATCATGTTCAGCCTGTCATAGAATGGAAGCACACACAGGTAGGTAGCACCTGTCCGCATCATTCATGTAGGTATGTGCTTTCAAACACAAGTGACACCTTAACTGTGGGTTTGTCATCAAGAGGCCACAGCCTTTACATTATGTGGGCCTGAGACGCTGGTCTTTCCAGTCTGCTGACTTACTGTCTGTACTGACGACAGAACTCCTCACCACTACAGCACGTGGACTGGATAATTAGAAGCTTTACTCACTTCAATGTAGAAACCTACAGAATATCTTGTAGATGGCTAATAATAAACTTACAAATACAGCTTTTGAACTGCAGTGACAGTCACCTTGTGAATTAAAAAATAAATATATTTTTTTTGTATCAAGCGCCTCACCTTCCACATCTTGGCCCTGTGCTGGGCTGAGTGCTCCTGGACCTGGACAATGGCTCTGTCCATCTCCATGTCTGAGCCACCAGAGTCCAGAGCTTCAGCTAGATCCTGGTCCCTGTACAAGAACCATCACAATACAGTCAAGAAATGAAGGGAAAAAACCAGTTCAAGAAAGTTAAGCTACACCACATATAAAGAGGAGGTTTTTTTTACAAGGAGTGACATGTGTCATTGTTTCCCACAAGGTTGTAACGTCATCACAGAAAATGTTTAGAATTGATCAACCGCTCTGTAATGACTCAATTGTTGCTGACACATCAACAGTATATTATTTATACAGTAGTGTTGTCAATGAACCATTATGAGGCATTCTGAGCTGAAGAGATTAGTATTTTCTCTAAGTAATGGATATAGACATAAAAATGACCAAGATTTTAGTTAACACGAATTAATCTTTTAAAATTTGAAGAAAAAAAAGATTATAATCCAGTACTGAGCACTTTTATTTACGTTTGACATTTAATAGATCAAATGTTTATTGATATGAATATTTGAATTAATAACAGCACATGTTAACTACCAGTAAAGAGACATTTAGTCTGTCAGACTGAAGATTCCAGTGTGTATTTTCAATATATTCGAGTGAAATGTGTTAGCCCACTTAACAGGTGTTTTTACACACTCAGAAATGGGAATGTCTTAGATTAGTCTATACTGTATTATCACTACATCGCCAAACTCTTTAAGTAGTTCTATTGACAAGTCCACGTTCTAAGTGATGTATTGCATCAAGTGAATCATGTAACCTGATTACATTATTATTAAGTTGAACCTATTACATGAGAGAAACAAGCTGACTGAGGTCTGGTTCCAATTCGACACCGACTATCCAGCTAGTTATTGTTAGCATCCCGGCTAACAAGCCGTGTCTGTAAGCTGAATGCGAGAAAGAAAGTGAAAATAAAAACAGACCTATCCTTAAAAGCTTATCGGTCAATAGTGACCATTTATTGGACTTGGCTACTAATTTTCCAGAGCCAACTTGGCTAATTATCGTTAGCAGGCTAGCTGTCGAACAGTAACGGGTACTGAATTGGTTTAAGGCTTAGCATCCATCGTCAGCGGAACAGATTAACTACTCAAACACATTTTTAGTTACTTCACGTCGAAGTCCTTTAGAAGAAGCCAGAACTATCGTTTGACAATTGCGAAGAAACATTTCTTGTACTGTTAGTCCGGTTACAAATGGTCTTACCAGCTGCCCTGAAGAAGAGCTTCCTCTGAGGCGTCCGCCATTGTTGTGTGTTGACGGAGACACGTCACGGGCCGTCAACGCGTCCGCTATGTCGCGCGTCGCTGTCACTGGTTTAATGAGCAACTGAGATTGTTTCATTGTTTAATTTAGCAAAGATGAGGGTGATATTTGTTTCGACTTTGTGCTTTTTAAGTGTAACAGATATATTGAATAGAACGTTTTTCCTGATGTTATTGTCAAAAAGGCTAAAAGCTGTAGGCCCTATTTGACAAACTTTTGCTCCTTATATTAGGCCTACTGTATAGGCTACTGCATTATTACTGCCAGTGCATAGTTTGACCCTTCAAAAATAGCTGTCTGCAGGTAATGTGTTGTGCAGTGTGTGTTTATGTCTGTGGGTTTAATAATCTTATTACATTTATTTGGATTTCAGAGGCAGTACTGAAAGCCAGTGGTAAGCATATGCCTGCTTAGTGTGTTTCTAAATAGGCTATTGATGTATAAACCATGGTATCATCATGTAAACCATTTTGTTTTTAATTGGTGTCTGAACAGATGTCTTTTTTTACAGCAATTTAAACTTATTTAGCAGGAAAAGCATAGCCTCTCTTACGAATAACATTAATTGTGGCTGTGTATACAAGGAGCCTGAAACGGAGTCAACTTAAATAGTATTCACTCATTCAGTGATCATTAATGTCATTATCCACAGTTTTCCTGATGTAACAAATCTTCATACATTAATAACAAAAAAATGTACTTGTGAAGTGCCTGAGAAAGCCTAGTGTAAAAGCTAGATTATTTAAATTTTGATGTTTTACTCCAACAGAGGAGTTCCAGTCTATAAAGTAAAGCTTGTCTGAGAACTGCATAATAACAGGCATTGCTGGGCAGGATTAAAAAGAAACTTGCAAAGGTGAAATTCATTGCAGGAATTATAACTTTATTATTCAGGATTCATATTTTCTTTCACTTTGGTCACCATACATATCGTTGATGAAGAATGTCAAGTGTGATTTTTATCAAACAGCCAAAATGATGTGGACATTGCAGATTATAATTCCTTAAAAGGTTAACTCTTGTTTGATCCTGTAAATCTAAGAGAGATGATTTCCGTGCTGATGTAGTCCTCAACAGCTGCAGTTGGAATGCATGATTTGGTTCCTTTGTATCAGCCATCACTCCAGCTAGATAAATAAACTATACGAACAAGTATTTAAATTTCGTTTTTTATCTAATACAATTGAAATATATTCTGATAATCCAACAGCGGTGGCTTGTTTTTATTGTTGATGAAGTACGGATGCTACTTGAGAACCAAATCATTCACCGTACCAAGAGATCCTCAGTGCTGTGTGGGTGACGCATAATAAGGCTCCAGTTGTGATGTAACTTAAGGAGAGCAAAATCATCAGTCTTTTTGTTTCTCTGCCAAGACAAAAGTAATGTAGCATAAAAAATGTATCTTTTACAATTTAATTGAAAATAAATCATGTTTCTGAGAAGAAAGAAAATACTAAGTGCTTGTGACATCTGACAGAGGAAATGAAAAAATAACAAAAAAACTAAAGACAAAGTTGTTTAAGTTTTTCTAGTCAAAAGAGTTTTGCCCAAAGTATCTTAGAGTTGGGGTTTTCATAGTTTTCAAGACAGAACGAGCATTGCATTTATTTATAAAGTGAACATGCTGCACAAAGCATATACAAAAAAAAGACAAGCAATCCCATAAAAAAAAAGAAAAAAAAAAAACACTTCAGGATGCCAAGTTAACCTCTCTGCTGCCCCGAGTCCATGGGATCAATTCCAGCATTACAAAACACAGACATTACACATTTTGACTATAATTTTTATCTCGCATTTGGAACTTAAATGTATGTTACAATATGTAAGGAACTGGACAAAACCCACTCTAGTTCAGCATAAATTAACAAGTGAACAGTCCATTTGAACTATATAAAGCTCTCACAGTATGTTCTGTAGATTTAAAAGTGTCACAAAAAGCCGTAATGTCAGTTATCGGTTCAACAGACTGCGCATGTTTTAAATTCACTTACATTTCACATCCTTTCAATTTAAATTTAGGCAGGTATACATGGCCATTCATGTACGCTTTTTCTCTCTAGATGACAATCTTTTCTTGTTCTGTTTCTGAGCAATAAAAAGGTGCTCTGGTTTAACTAAGTGTCCGCCACATAAGGGCTGTGTTGGTTAAGACTCTCCATCCACCCCAACTTCCCACTCTGACAAACCACCAAGTCACTCGGAGGCGTGGATCGCAGCCTCGTCTTGACTTTGAATACAAATCCTTCGTTCCGTGATAACGACCCCACTGTAATGTGATGTTAACACAGTATATAGATATGTTCACAGCTCTTTCTATTTCCCCCAAAGTATAATTCTGTACTCATTTCTTTTTCCTTTTTTACAAATCATAGTTAAGTCAGACAGTTGCACTTTTTAACAATTAGATTGAGCAATGAAGAGAATTGGCTGATGGACTGGCTGGAGGAGTTACAGTGTGGGAGGTTTCAGACCGTACTTCCTTGCCACTTCTGTCTGGGCGTACGCTGCGTCGCATAGTGAGTACAAATGGGCCATCTCCATCTCGGACTTGGCCAGGTTAATGGCCTTGTTGAACATATCTATGGCCTTGTCCAGATTGCCCCTGAAAATACAAAGTTCTCTGGTTACCATCACAAACGCTTGAAGAAGTTTTTTTTCTAACATGTGCGATTAGTCAAGTGGGTTAATCTCACCTTTGAACTTCGATGGTTCCCATAGTTTCGTAGGCAAAGTCGCATTTGTTGTCAATTTCAATGGCCTTACTGATGAGATCTAGACCCACGTCCAGGTCTTGTTTCCATTGTAGCTGTAACAAACTGGACGTATATTGAAGATTTTAACAACTGATCGTTTACAAATATCAAATCACAGGTTATTTTAACAAAATACTACCTATAAGTAGGAGAAAATGCCTACCCCTTGTGGACATATGTGGTAGCGTTGTCTTGTTCCAGTTCAATACACTTGTCGTACATCTCGTCTGCTTTCCCAAACTGCTGCTGATCAGTCAAAGCCTGAAAAAAAATATATTGCTACTTATTTTCTTCATCCGACCATATTGTAAAATTGGCAGAGCAAATGAGCACCAAAGCACCCACAGAAAATCCAGTTTTTGGTTGTGTACCTGAGCATAAAGAGCGTATCCCTCGGCACACTTGGGGAACCTTATGATGACGTCCTCAAAGCCGTCCATGGCTTTCTGTACTTGTGACGGGTTGTTTCCAGTATAAGCTTGTCGGTACTGAAGAACACAAGCAAAACAAAACAAACTTCAGTTGTAGCCCTCAGTATTGCCTCAGGCAGCTCAAGAAATCAACATAGAAAATACGTTCATTAGAAAGGTTAGATAATGGTAGCCTGGAAACCCAGACCCATATCTAGAACGATAGAGGGTCTGGCCACGACCAATATAGACCTTTCCAACTCAAGGGGCGGCACCTACGCGTGCATTTCAAATGCCACTGCACACAATTGGATAGCACTACAACCAATCAGAGCAATGAACAAGGTGACACATTAAGCCCTGTTTGTTTAGCGAACAGCGGGTTAACTGTTAAATTAAACTTTTGGCGTGGTCGGTCGGCAAAACAGAACATTCCTTTTACTTGCTAATGAAAGATTTGAGTGCCGTCTTCCAAATCGCTAAGTGTCGAGGTGAAAGCCGTCTCAAACAACATACCCACAGCCATCTCTTTTTACTATCATGACGTCATCCGGTTACCTCCGCCCCAGAGCACCATACATAGGTATAGGCCCGCCCATATCAGAAAAAACTATTTGATTGGTAGCTCGGGATTTCTTGACATATTTAATGAAGAGTGTCCAGACCAACAGGCGCAGCAAATTTAATTAGCCAGCGGCAGGTCTTGATTTTCCAGGCTTTAAGATAATGGCACATCTACTCCAAATTATGTTGATTTGATGACTTACAAGAGCAAAGCATTTCTGTGCCTGAGCGAGAGCCGAGTCGGGCCTGAGCAGGATGCACTCATCAAAGTCTCCCACCGCCTCGTCCACCTGGTCCAGCAGGATCTTCAGCTGCGGAGGGAATAAGGGAATTTAGCGCTATAGCTTATAGCAAGGTGGGTCAAACATTACATTAGCAGTTAGCAACTGACAGCTAACCAGTTGACAAAGCGATGTGACCTTACCTGTCCCCTGTGGTGGTAGACATCGGGGTTACGCGTGTCGATCTCGGCCGCCATGTTGAAGTCTTGTGTGGAGAGCATCGGCTGCTGCTGCTGCATGTACATGCTACCGCGTTTGATCAAAGCATTGGCTCGTAGCTGTAGAAAAGTAGAGGATAGCGTGCATTGAAGTCAGGGCAGGTTAAATATATTACCCCTCCATGCCTCTTTTCAGTGAAAACAAACCATCAAAGAAACAGTAATCCAAATGCCCAGGTATTCCCGTTTAAGAAAAATGCTTCAATCAAACAAGCAGTCCGTACCTTGACATTGGCGTCCTGCATGTTGATGACCCGGTCCAGGTCGGGTTGAGCGGCGGTGGCGTTACCGATCAGCAGGTAGAATGTGGCGCGCAGCAGCAGGGCCTCTGCGGTGTAGCGGCCTTCTGAGTCGATCTCCTTGGTGCATTCGCTGATGATTTTGTCATAGTTCTCCTCCTCCATGTACTGCTTTGCCTTCAGGTAGCCGGAGCTGAACAAGGTGAAGACACAGATCAGGCAAAAGTCTTTATAACCCAAGCGGTGATAGTCCAATCTTTTTCAAATCGTCCATTATGTATTCTAATTTTTCTCTTTGAACGATATCCTCATTGTTCCTTAACTAAGAAACACAGGACTCTGACAGATGATGTAAAGACCTTAGATCTAGAATTTCAGGAAAAAGGAGGCAAAGACACACACACACTTGTCTACATAAGTGGATCTGGTGAACAGTTTTAGGTTTCTTTGAACCGGTCTGGGTCAGCTGTATTTTAAAGGAAACTTAACAAGGCAAAATTCCAGTGCCAAGTACTTAGCAACAGAAAACATCCGGAGTGGAGACACTACAAAATGGCACGGGGCATATATCTTATTTACTAAAAAGAAATTGTTATAATCCGCGTCTTGTTTAGTCAACACAGGGTCCGTCCCTCATGGTAAAATATACATGGAGCAGATGAAAGATTCTCTGACCTCTCAGTGACCTCCGCTGCCTCGCCCTCCTTGTCCTTGTCCTCGTCTTTCTTCTCTCCCTTCTGCAGGGCCTGTGAGATGATGTCGTCGGTGAAGGAGCTGAAGTAGGATTTAATGAACTGAGGAGAAGGCATCATGGGTTCACGGTTCTACAGAGGAGGGGTAAAAAAAAAAGAAGATGTTAAACTGTGACAATTCAGTGGTATGAAACTGACCCTGCGTTACAAATCACATACTTTCCTTTTTACTCCACTACATACTGAAGTACAGAAGAGTTTAAGGGCCACAGGAGATAGAACAAAATCAGATAAGGAAGATTTTTTTTTTCATTATGTCGAGAAATGTCAAAAATAAAAAGACGAATACTCCAACATGCTATTGGAGTTAGTGGGGCATTTATGTATTTTCAGCATACTACAATTGACGTGCATGTATTGGGACATCCTAAATGTTTTCTGGCATACTAAATAGTAGGGAAGTATGGTTATTGGAACGCAGGGTGAACTTCATTTTAAAGCCTCTCCAAGTGGACGAATACCTTGTATTTGTCTTTGGCCTTCTCTTTGCCCAGGTGTTTCAGCACCTTGTCTGCTAGCAGCATGCTCTGTTGGTTCTGGAAGGCCTCAAGAATACACACCGCCGTCACGTCTAAAACACAGGGGAACAAAAACCCACCGTAAACTCAAGCCACACATTGGAACTAAAACTCTTAGTACATTTTAAGAAGAAAGAAGATCAGACTCACCCTCTAGGCACTCCTTCTTGTTGTCCAGTTTTTCCAGAGCTTTAGCCCTCCTGAACAGAGCCTTGATATAGCGTGGATTCATTCCTACTGCCTTAGAGCAGTCCTGGACCACTTCTGTCCATTTCATCTGAAATGTTAAGTCAAAGGCTGCTAATCTTCTAAAACATAAGCATCTGAATAAACAGTGGCCCAGACTCCTGCCCACCACCCACAGAAGGTTTACAGGTAAGACACAGATCTGTATGTTCTAAGTACACCAATACCTATGATGTCTGAAAGAGCAATATACAAAACAACACTTCAAAAAACAGAACAGCATCTGTAACCAAGATCAACTGTCACCGCTAGCACACCGCAGCTTAACGGGAGATGGAACAGTTACAAAGTGTTTCTTCAATAACAAAACAGGTCATAATGTTTCTTTGAAACAATAAAATCACAGCTTAGGACTGGAAATAGATTTCCTTCACTTATAAATCAAGGTTTTAACATTACACGTTTAATTTGAGCAGAAGATTTTGATTATTGCATGAATCTCTGTGCCATAAACCTTCAGTCAAACTAGGGCAGAAAGATGTGTTGTTGATTTGCACAGAATCCGCTGACAAATGGGGAAAAACTAATATTTCTGCAGAATAAAATGCCATCTCTTATGGGCTTTAAGCTTTGAGAGGAAAGGGGCGCCCTTAGCTCAGTTGGTAGGGCGTCCCCCGCCCGACCCGGGTTCGATTACCGCCCACGGTCGTTCTCTGCATGTCACTCCCCTCTCTGCCCCATTTCACCCCTGTCTCTCTGCACTATCAATAAAGCATAAAAATGCCAAAAAAAAAAGAAAAAAAAAAAAAAAGAAAAAGCTTTGAGAGGAAGAAATGGAGGACCCTTTAAAGTCCATTAAAGCCTCTTCGAGCATATTTCTAGATCAATGCTGATCAAGAAATTTTGTCTATCTTTCTATCTACAAGCACCTTAACCCAGACAATATCTCTCAGAACATTAAAGAAAAGAAGCAGAGTGTGCCAGACTGGACGCTTGCAAGTAAACTCCAAAAATGTGTGGTTAATCCTCACAAAATATTCAACTCGACATTATATCAGAATATTTTTCCCTGGACATAGGCATCACTGATAATGAAGAGATCTCAACATCTCCACACAGATTAATAGGTGCATGGTGCCAACCTGCTGTTCAAAGGCTGCTGCTCTGTTCTGGTAAAACGTTGATAGGTCAGTCTTCTGCTCGGTGGGGCAGAGAGCGATGGCTTCTGTGTAGCACTGGATGGCGTTCTCATACTTGCCGGCCTTGAAGTACTTGTTGCCCTTGTTCTTGGCTGCTTGGGCCTTATCCAAAGGGCTCTAAATGAGAGAGAGAGAGAGAGAGAGAGAAAAGACAATGTTTATCGATTAATGATTTCCCCCGCCTGTGACTCAGTGGACTGGTTTAAGGATTGAAGAGCCAACAAAGTGTCGCTCATGAACCCTATATACTGCAACTGGCTTTTGCATGTGTACTGTAATGACATGGCAAGGATAGAATGGAATCAAAATGACAGGCCTGAGTTGAAACATTGAAACCTTGTATAACAACTATGTCAGAGTCAGGGACGTGCATTTACCTTGGTTTCTCAAGGTAAAATGTCTCCAGTACATGAAAGCATACTACACTGATGTTAACTTAGCACACACTACATCAACATCAACTTGGCTGTTGTTTATGTTTGAACCGTGAAATGGTTTACACTGGTAAAGCTGCTAGACTGTAACCAAAGCCTCTCAGTGGACTTACCATATTACCAGCACAGTGCTGCCATACTAACGCTCACTCCATCTACAGAGGGACCCACACTCATTTAACCTGAGGTCTCAAAACAATCCTATCCATTTTGTCCAATGGTGAATACTGGTAAACCACATGTTCCCTTTCTGGGTTAAGACCTCATGCAATAGTTATTCTAATATTTTAGGAGTAGCCTCAAACTGATAATAAGGCTTTGCCACAACTAAAGAAATGTATTTTATGACATTAGGAAGCTACTTCTACATCATCTGCACCCAAGCATGCCAATACAAGACACCTTTAACTGACAGTAGCCTACCAGTGAGCACTGCCAGTACACTGAGGCTGGGTGAAATTAATATATAGTTATAATACAGATTCTATGGGAATTAAGTTGAAGACATTTCAGCAGGGAAAAATTAGTCCATAAATGGTAGATTCTTGGTCTGTGGACTTTGAATGAATAACCAGTGGGTAGAACCAGCTTCATGAGTCAGATAGCGTTATAGCACATGAGGGGTGGAGCGAATATCATGTGAATGAATTGACAGCCTGTTAAATATTAACTAATAAAACGAGACGCATTCAAATGAGAGCCATAGCGCAGCAGTCTGCTGAGAAGATAACATTAGCTAGCACGCCCCGATAACATTACAAAGCTATGCGGTCAAATACAGTTAAAAACTCATGTTGTTCCCACGTGAGTGTCAGCAGCGCATAGTTTACCAGCTGCACTAATGTAAAATATGTGCAACCGGGCAGGTTAAGCCAACCCATTCCTGATAGCGTGAGCTCACGAGACAGCTATAGCCACCTAGCTATTAGCCTTGGCTAATCCGAAACCGATGAGCAGGTTGCTCTCGGCCTTGAAGGCAGCTGTCACCGACACTGACAGTAACGTCAGGTGTCCTTGACTGTGGTTCCACGGCATTGACATATTCAGTCATAAAAGAGGGCGCACAGCAACACGAATAGTCATGCTAACGTGGGGGCATGCATGTCCCGTTCACAGTAGAGGAGAGAGTCCGGTAACGGTACCATGTTGTCCTGCTCGCTGTTGGCTCGCGCGGCGCCGTCTTGGCCCTGCACAGGACTGGCGCTGCCTTCGGGAGTTTTCCGCTCTCCAGTCCCTTTCGTTTCCTTCGTCTTGCTGCGGTTCCATAGGTAAACCGCCCCGACTCCCAGCACTATGGGGGTCCCGACTAGCAGGGCCAGCTGCCAGCGGGGTAGTCCAGTCCCGGACTGCGGCTCCACTGGCTTTGAAGCAGCCATGATCTTACAACCGAGCAGTAGTTAGCCAGGTACCAGCACCACCACCGTACAGCGTGAGGGAGCTTCTTCTTCCCGTGCGCTCAGAGGTCAAACACGCACACCGAGGAATCATGGGATACTGGCGGACTACACTGGGCGGAGTTTTGTAGTACGACTGTGGCATTTTGTAGTCCAAACATTGTCTCACGGTAGCCGAGGGTTACTTTTTTTCCCCTGTAGAAATCACGAGTAGCATGCAGGCATACTGAAAATTGTATATGAAAAATCGTCGAGGCCTAAAGAATAATTTGAAAGGGTTAAATTACAGAATGACTAGTTTTATCCTGAGTACTCCTGGCTGCTACCAGATCCAGATCAACCATTTACCAGTTGTACTTTGTGAAAGAAAAACAAGGAATGAAAGATCATTTTAAAATTATTTAAATAAAATTGTAGACGTCTTTGAATCTTGAATAAAAAGGTAGGCTAATTATTGTTGTCAATGCAGCCACGAGGTGGCACTGCTGCTGCTCGCTTTCAAAAATCCATACTCTTACCCATCTGAGCAGACAGGGCCTACTGTACAGCACTGTACTGTAAACAGTGTACTGTAAAAATGTTGCATGTTTACCTCGGCATGATATGTGCAAAGGTGTTATCTAATTCGTTTTAATAGTGAGGACTATTTCCGTTCGAAATAGCATAGGCCTACATACTTTCAACCCCAACATTATCACTTTATGTTGAATCCTGATCAATGTGGATTTAAAATAATAATAATAACAAAGTGTGTCTGTATGCGGCATTTGTGACATTGCCAAGTTCAGTCAGGTCTCTGTCTCACTTCCCAGCTGTGTGCTGGTGTGATGGTGCTGGAGCCTGACTGCTCAGTTTGTACCCCATGGCTATTTGTCCTCAAATGGTGACCAGCAACAAGCGGTTTTCAAACTAATTAGCTGGTCAGAGGATGAATGAAGAGCCCTGCCCTGCCAGTAACATAGACCTTTGGCAAGTCCATCGTTTTCTGCAGGTTTTTTTTGTATGTTGTTATATAATATTGTGTAGATTTTGATCTGACCTGGTTGAATAGCTTTACACATGGTGCTGCCCTCGACATAATCCATTATACACTGACAGTGACACAGTAGGTGGTTTTGGAAAAGGCTCAAAATCAATTTTGCAACTAAACCACAACATGTGCCGAGACACAATAACCTTGTCCGTTGAATGCCTGGTGCGTGTCTCTTTATCTACAGTATATTCCTGCTTTAGAAAGGGAGGAAAGGGGCCTTGAGAGAGGTTACAATGAGGATGTCTGATCTTCTAGCTATTCCTGACTGTTTGTTCGCTCTGTAACATGTGCCTGCTATTGTTAGGGCAGCCAGGCTTAGTTTTAGTCGTGGCTTGGAGACCTGTGACCACTGCTGAGATGTACTGTATCTCTGCTCCTGATGAGGGGAAGTGGTACTAAAATAAGTGAATCTTTACAAATCAACCAAATCATTCCAGTTACATCATGAATCAGATTAACCTCAGAGGGTAAATCAGGTGCATTTTATTTATACAGGTTGTCGTTGATCTTTACGTTGTCCGGCTAATTTAATTAAGTATTTTGTAATAGTACTTAGCAGATCTGTGAGACTGACACACACACACACACACACACACACACACACACACACACACACACACACACACACAGGAGAAAGTAAAGTCAGTAGTATTCAGAAGGGTTTCCCTGAGCCTGGTGGGTGGTAGCCTCCTGAGTGTTCTTGAACAGCTGTTGTTTGCCTCAATCTGTTGTTGCCATATTCATATTATAATGTACAAACATTGCAAATGATTTATATGGATCAATATTATTTTGGTTCGTTGAAACCAGAAGGTTATTTGCATGGAGGATTTTTACAGTATATCCCAGAATCATGTAGGTATAAATATGAAGAAAATTTATGTTTTTTTGTTCAATATTCTTGGTCATTTGTTGTTCAGGCCCGACCTTAAGTGGCTCCCATTTCATGAAAAACAACGGATTACTGTAATCTAATCCCAGTCTGAGGTGACATGACATAGCGACAGGCATGCCTCATATGGCGGTGCTTGCCCAAGATTAGTCCTCTTCTTAGAGCAATTTCAAAACAAAGATTTTGTTCGTATCCAAGTATATACATTTCAGTTTCAGATATTTACTTTGCACTTTATACATCAGTACGTGTTTTATTTTATTTTATGCAAACAAACCAACAGTTATGATACTCAACATACATTGACATTACATTGGAATCAGTAGAGTGGGATCGGAGGATTTGGTGACTTTATTGCACATTCAGTGCAGCAGGTTAGATTCAGGGTCCCCTGATGACCTGTCTGTTAAGGACACTGCAAGTACCATGAGATTTTAATATGAGTCTATACGGCATCTTTCAAATGTTATTTAGCTATAAAATGTTTTGTCTTTAGTTCATTTAAAATGGTAGAGTAAAGAATGTGTTATAATATCTTATTTGGAGGCAGGATTGTTTTGTACTGTATGTCTCTGCACAATAATAATGTACAAATGATATATTTGATCATAAACGTACGTATCATAAACTACTGTATGTGCTCACCAATATTTTGGTTTCAACTTGTTGAATTTCTCTCGTACCACAGTTCTTCTTGGCAATTCTGATTTAAAAAAAAATATATATATAAGAAGGCATGAAAAACAAACAAGTAAATCAGTAATACGCGGGGGGGGGGGGGGGGGGAGGGTGAGGCTCGTGGTGTAGTGGTTGGAGCTGCCACCCATGGAGGCTCGGTCCTCAAATGCACGTGGTCGTTCTCTGTATGTCATCCCCCTCTCTGCCCCATTTCATCTCTGTCTCTCCAATCTGTCTAATAAAGCATTAAAATGACAAAATATAATAATAAAAAACAAAAAAACAAACAGTAGTACGCAGTGTGTGATGAAAAGTTAGTGTCTGTTTCTCTACCCTGTATGACACCAGCCCCGGGCTGACAGTGCACAGTGGTAAACAACACTGCACTCCATAATTATTGACAGGTTTGATGTACCCAGCGAGTGGAAAGTATGGGGAAATTGGAGTTTGAGTTGTTTGCCCCCAGGCCCATTACTGTAATGGAAACAGTAAAAGCCCCGGTCACATCACACCAGTGCCAAAACACTAGCACGTCCCTCTCCGACTCCTGTCTCACTGTTTATTCCCATCAACTCCATTTTTACTTTCACCCAGCCACGTTAACTAGATTATAGAGGATTCACTTTATTTAAAGAACCCAAGCAACAGCTCTGCGGTTTATTTCTGGATCTTTTCAGAATAGCAACTACAATGGCGTAGAAGGCTCCAGAGGGATTTCCAATTGAACAAGTTACCTTTGCCTTTTGTGGGACAGTGGTGTGGTAGTAGATCACCCAGTCAGTTTGAAAGGCTTAGTAGGTCATCGCAGCCTCGTCCTTAACCCTCCTTGTCACTGTCACTGGAGTTAGACTGTTATATCTGCTAGACACCAAGAGACTCCATCCATCATGGCTCTCAGGCTGCTGCCGGCTTTCGGCATGGACAATGATGAGGACGATGATGGGAACTTCACCAAATGGATGAGTAGTTACTGGGGCCACGGGGCAGAGGCCGGACACTCCAGAGAGAGGAAACGCAGCTTCAGAAGACCCGCAAAGACAGGGGGAGACAGGAGAGCATCACTCCCCACCGTGGTAAGGCCGTCGCCAGCATTTCATTGGGACTGCGTGTGGCTTTTTTCCAATCTGCAATGTGTATTTAAACGGTTGTAAAAAACACTTTAAACACAGTTCTTTCAACAAGCCATGTATGAACACGTCATTACTTTTTTAAACTAATGCAAACTTGTTACTTATTACTTTTAAAGATAAATTAAAACTCTGGGAATGTATATACAATGTATATACAATGATGAACAGTATATTCAAGCAATGAGGTTGAAAAGAAAAGACAGTATGATCTTATTTATTTAGACTGTGTCCAACAATAACAGTAGCTGATCCATGTATACACATGGACATGGAAAGCCCACTTATTGGTATGAGCACTATGCAGGCTATGTTGGTCTGTTATATTGTTAAGTAATAGGATGCTCCGACCTGCAATTTGCCTAGAGCAATTTCACTTCAATGATGTCTTCTGATGCATAAGTATATGATGACACCCATAGATAAATAGGCTATGTTGTCTGAAAGGGATTCTTAACGAGGGAAACATGAGTTTATCTAACTTCTACTGTTATTTGGCAACATGCAAAAGATACAGTACAAGTACCAATTAGTTATGAAAAACTGTTATATGTTATGTAAGGAGACAGTTCAATGAACCGGCCCTGGCTGCTAGTCTGGTCTCTGTGTTTCCTGCTGAAGAGCATGTATTGGTCTGAGATTGAAAGGTATTAATCATCAGCTGTAACAAAAAAAATCACACTCATAGGAAATAATATTCTTTTAAATTAATATCTTATATCAGTTGTTTTGCATGCAAGAGCGCGTACACAAACAGATGACATTGTGCTTCTTTATCCACTGCCATACTGACATAGGACAATGGCAGCTACGCAGCTACAGAAGCAAGGCACTCGGTATGGTCAATTTAGCAAGGTTCAAGTTCACCCCAGTGTACATGTATTCATGTACTTGAGATGGACTTGTTAAGGGACAAGTATCAGTGAGTGTGCGCACTTGATTTGAATCTTTTGCCGCACAATAGCGGTGAATTAAATCTGGTTATATAACCAGAGTTGCACTGACATTTGTCGGTCTTATAAAACAAACAGAACTGATTGGCCTCTTGGTGTCAAACAAAGCTGCAGCTCATTTGCATTTGTTTTCTTCAGTGTGACAGCTTGCTTTAACTCCAACATGTGAGTAGGATCGCACCATACCACCCAACTATGAATCCATAAGTAGATCCATATTTACTGTATTGTCTTTGTAAACCAATAAGCAATATCTTGAACATGGGCTCTCAAAGGGGTGCTGCACTGATTTGACACATTTCTCAGCTGAAGCGTGGAGGTAATCAGCCTCAAGAAGTGAGGAAAGAGACATGTGTTTACTAGGAAGGGAAGATCTCACTAGATGCTGTTGACTTGGCACTAGGGGAAATGTAGGATCTAGAATGTTTGAAGTGACTAAAGGACATCTTGGCCCTTGCTCCGTCACGTGTCTTATGAGTAGCCTCCAGCTTTATTTAAGTGAAATATTATATAGCTGGACTGTCCTTTAATTAAACCTCACCTACATGACGCAGTCATTGTGATGGAAGTTCTGTTTAAGGTTGGAGGTCAACTCAGGTGGAAGAATATTTCAGGAGACTTGGATGAATTATGAAGCAATATTTATTACAGACTTGGCCAAGGAGAACCGGACTGCAACTCTCGTGACTTGCACTTCAATTCTGACAAACTCATGCTTAGAGCTGTGTTTTAACCTCGCGCTATCTCTATCACCTCCCCGACTCGGGCACCAAGCGTACCAATGTTTTGGTTCAGAGCTGAACACAGTGAACCATAACATTCTGGAGTCTTAGGAGATGAGACTTTATCTATACAACTGACCTAAGTGTCTCCTAACAGGCTCCAAGGCTGACCTAGAGTCTGAGAGACAGACACATAAGTGTAATAATAATAGTGTGATTATAATCAGTCAGCCAACACACTGGCCAGACACATAGGCATACTATAATTAGGTGGTTGTTTTTGAAGACATGTTACTTAAGAATATTAGAAGCATTTAATCCCATTCCAAGACACAAGCTCTGCATTGTCCTCCATCTGGTTTGATGTCCTCACATTTTCTCTTCCCCTTCATTATCACAGTATGGGAAACATGGAAATATTGCACCATTTCTTCCTATTCAGCTTAAATTTGAATCAAGCTTGTGTGACATTGTGTTACTGCACCATTTTCATGGGCCCTTCTCCATGTTGTCCATACAGTCACAATTGGATACCATGCACTTACACAGACTGCACGCAGCTGCACTAGCATCAGCCCCAGGCCACAGCAAACCCAGGGAGGAGAAGGGGGACGGCCGGCCCCACCAGAGAGCCCGCCGCGTCTCCTCAGATGACGGCCACAGTCACTCCAGGACATCCATCCCCGAGATCCATCCCCGAGATCGCATCACCACCATCCCTGAGCTCACAGAGTCCTTCGAGAGGAGGCTTTACTTCCGCGATAAAAAGATCATGTCAACGGTGAGCAGAAGCACAATAATGTGAATTGAAAAAATTATAAAATAATTATAATTATTATAATTTTTCCCGTCTTATTATTATTATATTACCATTATTAATATTAATGTTATTATTAGTATAGGATTGTTTTCTTGTTTTTATTTTCGGTGTGTTTTATATGTGCATGCATGTAGGCCTATGTATGCAGATACTATACCCATCCCAAATAAAAAGATGATATAAAAAATATATATATATATTTAGTTCATTTCAGGTTTGACACAGTATGTGTTCCAATGACATGATATTATGAAGGCCTTAAAGATTAAAAGAGCATTAAAAGGTGTAAAACCTTTATGTGCTGACAGCATCATGGACAGGTGTAAAATGGACAACCCCGAAAGAGCTCATTTGATTAGTATACAGTATATCTTGTTATAATTTAAGGACCAGAAACAGATATTTCACGTGTCAAGAGGCTGGATTGGTTGTGTGTTTTGTATTTGGGGTATTTTAAAAATGTATTATCTTTAAGTTAGAACTTATCTTTTAGTTTTTTTAATGCTATGATGTAAACAAAATTAAAAAAGGATGACACTAAAAGCAGCACAAGGCACAGCTCAATTGCGACATCTACTGTATGCCTACGCTGTGTATATTTACTGTTAAAAATGACATACAGTATATTCTCTATTTGAGATCATTTAAGGGATTTATGGGCAAGAATTTGTGGTTTAATGTGTTGTATCATATAAAAAAATATACTGTATATAATGCTTTCACAAGAAAACAAAAGTTGTTGTATGTTTGTGTTTAGTCTTCCTATCCATTCATTTCAAGGAGTACACTGGAGTTGTAGGAGTACAGTGCAACCAGATAACATGTATACTGTTAACAGAACATATGTATAATTAATAACTGCTGTATTAATATTCATCTTGGTTGATTCTTTCTTCTGCAGGATGAAGATGACAAGGTGTGCCTGATTTGCCATGAGAACATGAGGAAGAGCGGAGGGGGCGTTCAAGAGCTGCACTGCACACATCGCTTCCACAAAGAGGTAAATGCTCTTTCATAAGGCCTGTCTGCACTGTGTTTGCACTGCCCAAACCTTTACCTATTGCAAAAGGAGTCCTCACTTGTTCACTCCCCCAGCATGTCCCATATCAGATCCCTGGTGCATGGAGGCCATTCCTGGATATGCATGAAGCGACTTGGTATGACGTCTGCCTTTATCTGAAAGCATGGAACACACTTAAAGGCGGAGTCAGTACATCTGCAGAATGCTTGTTGAAAAAATCATTGTTTGTCAAAATTCAGTGAACATGTCCTCACGATACGTACTGTGTGTGCGCTGAACACAAAGCCTAGGTTCTGTAAACTGGTATGTAAACAAAAGGTTAGGTAAACAAAGATGGGCCCACATGAGCTAGCAACATAAACGTTTACAGAGCCTAGGCTGTGTACTATTAACACTGGATTTTTTTTTTCGTGTCAGTGCACACACAGTACCGACCGGTAGCGGATCATGATGAGATCTTAACTGATTTTGATTTAAAAAAAAAAACAATGATTATGCCTTCTCCAGAATCACTGACTCAACCTTTAACAGCGTTGTGTGTTCATAACAACTCACTGATCATGATGTCTCCGTTGGCTGTGGCCCTGAAGGCTGCCCGGAGGTCAGACCAGTGTCGGCCCCACAGCGGCAGTGAAGCAGCGGCCGCTCAGGTGAGGAGGCCCCTGAGCGCCAGGAGGAAGTCCACAGACGCACCCATCTCCACGGGGGAAATACAGGAGAAAGAGGAGCACCATCAGCACACACACAGGCGTCAACTCTCCCTGAGGAAACATCGCTGATATCATTGTGTGGAAGGAGGGCACTCATCGCTGGCAATACCAGGATAAGGATATTATGCACCCATGAGCCAAACTTTAAAGACTTGTGACGTTTCAAGTGTTAGGCTATACGTCCTCAGGCCCCATCACTGTGCCTGACTTGATCCTGTTAAAAAAAACTCTGTCCATTGTTAGGATGATGTCTGTCTGTCTATTTCCTCCAAGTGTCAAAAGACAAATTTAGACAAATAAGGAAAAACCGGAGTGGATGAAAATTCTATACGAATTTCCTGCTTGAATTAGCTTGTATTCACCTGATGTTACTTTTAACACTAGGAAAGAATATGTGCCTCTGTAAAATACAACTTTTATAAATGATAAAGTGTGAAATATTGGCTTCATGGTAGTAATATAAAGCTTATCAAGTTGTTTATGATACTAGGCTATATGTTTAGTTCCTCACAGCTTGTTACAGGGTGACAATCTAGCCAATATCTTCCTGGTTACCGTTCATCAAATGATATGAAATATCACACAAGACAATGTCTTACAGTAAACGAAAACATTGGAGCAGAAATACAGTTTAGTGTAAAAAGTCAAATGATATTAAAGAATATTGAATAGCTGTGAATAGGCTGTGTTCACCTTGTTTCCACTATCTTGTATATGTCCTGTATATACTGCAGTGGCTTGTAGGCTTTGTTATTTTGATCAATGTGTTTTTCTGTGTCCAGGCATAACTTCATTGTTTATCTTTTGGTTGTAACGTACAAGGAAAAATAGTCAATGCATAAGTTACTGTAGTTACTCTTGTTACTGTACAGCTAATGTACAATATAGTGAAACACATGAGCACATTGTCCTCGTATACTGGGTGGAGTGGAGTCAGGGTTAGTGTGCGCGGTTAAAGTAGGGCCAGCACATTGGAAATTACCTCCTGGCACCAGCGTGGAGGAAATCAATATTATTTTAGAAGTCATGAACATTCAGCCTGGATGAAATTGAGATCCGACAGACGCAATAAAAATCTCTATTTTTCAAAAATGTCTTTCAGTGCATGGAGCAGTGGCTGTGGAAGAACCCTACCAGTCCCGCATTCTGTTTCCACGTGTGCATGCCCCAGCACCACTACTGGTCTTCATCCCGCATCAAAGTCCCATAAACACTCCCCTACTTATTACGCCTGCCATGCCTGCATGCCTGACCCCCTGACCCCCACCACACCCCCACCCCCCCTGCTCTCTGGTTCAGCATGTGAGGGTGGACCATGGGGGTGGACCCTGAACAGCCCTGATGGAGAACATTTTAAGATCATCTTCCGTCACCGGAGTGTTCCTGGATGGTGTACGATGGTTAAGACGAGACACAGCAGTCAAACAAACACTGCATGGTCAATTTTGATATTTTTGTCTTTTGCTTTCCATAACGTGTCTTCTTTCATACTAGTATAAATTAAAGGTCCACAATATACATTTAGGTGTTTATTTGACTAAACCTTGTCTGTTTGTGTCTGTATATTTTTTACTATATTACTATCTTTAACAGCCATTATCTCAACACCCTTAAATCAACTTAACTTTCCATTATCATGCTTAGCACCATTCTGAAGGATATTACGGAAGGATTTGTTCGTATGTTGTTAATTGTCTGATTTATGATAATTTTTTTGTGTGTTCTTAAACACATGCTGAAAATGCATTTTTAAGGCCTGTATATGATCTTTTTTGATGATGTTGTTTTAACTGCTGTTTTTAACAGCTCATATAAGTGAGATGTTAGTCAGTAAACTTCAGAGTAGCTGAAAGGATTTTGCTGTTACCTTTTGGACAGAACAAGGCTAGCTGTTTCCCCTTATTAAATGTCTTCATGTTAAGCTAAGCTAACCGGCTGCTGGCTCCAGCTACATTTGTATTGTACGGGAGGTATTGATCTTCTGATCGAACTCTCAAAAAAAAAAAGTGAATACGCATATTTCCCATAATGTTGAACTCTTCCTTTGAATGGGATCTTAATCGTATCACCTATGTACCTTGTACCACATGTGACTAACAGTTTATGGTTACTGAGGTTTCCTTTTACATTTGAAAAATAAATATCTTTAAAAAAATTATTCATAATGACTTTAATGCCTTTTTTTTTACAGAACTCTTAAGTCTAAGCAGGACAATGTACTAACTTCAGTGGGTCAATAGCTTTGGTGAGAGTTTGCATATACAAACTAATTGTGGCCAGTACTTATTTGGTTGACTCCATGTTGATGAAGGGACATATATCTCCAGCTCCCTTGCCTTATGCTGTTGTTGTTTTGCATGTGAAATATTTTTTGCATGTGGGCTCTACTCCTCTGTCAACTCTACACTGTTGTTGATCTTGAACCAGGACTGCCTCTGTATAAATGCACCCACATAAATATGCAATTGTTTATAAATGGGATCTTATCTTTGGCTACTGACGAATAGTTCTCTTTGATTCTGTTTACAGTCTGCAGCACAGATACAGCTTGTAAGGATAAGTATAATTCTAACTTCATATTTTAGGAGCTATATTTACTGTCCTCTCTGAAAACACACTGACAATGTACAGCCTGAAACAATAACAATAATTCAAAGCTATTCAAATCTGATAATAACAATGGGCATAACCATAATAGGCTGCCTGGATTGTTCTCAGGGCAGACATTTTGGACTTAGCAGGTGAAGCACCTTTTGTCCACAGGGTTTTTGCATGTCAATTCTTCATATGGAATTAAGTATACAGCCCTACATCCCCCTGAACATTTAGGAAAAACATTTTATATAAGTATGCATATATTATTTATAGTGTTTGGATTTATACATCTATTTATTTGATTGTATATGGGGGGGGGGGGGGGGGGGGACACAATAAAGTTCAATGAGAAAAGAAGATAGGGCTGCTATACTTTTTGGATCTAATAAGTTTAAAAATCTGGTGTTTATTTGTAAGGAAACGTATTGTTTTCATGAAACCATCAGTTTAATAAAAGTGTGAGACTGCATGTGTATACGTGTGTCATATGGACCCCCGTGTGAAAGAAAAGGCTGCTCTAGAGCGTCACTGGTGGTGGGAAACTCCACAGGTGGCCTTTAAACGTGACAACTAGGCTATACGTTATATGCGGTGACAACTTGTCAGCCATTATACATATTTAATAAAGGCTTCAGCATTTATTCCCCAAGTTATTCCAAAATTGTTTCAGAAAAAAATAAGGCTATAGGCCCATCTTTTAGGTTTCTGGGCACCTTGGACTTTTCTATAGTTTTCACCATAGCCTATATATATATATATATATATATATATATATATATATATATATATATATATATATATATATATATATATATATATATTATTTCCACACAATTTGATTTTACCCTAAATGATTGTATAATACATTAGGCCTATTTGTTTCCATCAACCACAATAGTATCATACTGCAAATAGGCCTACCACAGAACCACTGTCATCCAGTCTGGAGATGCAGATGTCTTCCAGGCCTACGTGCTGCGGGTCGTGTCCCGGGCGGGCGGGCGGGCGGGCCTGTCCATGGGCAAGCTCCAGGCTCCACCATGGAAAGTAGCGGGTTCCTCCGAGCAGGGAGGGTCCGAGACGAACACCAAGCAAAGCAGGCGGAGTGAAAGTGCAAACGTGGACACTTGAGACTGACGTGGATATCAGCCAATGACGGCACAGCCCGATGACGTCAGCTCACCTCAGTCATCCAATGGGAGCATTTATTGAGGAGAGCGTAAAAAATCCCCAAACTGTTGAGTGTCGGAAAATTATGGTGAAAAAAAAGAGGTTGTGTAAGGGTCTGGAGGCTGAGGAGGAGGTATCCCATATTCACTTCGTGTCTGGCCGAATAGCAGTGTCTTTGCTTTGTCTTTGTGGGGGTAAAAAACGACTTTTGTGATGAGATAATGAAGATGTTTTGATTTTTCCGGCTGAATACTTTGCAACTTTTCATCTCCAGAGAGACGGACATATAGGCCTACTTGGGTAAGACCCCTCTCCTCCTTTCTTTTTTCTTTCTGCTGTCTGCAGTTTCACATTCTGACTGTGAACCACAAAACCCATCTTATTATTAAGCCGCTCTGAATGGCTGTCGGCTGCTATTTGTTAATTAGGTTTTTAGGCTATAGTCTTTTATAACGGTGTAGGCTCATCATTCCCTAAACTAAAATCTAAACCTCCATATTGTCACTGAAATGAAAAAAAGATCCATGATTTGACAGTAAACAATAATTCAACAACAGCTTATCTCAATGTGGATAGGCTACTGTCTGCAGGACTATGTGAGCTATGTGATGGGTTCCATACAGTCTCAAAGCATTGGCGAGTTCAAGGTTTAATAATTATTAATAAATCAAACAAAAAAGTGAAAGTTGAATCATATCCTTAGTATTTGTGTAGCAAACCCACACTAAAAACCTAAACTAAAAAGATTCAATTACAAGTTAAAAAGAAAAGAAATGTTATTAACCCTATATTTCCTTATAAGCTACAGAATGGCCTCTCTCTCTCTCTAGATCATTATCATTTGGTTCAGCACTTTCCAGTCATTTGTATGTGTGAATGAATGCAGAGAGCGCTATATATAAACCCATGGAATTTGTGACTGGCTGTGAAATAAATGTAATGGGGCAAAAAAGTGTATTGTTTCCATCTGAAATGAAGCGGGGCTGAATTATAAAGTATAGCCTTAAATTGAAATACTCAAGTTAAGCACAAGTAGGCCATACACTAACAAGTAGATGAGTTAGTGTAAATATATACTATCTATGGTAAATGTACATATATGTGCTTTCTCACCACCACTGTGTGACATAAATAAAAGTAAGCCTTGTCAGGGAGAAAGTGTTTGTGTCTGGAGGACAGATGTTGTTGTTGACATGGTGAGTAACTCGGCCAAAATTTGAATAGTCTTCAGCAGCACTCCTGTGACATGAGGGAGGGACGCTTTGTCATGGCGACCACAAAAACGCCACAAGTGTTTCTCCTCAGCCTGGAGAGGTCTAAAAAAAATCAAAAATCCTGTCTAGCTGAGTTTGTCACTCAAACAGTCTGTTTGTATTGGGCTTCCTCCTTCTAAAAGGTGTTGCCGGGCAGAACACTGTCCGTCATCTCCATCACAAAAGAGAGCAGCCGTGCAGCTCTTACTCTTGTCCCTCCTGCTTCCCTTGTGTGCTTTACAAAGCATTTTGTTCACTTTCAGAGAATGTAGGCCATGCAGGGTAGACATTGCACCCTCAGACACCAGCACACACAACCTCAGATTGAATTGTCATGGAAATGATGGCGACGCACGACATGCAATCAATGTAAATCCAAGAAGGGAGCATTAGTGTAACCCGGTCAGAAAACATGTTTACAGCAAGGTGAAGGGGCAGGCCTCGTCGTGACACTGTTAACAAGTTTCTTCTCGAGTCTAGACATACTTACACTGAGGTCAGCTGGAGGGCTGTCGCTTGCACACACACGCACACACACGCACACACACACACACACACACACACACACACAGACACACACACACACACACACACACACACACACACACACACACACACACATACACACACACTCATTATGTCTGATTATGCTGTTGAACTAAATAGCAGGCACTCCTCCCCTTTTTCCCTTCACATCTGTTATTCTTGCACTGCCAGACATGCTAAATATACTGTCCCCCCCCCCCCCATGCTACTGTGTGAAACGAGTGTATAAAATGTATGCCAGCCTTATTATCTTGTTTGTTTTGATAAATTCACTCCCTGCCTTTAAGGCGAGACAACACTGCAGCTGGGTACAGATATCATCATTAATCTTGCCACTTAAACTCTAAACAATTTTCTTCACCTCTTCTAAAAAAAAAAATCGAAATATTGTAGACAGAAAATCTCTCAAAATGGACTATAGTGCTTGGAAAAAACCCAGATGTTTGTTTTGCCTGCAGTGTCCCCGCGTTAAATGCATTCAGCTGCTTATGCAATGTGTAGGCAATATTGAGCATACAACTAATATTGAAGTAATCTATATAGGGGAAATGAAAACATGACATAATCAAACAGATCAATAGATAGACTGGTTTCTTTCTGTAGGTGTGGTGGTGGGGAGTCATGGGCAGCTTCAAGGGTCACGCGTTGCCCGGGAGCTTCTTCCTGGTGGCTGGGGTCTGGTGGACAGTCAAGCACTCGCTGTGGTACGCCACGCGCCGGAACAAGAACATAGGCTCCACCAGGCTGTCCAGCAGGGCCGCACAGAGACACCTGGAGATACTGGAGAGCTCCATAGTACTCTTCTTCTCCTTTGTCGGTAAGTTGCCAGGTCATTTTGTTCACCTGAAATGTGATACGCACAGACGCAGACACACAGAAACAGACAGACAGACATACACACACAGACCAAAAAACAAACACACACAGGTGTACACACACACACACACACACACACACAAACACACACACACACACACACACACACACACACACACAGGCGTTTACACTATCGAAAACAAGAGGTGTATTTGTCCTACGCACAACAATTACTGCAGCCTCTCGACGATGCAATATAGGAGAAGAAAAACAAGAGAAGGGAGCAACACCTGAGACTCAAATAAACACACAACAAGTAGTGCAAGGACACAGTGCAAATACAACGTGTAGAGATAAGATGCACCGTTTAAAGTCAATTTAAAATGCAAAATATCATTCAAATTAAATGTAGACGAAATAGTACATGGAAATAACACTTGAAAAAACTGCAGTGAAATAGGATACCTTACATACATGTAATATAATAATGTGAAATATAATTAAAACTATGTACAGTATATGCGATATAGGCCTATATACAGATGTAAATTATGACTTATTATTATCCCCCCCAGGGATGCTAGCAGAGCAGTTTGCAGCGGACGGACCCAGGCTCCAGTTGTACGACTTCTCAGGGAAACACTGGGAGGATCTGATGAACTGGCAGCATTCCACCATGTACCTGTTCTTTGGGCTGGCTGCCACAGTGTCTCTGATCCTCCACACCACAGAGGCCGCTCCCCTGGCCATGGACCGCCTCATGATGGCTATCGCTTTCTTTAATGAAGGTCAGAAAGATTTTTTTTTTTCAAAACATTTATTATCATATAAAATATATATTTTTTACAGAATTATTTTAATTATGTTTCATGTATTCAAACTGTGTTTAACATTATCTTTACCTGACTATTTTAACAGTTTACTCATTCATTTAGCTAACTATTTCAACTGTTTATTCCCTACTTTTAAGACCAATGAACTTACAGTATATAACTGGGTTTTTGGTAGATCTAAGGAGACTTGTCGCTAAAAAAAGTGTGCATGATTACATGTTTACAACCGAGTGATTAAGTCAATATGCAGTTTAACAGTTTGACAAAATGAAAAATGTCAGCATCTTCATTGTTCCTCTGATGACTGTTTTTTTTTCAGGATTTCTTTTCCTCTACCACCTCCATGGCAGGAGCATGCTGGACGTCCATGTCCATCAGCTGCTGCTCTATGCTGTGTTTGGTGGAGCTCTGGTGGCCCTGCTGGAGATCTTCCACAGAGGGAACATCATTCTGGAGCTGCTGCGCTGCACACTCACCATCCTGCAGGGAAGCTGGTTCTGGCAGGTACATGTCAATGTGTGCATGTATGAGTGTATGTTAGTAGATAATAACTTTGCCTGACCCTGCCTTGTCTTTGTCCACAGATTGGTTTTGTACTGTACCCTCCCCATGGCCCTCAGTGGGACTTAATGGATCATAACAACATGATGTTCATCACCATGTGTTACTCCTGGCACCTGGCCTTTGCCATGCTCCTCGTGAGCGTCATCTATTGCACCGTCAGCTGGTAAGAACCACAGCCTGCTGCTTGTTGACTTGTGTTGTCAGAGTCATTCAACACGTTTACATGCACACCAATACTCCAATATTAACCCAATCAAAGGTGAAGTAAGCGATTTATTTATGTTAATATAAGTGTTAAATCGCTCTTTATTCATACAGTGATCACTTATATAGTGTGCGCGTTTCATAAAGGCGATCTCTCAGTCACTCGCTCTGCATGTAATCCGCAAATAAACTTTTCGGGGATCCCACTACTGATAACCAATCAGAAGAGAGAACGCTACAAACCGGCACCCGTCTCACTGCCGGTACACGTGCAGAGTGACAGATGGGTGAATGTGTATGCGCCTACAATGGCGGAGCAGGTAAAAATCCTTCCCAATGTCTGTTTTGATGGTTTATATCATGTTTTATCGCACTAATGGATCGGAGATGATGCTTGAAGACCGCAGTGCATTAATGTGGGGACGAGGGAGGGGACTGCTAACTGCAGTCACTGACAGGAAGTTAGCTGAACTGACCATCCTGCTTACTGAACCTTTAATCAGAATAAGGTCATATTCAGAGTCAGCGATAATCGGATTAAAGCAGCTGGAGTATTCCGATCTTAATCACATTAAAGAGGCATGTATACAGGCATGTAAGCAAGTATGGCTTAATCTGACTATGACCTCATTCTGGTTAAGGTGAGTAGAAAATGCTGTTTACATTGCAATGTCTTATTCAGAATATCATCTGAACCGGAATAATATTGGAGTATTGCTGTGCATGTAAACGTGGTCACTGACTGGTCTTTCACAACAGTTGATGTGACATGCGCCTGTGGTGTTTCTCTGCAGTGTGGTTCGCTCCAGATTGAAGAGGACTCCTCCAATGGAGATGGGCCTGCTGAAGCCCAGAGAGAGGGACCCAGAGTCAGAAGATGAGATTCTATGAGGAGGACTGTTACTGTGACTTCATGTTAATCACAACCAAATCAGGGATAGGACATTTGCAGTTCAAGCAGTACGATTGGACAAAAGGCAGAGAAGGGATAAAGGACGTGGTTTTTCTGGACATATATATCTCTACCTCTGCATTATTTAATCAGCTTAAGCCTTTTACACTTGTTGTTCTTTGCTATTTATTTTACTGTCTGTGGCCCGCTGCTTTCCATATAGTCCATATCTTCCTATCTCATTTGCACATACAGTATAAGTGAACGTGAGATCATATTGGTAAGCATTTTATGGGTCGCACGCTTTTAATTCCATGGTAAGACACTTTGGTGTCGACTAGTGCTATCTTGTGGTAAACAAACGTCATAACTGCAAATGTTACTTGAAAGCACGGTGGTTCTTGTTTTTTGTTTTAATTTTGACACAACTTTTTTTTAGGTCTGGAAGTTGAGTCACATACGTGAGTCAAACAACTGTACAGAGAAATACCAAAAGATAATAATTGAATTACAACTGTTGACATAGATTTTGTTATCTGACATTATAATGATATTGTGGTTGCTATTGTTAATGATCCCTATCTTGTTATGTTTGATCCAGCGTGGCTTCATATCTTTAGTCAGTGGTACGTTTCACACTTTTACAACTTTTTTTTTTTTGCATAATTCATGCTTTTGTGAGTCGCCATGAGATAAATGACCAAAATCTGACTAACTGTTTATTTCCCATTTCTTAGTGGAATCACAGTAACACCAAATTACCTCTCATCCATCATTTAGTCACCCCAGCATGAGGTAGGGTAGAAAGAGTGTCCCACCATGGTTAATTAAGCGCCCCTTAATGAAGATTGTCTGTGGACAAGACGATTCATCACTCAGTTCTTCAAAATATGGCCCGTGTCTCCATGTGTCGACCAATCTGCCAATTATGAATCAATGAACTGATTATTGTATGAAGTATTAAATGTCAGAAAATTGTGAAAGATTTGACTTGTGATTTGTCTGATCAATCCAAAAAAGACTTTCAGATAACTACCACATAATAGAAAAAAAATCAGTGAACACAATTAAAAGCAGGAATGGTTCGTAGTGTTGCATAAAACACAATAAGGGCATAACACAAAATCAATTATTCCTTTGATTTGTTCAGCGGTTACAAAATACTGCTTTGATTGATGTTTGACATCTCCCTGTGCTGTCAGATTGATTCACGTGACTGAGAAAAAAAGAAAAAATATCAGAGTGAGACCTCGCCTCTCCGCTCAGGTGTGACTAGTGATCCACCTGGCCAGGTAAGCTACCGCGTTAGTTTGTTGAGCATCCACACAGATTTGTGGAAACACATTTTCCCCCTCCTCGCAAAGGGCAATAACCACAGCTCTTCACCGGTCTAAAGCATCCTCGGCCATGGATAAACTTAAGTCGGTGTTGAGTGGCGAGGAGGCGCGCAGAGATGACCGAAACGTTTTACAGGTAAAAACATTATATCTAGCACCAACTGAAACGCTCTTCCCAACTGAGGTAGCCTATATTCGTTGATAACACTGTTTCTGATGCAGACTGTCAATGAAGCCTCTACTCTGGGCTGGGGCACACGTGTGAAGGGATTCATCGCATGTTTCGTGGTGGGGGCCGTGTCCACTATTCTGGTAAGGATCTGTAGTCTAATGTAATGGTTTCTATAAAAAATCTCTATAATAATGTTAAAGTGCTACACACACAACGAGGAAGCGCGCAGGGAGGGACAGACCGCTGAGGTGGCTCTACTGGTTCTTCTTGCCCTGCGGAATGCTGAGCCAGTCCCTATGTCTTAGATATGACTGTCTTATGATGACTGCCTGTGTGTGTGTGTGTGTGTGCGTGTGTGTGTGCGCGCGCGTGTGAGCGCGTGTGCCAAAAAGTCAAAAAGTCTTGATTTGTGTCTTGCAGGGAGTGTGTATGCTCTTCCTCCCCAAGATCGGACTCATTCTCTTCATTGTGTTTTACACTTTTGGAAACCTATGTGCTCTGTGCAGGTCAGTGTCCGCAAATAACTTTATATATCATATTAATGCAGCTGAGGATGAAATATGAAATGTACCATAGTTTTATTGTAAAAAATCATTCTGAATCTATTCAATTATCAGTTAAAAACACAATTGTTGCCGAGCACCTGTGTGTGTGTGTGTGTGTGTGTGTGTGTGTGTGTGTGTGTGTGTGTGTACAGTTCCCTTACACAGCAACAATACAGTATACCAAGGCATGCACACACACACACACACACACACACACACACACACACACACACACACACACACACACACACACACACACACACACACACACACATCACGAAAGGCCTTTACCAGCAGTCCAACGCGGGTATCACATTGACCAGTTTATTCATTTACACTTTGAAAAAATAAATCAAACTTTGTAATCTGTTGTTTTAATTCTGTGATCCTGTGTCCGACAGCACCATGTTTCTGATGGGGCCACTGAAGCAGCTGAAAAGGATGTGTGACAAAACCAGAGCGCTGGCCACTGCTATAATGATTGTGAGTAGGCTATACTTGTATAGTGGGCAACCCTGCTGCAGCTACAGCTGATCTTCACTTCTACTCTGCCACAGCCTCCTTGGGTCTGCAGAAGGGAAATGCAATCAAGATGAACTGACATCTAGTCCCTTATTCATGCATGAAATCACATACTCAAACAACACCGTCCTTCACATGTTTGCCTAGAAAACCATCCGAATATTCTGACTTATTTATGTTGTCGCTGATAAGGGCCGAACATCAACCCAGCATGTCTGTTTTAGTTCAATTTGTCCCATTTCTCTCTCTCTCTCTCTCTCTCTCTCTCTCTCTCTCTCTAGACCTGCCTTGTGTTGACTCTCTGCGCAGCATTCTGGGTGAGTGCTGATCACTTCTAACCTACTCATTGAGAACATGACACTGTAGTATGGATTAAGTCTGATCTCTTTTTGTGTTGCTTTGTTTATCTTCCAGTGGAAAAACTTTGGACTGGCGTTGTTATTTTGCATCTTGCAAGTCCTGTCGTTCGCCTGGTGAGTCCTGCAGCTTGCCTTCATTTGATTTGATTTTAGATTTATTTTTCAACTGTTGTATTAGACGTATGGGAGAGACAGAGATGAAATAGGAGCAGAGAGGGGGATGACATGCAGAGAACGACCCGGGTCGCATTTGATCCGGGGTGTGCTGCGACAAAGACTGACCCTGCGTTCCAATCCCTATACTTCCCTACTATTTAGTATGCCAGAAAAAGATTTAGGATGACCCGATACATGCACCTCAATTGTAGTATGCTGAAAATACATAAATGCCCCATACTCCAAAAGCATTTTAGTATATTCGTCTTTATTCTTGACATTTCTTGACATAATGAAAAAAAAATCTTCCTTATCTGATTTTTTTTCTCTCCCGTGGCCCTGAAACTCTTCTGTACTCTAGTGTGTAGTGTAGTAAAAAGAAAAAGTACGTGATTTGGAACGCAGGGTGAGCCTCTAACCACTACAACACGAGTGTGCCCCTCCATTTGAATTGATTTGAACCTATTGTGTTTCACTCTGAACATTGACAAACTGTATGACTCATGCCTTGCGCTTTGCTGTTTGCAGGTACAGTCTGTCATACATCCCGTTTGTGAGGTTTGTCATTTTTTTTTAAATGCCATTATTCTAAATTAGCTGCAGAAATGCTCCGATTCAAAATGCCACTCCATACCCTGTCTGCATGTCTTGATTTATGTCACTTACTTTCCAGGGACGCAATATTGAAGCTGGTGGCGATGTGCATCAAGTGAAACCCTGTCTTTGAGCGGAGGAAGCTCTACTGAAACCATCTGACCATGCTCCTATTCTGTTGATATGTAAACCACACACATCTGTATCGGCAAATATGTTTTATTTCCTTACTAATGCTTCATTCACTTCTACCAATTTTGATAAGTGTGGGCTTGCCTTGTTATATGTGTAAATATGTGTAATAAATGGATGTTTTAATGGTTTTGTACATGAATTGTTTCCATTAGTGAGAGGAGTGAACTGTCGAGATCACAGAGGGACAACATGAAAGCGTCAGTGTGTGAACTGAAGGATAGTGACGATTTACATATCTATTATGTAGAACTTCTGTTACCTGTAATCTGCTGCCTGAAAGCTCTTTTGGGTCCAGAGGAATAGTCCCAAAATACTAATCAGTTTTATTTGTGTAGGCTATATAACATGTGCATGGCACAAGTATTTATTTATTTATATCCCGATTGTATCTTTGTATTTTTTTCCAATATTGCTCCTAAACAAAAGTTGTATTTCTGTAACAGAGCCTGACACTATTTTGTTTTTAATATTGCTGTGAAACACAAATATGTAGTTGACATATTCCTTGAATGATTCATATTTTGTGTGATTTTATGCACAGAGGTTAGATTGTATGGAATAGGCTTGATAAAGAGGGTGGGTGTCTGTCAATGTGTCAACAGACACTAAATAATCACTTTTAGTGAGAGTTAGGGGCTGTGGCTCCATTGTTCCAACATCTACGTTTTTAGGTTAATGTTAATTAAAAACAAACACACTCTTCTGATGTAGCCTAGTTTCCATGTAACAAACTGTAGAGTTAAAGGCTTTTAAACAGGGGTTTAATACAGTAGCCTAACTATCAGTGTTCTCTGCAAATATTAAGTATTAGGCTACAATGTGAATCTATTAAAAATGTTTATGAGCAGAATAGAATAACTGTCTCTTGCTTTTATCATTTTTCAATTCACCCAATATGTATTCAGAACATGTTTCTGTTTTAATATGGTGCCATCTGCAGTGTAGTCTACTTGTGACACATCGTTTATTTATAGTTTGTGTGTTACTGAAAAGGTGGATGAACTTTTTTTAAATGTTTTATTCCACATTCATTAAAGGAAGTATACAGTAGACTACACGTTGTGTACTCAAATACCCATTATGTAGTAGGCCTATTTCCATTGTATGCTAGGGGCCTAGGCCATTATTGGCCTACTTGTAGGACCTACTATTCACTTTCTTGTACCTTGAATGTAAAATATGAACCTTATAAACTACTTGAGCGCTCCCAACTGGTTCTTAACCTAACTAAAACAGTCTGCATGTTTTTCTCAAAGAAGGCCTGTGACAAAAATACAGATTCCATGGTATCAATACAGGGCCAAAAACTTACAGTGGTCCAGGAATTCAAGTATTTAGGTGTTGTTATCGATTCACAATTAAATTTTAAGCAACAAGTAAAAAAAACAGTAAACAGAATGAAATTTAATTTATCCAACTTCAGATACATTAGAGAAAATATGCCATTTGATTCAGCAAAACTATATTTTAATTCAATGATTATACCTCATATGACATACTGCATGACAAGCTGGGCATTGGCATGCAAGACCACGTTAACATCTGTGGAAACAGTATACAAACAAGCCATTAAGATTTTAGATAAAAAACCGAAAACCTATCACCACTGCAATATCTTAAAGAAGCACGATTTACTGAGTTGGCAAAACATGATCAAGTATGCAGACTGCACCCTGGTTTTTAAAATTCTCAACAGACTCGCCCCAGCACCATTGCAAATGTTTATACAAAAAAATGAAAGTAGATCCACCAGGGCAACTTCTCGAGGTGACTGTATTGTTCCTTTTAGAAAAAGTGCCTATGGACAGGCTGTATTTTCATACCGTGCAACTCATACCTGGAACACACTACCCGCTGCTCTACGTGAGCTTCCCACTCTTGGCTCTTTTAAAAAATGTCTTAAAGTATGGCTGCTGGAATCTCAAAACTGTTCACACAATCTATCATAGATTTTAATTTAATTTTATTTTATTTCTTACTCACTTGTTCTGTCGGTTGCATTTTTTTTTTGTCTGTTGTCTGATTGTCTGTTTTTATTTATGAGTACACGCATATGTTTGTTTCATGTGATTGGTGTCGACCAATCAAGGGACAAAGGATGCAAATTAGCACTTGCTACAATCCTGTATATTTACATGTAAATGTCTATTAATATGCAATGTCCCTTTAAATAAACTTAAACTTAAACTTAAATAAGTGTTTTATTAGCTTACAGCACAAGTCCTGAAAAGAGCTCAATGTATTCAAATGTTAATTAAAAAAGAAAAATGTAGCCTAGTTTTGCAGTAGGCCTAGCGCCCTAGCCTGTAACAATAAGATAGTCAATAGACAATCATTTAGATATTGCACATGGTAAAATTGCAGAAGCATGTACAGGCAGAGGTGGGCAGAGTAGCCAAAAAATTTACTCAAGTAAAAGTAAGTTACTTTAAGATTATAATTACTCAAGTAGAAGTAAAAGTACTCATAAAAATTATTACTCGAGTAAGAGTAAAAAAGTATGCAGTGAAAAGACTACTCAAGTACTCAAGAGTACAAGTAGGCCTACTGAATGACTCCAGATTTATTTTTGAAATATACAGAGCAACACAAACGGTACAGAATAGACACGAACATAATATAAAACAGCAATGTTCAAATAAAGATATGTTAAATAACATCACTTTAAATAAAACAATAAATAAGGTATTTAAAAATCAAATGAATAACCCTTGAACTCAAACAATAATACATTAATTATCTGCCAAATTAAATACATCACCCTTCAAATAAAATGATAATAAATTAGGCTTGTCCAAAATTATATTAATTAAAACCAATACACTTATAACACTGTTGCAATTGTTTTGCACATACACATTTTAAAACAAATTCCTACAATATGTCACTGGCCCTGAGAAAATGATCTAGGTTGTGTTTAGCCCCAAAAATATAAAACACAAAATTAAACTTCGTTACACATCAAAACCTGCTGGCACACTCACTTAACGTATGAAACTACAGAGTGGCTGAACAAAGAGACCACTCTCAGACTCTCACACAGCCAGACTGGGGCATGCGAAGTGAGTAGGCTACAGGGAGAACAGGACGTGTCAAAAAAGAACAGTTTCTCTGTAATTGCGAGTGTGTGGGAGTCTGTGTTATATGCGTTTAACATGGCACGGCCACGGACACAACATCGGTGCAGAACCGCAGCCTTTAAAAAAGTCCGCGGACATTGTTGAGCCATGGTTGAGCCCTATGACAACATGACAACACTTGTCATGTGACTGAAGTGGCTGCATTTGATTGGCAAGCTTTTGTAATGTGGTTTTTATTGGTTGAAATAGTCACGTGATATAGATGTTGGCTGAAGACGTCCCCGGGGAGAGAAATCATGAGAGAAATAGCTCTCGCATACGTAATAAATAAAATATATAAAAAAATAAGGTAACGACAGTCACGTAGCCAAATGGAACGGCGTAAAAGTACCGTTCTTTCTTCAAATATTTACTCAAGTAAAAGTAAAAGTATGTTGCAATAAAACTACTCCTAAAATTACAATTTATTCAAAAAGTTACTCAAGTATTTGTAACGGAGTAAATGTAGCGCGTTACGACCCACCTCTGTGTACAGGTATTTCAGCTGGGAAACTATAACTACATTGTTTATTTGTTTTTGACAAATATAGCAAATGTTTTCAAAGTTATTAGTGGGTTTTAGACTGTATAAAGAATGTAGCCTATTTTTTTTCTCAATCAAATTTTCAAACTAGCGCGCCGCCTTTTGCCCAGCCCCACGTGACCCAGTCAGGAAGTGTAGCGGGATTTTACAACATGGACCCATAAAGAAACAACAACACCAGCAGATACTTGGCTTTACATATCTGTGTTGACGCAAGTTGTGTAATGTGTAAGTGAACATGGCGGACATTTTATCAAAGATTAAAAACAGCGTACCAGAGAAAAAGAAGAATGCGGCTGTGGCTCAGAGCGACGTGCAGAAGTGGGGTTTGACAGGTATACAGTAGCATAACTTAGCCGAGTAACGTTAAGTCATTTTAACTGGCTTCATTCATTCAGTATAATAACCTTAACGAGCCGATACTCCTGCTTCACTCCCTATAATGTGAGTGTCCTCCTCCTCCTCCTCACAGGCATCCATCTGCGACCCTACCAGCTGGACGGTGTGGGCTGGTTGACCCAGAGTCTGGAGAACCAGCAGGGATGTATTTTAGGAGACGAGATGGGTCTGGGTAAAACCTGTCAGGTGAGACAACCATCAAGTCTTCCTAATGACTGTAACAGACATGCATGGAAGTGTGTTTATTTACTTTATATCAATAACTGTTCACAACTTACTGTGGCTTTAAAACTTCATGGCATTACAGTGCATGTGTATTTTTCCACAAGCTCTCCCCAGCATCTACCATTTTCATTTATACAGCCCAGTATCACAACAAAATAACAATCTGCATCCTTTAATAGGGCAAAAGAGGAATAAAGCTCAGGAAAGAGTAACAAGAGAAAGGGGTCCCTCTCCCAGGAGGGCAGACAGACAGACAGACAGACAGACAGACAGACAGACAGACAGACAGACATGTAGCCTAGTAGATATGAACAAGTTTCCATGACATGCCATATATATTGTGAAACAAATGTGAATATTGTGGAGTTTTTTTTTTAACTTCTGGTCTTCCTGACTTATATCACTGACTAGTAATTAGGCCTATTACACTGTTGTAATAGTGAATCATTTAAACATAATCATTTATCATTTTAATATCTGTCTATTCCCCTAGTTGAGGTTCATGCAGGCATTTGGACATTTTATAGTAGGAAATGCATTTAATAGATTGTGTGTGCGGGCTGGCTGCTGTCCCGCTTGATGGAAATTCCCAATTACAATTTGGCTAAAGTGCATATATTTTTTAATTGAAAGAGTTTTATCATTGGTCCCTTCAGACTATCACTCTGCTGGTGTACATGTCTGGCTCTCTGGGGAGGAGAGGTCCCTTCTTGGTGCTCAGCCCGCTTTCTGTCTTGGAGAACTGGAGGAAGGAGCTGGAATGGTACAATTCCCTTTTTTGAAATCCCTTATCAACTTAACTGATCATCTACTCATCATGACGGGTCCACACATACTGTAACATGTAAAACTATGAGCATGTGTTTTTTGCTTGCAGCTTTGCTCCCTCTCTGACTGTGCTGTGTTACAAGGGGGACAAAGACACTCGGGCTGAGCTGCAAAGGGAAACGGCCACGCAGGACTTCCATGTTCTGCTCACTACATACGAGGTCTGGGCCGGTTTTTATTCCGAGAAACAAACAGAACTACGTAAAGGTTCATTTCATGTAAAAACTGACATCTAAATCTATTTTATTCTCCAATTTTTAGCTGTGTCTCAAAGATGCTTCATTCTTGAGACGGTGAGTGTTTCCTGGATTGACATTTTGTTCTGTAAGATTCTGAGAGGAAGTGGATCTTGTTACAAATACAATATAATAATAATAATAATAATTCCCTTTGTCCCTCTTTAATCCTATGCCTGTGCTCCTCAGGTGGAAATGGAAGGTGCTGGTGGTGGACGAGGCTCACCGACTGAAGAACCACAATTCACTGTTGCACAAAACCTTGACGCAGGTAAGTAACTGACTACATTTTTTTTTTTGGTTTCTCCATCTTGTCCAACTGGTATCATTGTTGTTGTTGTAGTTTTTTTTTCTTTCTAACCTTCCCCCTGTTCATTTCCCTGTGTAGTTCTCAGTGGGTTTCAGAGTGCTGCTGACGGGGACACCCATCCAGAACAACCTGCAGGAGCTCTACTCACTGCTGAGCTTCATCCAGCCCAGTGTCTTCACACTGGATGATTTGGACTCCTTTGTAAACACTTACTCCAATGTACAGAGTCAACCTGCTCTGGGTAATATGACAGACATCTATTTTGTTTTTTTTATATATGGGTTACATTCTGCAGCCATTTAGAGATTATTAAAGATAATGTGATAAGAAATATCGTTTGTATATCGTTAGCCTCATAGCATAATTGCCTAAATCATATTTACTCCACTCTACTTTTACTCAACATCTACTCTACTCTATATCTACTCTACTCTATATCTACTTTTCGTTAGCCTAATAGCATAACTGCCTAAGTCATATTTTAAGGGTTATAGAGTAGGGTAAAGTAGATGTAGAGTAGAGTAGATGTAGAGTAAAAGTAGAGTAGAGTAAATATGTTTTAGGCAATTATGCTATGAGGCTAACGATATGTATTAGTGTACTCTGGCTCATGAGTCCCACTGTGCTCCTGTTTGCAGCTGCCGAGCTACAGAGTATCCTGGAGCCCTTCCTGCTCCGTAGAGTCAAGTCAGAGGTGGCTGTAGACCTGCCCAAGAAGACAGAGCTGCTGGTCTACCACGGCATGTCAGCTCTGCAGAAGAAATACTACAAAGCCTTTCTGACCAAGGACCTGGGTGAGACTTCCCTGGCCAACAGGATTATATAGGCAGCATCCCATTTTTCATTCCTTTCATTTTTTTTTGGACAACAAGCGTTCTCCGGAATCACTGATATCCACCTTTTTAAACCTTCCCCAAATTCTAACCCAGTACACGGCAGTACCGTTGGGTAGGGTCTATTTCTACTTGAAATGTTGCCTATTTGCTTTTGTTTTCTCGATTACATTGGACTAATCACGATGACATTACCTTGGCCAAATTCAACTGTTTTACCGCACAGCACTTGAACACATCGCAATGAAATCAATGCAACCTACGTTCCAAACGAAGGAAATGGACAAAATCCCTGCATGTCTTGTAAAGTATATTAAGATCCATTCTTATATTTAACAGAACTAAGATTTTTAATACAGTCATCACTTTTATAGCATCTTCAAACACAGACATTGGTGTTGCTGCTGGACATGGACATACACTCTTATGGCATTTATTATTAACATGCACCTCACATTACAAGGCAGTTTTTTTCATGGCGGTAATTTAAGGAATACCATTCCGGGATACAGTACTACTGCCTAACCCTACTGACTGATACTGGGATTTTAGAGACGCATGGTGTCAATATCTGACATATCGATACCAATAAATATGCAATTAGCTAATAATGATTGATATATAACTCTGGCCAGTTGATTGGTCGACCTCTTCCATGGTGTGACTGGCATTGTAATACTCAGAAGACTTTTTTAATTTATATAATTCTTTGGCACAAAGTATCCTAGACTTACCTGTCATGAACGTTTTCAGAGGTGTTTGAAAATCACCAGGGCAACAACAAGAACCGGTTGCTGAGCATCTTGATGAACCTGAGGAAGTGTGTGGACCACCCATACCTGTTTGATGGTGAGATGTGATGTGACCAAGGCAGCTGAACTAAACTGATCTTAGTCATTGCTGATAGGATACATCAAGCACTCCTTCATGTACTTCTGTGTGTTCACTCTTGTTTGCTTGGCCAGGGGTGGAACCAGAGCCTTTTGAGATGGGGGAGCATCTGGTTGAAGCCAGTGGGAAGCTTGTCCTTCTGGACAGCATGCTGACTTACCTTCACCAAGAGTAAGTCCATCCGCTGGTTGTTGGGCTCCACCTGGTGGCAGTTTAGGCCCGCACACTACATGCTGACACAATGTATTGATCACTTGGAGCTGTTATTTTGATTCTTTCCTGTCATCATTTGTACACTCAATCTTAACTGTTTGTGTGTGTGGGTGAAGGGGCCATCGGGTCCTGCTGTTCTCTCAGATGACCAGGATGCTGGACATACTTCAGGATTACATGGAGTACAGAGGTGAACCGGGAGTTAAGATGCCTACTAGGCTTTGTAGAACCTGTTCTCACACTGACTTTAAGAACCTCACAATCATTTTTGCCAGCATTATATGCATCTTACCTTTAAAAGCTGTAGTGCGTAACTTTTCAATATAAGTGAATGTCGATTACATTCCACCCATTGCCAAATAACTTAAGACAAAGTTGATTAAGATCCTTAAAACTTATTTCCCAGTATGGCAGTATTTACAAACTGGCGTCACCCCCAGACACTGGCACAGGAGCTAAAGAGGCACCAATGAAATGTTTCAGTTGTTGATTCTACTGCCAAGAAAAAACCTGGACTTACAGCAGAAGGAATAAAATCCATGAAGGATCACTGAAGGCTTACCACATGTAGATGCGTGGACATTGTTGTTGTAATTCATCAGAATTCCTCATGGAGGCTTCATAAGTTACGCACTAAAGCTTTAATTTCCTTGCTCATAGCAAAACTTTCACAATATACATTTTCTTCTTCTCCACAAGTAAGTACTAAAGTGAGTGTTTCCATGCAGGCTTCAGCTACGAACGCCTGGATGGGTCTGTCCGTGGAGAAGAGCGAAATCTAGCAGTGAAGAACTTCAGCAGCAAGGACATCTTTGTGTTTCTGCTCAGCACTAGAGCAGGTAACTGAACCACGCAACCATGAACCAAGGCACATTGTGTCCTTTTTATGTGATGGATTTAAAGGTGAACTGAAGAACTTTCAGTTTTTGTGAATTCTTGCAACCCATTTGGACAAAAGCGTTATTTTTTTTACATAGCCAACTGTTGTTCCTGGGTGAGCATGCCCATGACAAAGGCATTAAGAAAAACTATATAAAAATAGCATTCTTTGCACTGATGGTCTTGTTTGCTGTTACATCAGAGTAAAAATTAGACTGTTTCTGAAATATTTAAAAGTTACTCCTAGCACCTTTTAAGTGGATGTCATCAGGTGTCCAAAATAATTATATATTGCTTTTTAAACTGTCTCAGGGTTGCAGAAAATTGGAAAAGGCATTCACTTTTTAAAATCTTGTTTTATTAATTGTACTATTACGGCTAGTTTAAAAATGAAATGTTAAAATGTATTCTGTTAAGCACTCGTGCTAGCAAAGATCTTAAGGACAGCAGGCGCTGGTGTCATAAAACACTACTGCTTTTGAACAAAGGGGCTGCTAGAATCAACAAAAAGTGAACTTTCCTTGTAGCCACTTTAAAGATAAATTTGTGATAGATAAATGTTATCTATTGCTGCATTGCTGAGTGTTTGTGCTGTGTGTGGATGGGGTTATCGTCCAAAAGGCGGTGGTTAATTGCATCTCCAAGCAACATGGTGGTGAGTTTGTAGATAACCCAGTCGTTTTGCATGTTAGGTCAACACAGTGACTGAGCTGCACTTGCACGCTTTCCTGCATATCTCAATCTAACGTTGGCGTTGGTAGAGGAAGCTGAGAGAGGAAAGGGGACTGATGTCACACAGAGATAAGAGCAGCAGGCAGGATGACACACACGTCTGTGAATAAGGCCAGCCACTTCACGTACCACGCACACACTCTGACAAAAACATAGAAACCTCATTTCCTCTCACAAATTGTCACCTATATTTGTGTTCAGTCCTTGAGGCTGTAGCAGTAAACAATAAGTGTGAAAGAACTGTTGTTTTCAGACATTGTGTTTTGTCTTTTGCAGGCGGAGTGGGCCTGAACCTCACCGCCGCTGACACTGTCATTTTCATGGACAGCGACTTCAACCCTCAGAACGACCTGCAGGCCGCCGCACGCTGCCACCGGATTGGCCAGAACAGGTGACGCGTATGAAAAAATTGATTGCAAGCATTGCAGGCTAACACTGCACTTGATCAGCTGTATTACTAAGGTGATACATAGTGGTTGTTAGGGTCAATGGCATTACTTAAAAGGTCAGTTTACTCATTGTGGAGAATACACTTATGATACCATTGGGGTTATCCATGGTAAGGCATGAAAGAGCACTCCACGCAATGCAACTTTTTTTTTCACGTACTCAGTAAGCACGTCACAAGACCGGTAAACAAACTTTGATGTGTACACTGGATGGAGTTCCCCTCACCCACTTCAAATAATAGACGGAAGAACCTGCGCTCTTAACAATGTGCGAGACGTTTGAAAGATGCCAGGACTGTCTGATGTAACATTCAGCTGCAATATGGGAATTGTAAGCAGTTAGAAGATATGCTCTATACTGGGGACTACAGCTCTGACTGATATGGACCATTTCCTTTTTAAAACGTGTCTCTCACAAACTTAAAGGGGCAGTATGTAACTTTGGGTGCGTCGGAGAAGTTAAAAAAGTCAAACTTCACTCAGGGAAATTGGATCCCTGGAAAAAATAATGTTTGAAGCTAGCAAAATGCTACTGTAAAAGTTACTGTTTCACTGTTGTTTAGCAGTTTTGTTCACAAAAGAAAAATTCTAGACCTACATTTGGTTCCAGCCTGGTGCCTCCAAAATACTTTTGTTTTGATTCAGGACAATAGAGTAATTCAACATTAGGAATTACACGTAGAGGAAAAAATGATTTGTGATTTAACTGCTGATTCTAATAAATAAGTAAAGAAATCCCTCTCCTCTGACACTACATAGTGCAGCTTTTAATGGAAGAAGCCCTTTCATTTTTTTTTCATAGACTGTGATTTTTTTCCAGGCCCGTGAAAGTGATCCGCCTTCTGGCCAGAGACACCGTGGAGGAGATCATGTATTCTCGCGCCGTATCCAAGCTGCTCCTCACCAACACTGTCATCGAAGAAGGACGCTTCTCTCTGCTGGAGCAGGCTCAGTCGGCCGCCGCTGGACTGCAGGTTTGTCAAATTCTGTAAAAAGCACCAAAGACCAAGATGTTTTTGGCTTCTTCAAGGCTGTATAAACAGTGCAGAGAGACAGAGATGAAATGGGGGCAGAGAGGGGAAATGACACGCAGAGAACTGACCACGGGGCGGGATTCGAACCCGGGTCTGCTGCGATAAGCCCCCAAAAAAGCACCAAGCACTATTCTGTCTATATTATTTGAGTCACTACCTTTGTTTCCTGCCCCCCCCACACACACACAGCTCAGTGAGATCTTAAAGTTTGGGGTGGATAAGCTCCTGTCGTCAGAGGAGAGCTCCATACAGGATGTCAAACTGGAGCAGATCCTGGGTCCATCGTGTGACGGTCAGTGGCTGGATGATGAAGACTTGACCTCACTCAGAGAGGAGGAAGAGGAGGAGGAGGAGGAGGAGGAGAACGCCTCTGAAACTGAAGGGCAGAGTAGGTTATTTTTTTTTATTGCAGTGCTCCTCATTTTCACCGCTGGTAACCCTGCTAAACAACCCCAAAAAAACCAAATGAAAAATAACAGCCAAGAATTCATCTACTGGGTATGTTGAACTGCCTCCTATTGCTATTTTATTTAGAGGTTTATATATACAGTATTACAGGGACATTGTACATCGTTTCATATAATAAAATATAAAATAGATGCCATGCATACAGGTTTCTAGTCAAGGCTCATTTGCAACCCCTTTCCCTGGTTAGGCCTTTACTAAAAGTTACACACAAATAAGAATACAGAACACATCAAATACAGGAGACATAAAGAAAAAAATAAGGACAATGGTGTGTGTGTGTATGTGTGAGCGTGCGTGCGTGTGTGTGCGCGCGTGTGTATGTTTGCATGTGCGGTTCAATGTTACAGGGTTTATTCAGTTTCAACCATTGTTTAACTTAAGTGTTAAAAACCTTGAGCTCTGTCAATGTTTTAATTTCTGACGGTAATGTATTCCACAGTTTAGTGCGTGTTGCTGCAAAGGATGATTGTCCGAATGTGGTCTTTGTTTCGCTGTATACGAGTTGAACATGCTCTCACCATCACCCTTCAGATCACATGTACTACTTTGAGGGGAGAGACTACAGCAAGGACCCCAGCAGTGAGGACCAGAGGAGCTTTGAGCGTCTGCTGGCGGAGCAGCTGGACGAGTTCCAGAAGACTGCTGGAGAGGGCCGCGCTCTGAGACACAAAGCTGGGGTAAGAATCTGGAATAAGTTAAATTATTTAATAAAAAAAGTAAATGAATTAATAAATAGATTAAATAAAGTTCAATGAATAGAATTAAACGAAAAAGAGATTGAGGAACAAGTAAAAGATAAGATATAATTGAGATCAATGAATACAATTAAATTAGAAGCAAAACAAAAAATGTGTGCATTGTTTATTGTAAATAGGGCACTTTTTTTTAAATTCTTACATTTGCCTAAAATGGAGAGAAAAAGATGGAACCTTTTTGGTTTTCTTTCTCACCAAACAAGGCACTAGTTCTTGTGAACAGCCTTTATTCAGAGCATGATGTGTGCTGTAAAGTATGAATTAGGTCATGTACTGTACATACCTATAATTTTGTTCCCGCTGTACACACACACACACACAGTTTCATTTTTGTTCTAGTGCGTCTATGGTTCACTGACTAGTTTGGTTAAATGAGCCTAGTACACATTCCCATTTCCCATCTTCAATTTCACCTCAATCACTGAACAAATCAGGTGTTTGTTTTTTCTTCAGGTATCCAATAACACCCCCTTGTTTTTGTAGATAACTTTATCATACCTGTAACGGAACTGTGAGATGTTTCACTTTGGGTTCAATTCAAGGCTCTACACTGCAGGTGAATTTTCATGAGACAGTTTGGCTAGAACATAGTTTTGTGAGAAAAAAAGAAAGATTTCACCTCGCTGATCCAGGTGTTTCTATTAAAAAAAACATCACAGTTAAAGCTTCATTTATTTTCTCTGCTAATAGCTCAAAAAGAAGGGGAACATTTGAAAGATACGTAAGCCAACAGGACTAAACTTAAGCGATGACACAGCTGCTAGAAACTGTATGATTTGAGTGTTTTGCTCTGATCAGCAGAAGATGGTTGATCTTTGAAGTCAAGTTGAGACATTCATAATAATGCACTCCATCAAAGCTCAACTGCTCTACAGTTGTGCCTGGAGGCGGACGGAGACCTCTCTATGTGTGTGGTCTCGGCTCAGTGGTGTTTTTCACACGGCAGGCTTCATCTGCAGTGTTTCAGCAACCAAAGTAAAACTAGACCCTACGTGCAACTATCAGAGGCAGCGGTTAGATTTGGAAATGCTGGGCTAAGATTGAAAGATTAAGGAGAATCACAAAAAAGCTAAAATTTTCCATGTGACGAGAAAAACGGGTAGCATCAGATTCACTGTGACGGCCATTGAATTGTAATGGTTATTGTGTACAAAAAAGCCAGTGAGAAATCATATGGAAGAACTACATAGTACAGTTTTAAAGCAAGCCCCAACCACAGCGAATTCTACCCCCAGCATCCAATGCGTAAGTGACAAAAAAAATTATGAAAAATTAGGGGTGTGGCCTCTTGAGTGACAGCTAGCCGCTGGCCCTCACTTCGCCTCAGAGGTATACGTCAGCTAGATAGGCGTATCTCCCTGCTCCCAACGTCACATCAATGCCCTTTTTTGGTAAGAGGAAATGAGGCGAGTCAAAATCTGACAAGATGGCAACGCGCATCGGAGAGGACAATTGGATGCAGTTGAAATAACTGAGATCAGCCCGGATGCTTCGTCCATTTCATACTATCTATGCTTTAAAGATGACCCTAACGGTGTGCTTTTCTCTGCGTGTCACCAGGTTTCACTGTCAGCAGCCCTTGGCATTCCAACCAGGAAGAGGAAACCCCTCAGCGATGCTGAGCTGGAGCTGAGGCGCCAGAGGAGAGAGGAGGCCAACGCCAAGAGAGCCAAAATACAAGAGGACGTCAAGAAGAAGCAACAAGAGCAGAAATACAAGAAAAAGTACAATCAAGTCAAGTCTGTTTGCTTTCAGCGACTTATATATAGTGTAGTGTATATACAGTATATATATTTGTCCTTTTGTGTCATTTGGCAGAATGGCGTGGTGGGAGTCGAGTGGCTACAGATCCCGGTGCCTGCAGTCTGTTGACAGTGAAGAAGAGGAAGAGGAGGAGGAGGATGAAGGCAGTGTTTGCTCCACAGACTCTGACAGCACGGCCATCCACTATGTCCTGGGTGATGTCACTCATCCTCACGCCGCCCAGCAAGACGCCGTCATTGTCCACTGTGTCGGTATGAATACTAGGTTTACATTGTCATCACAATGGCAACTAGAGGGGCATCGATTCAACTCTTTTTCAGTTCCGAGCAGATTCAGATACTGTCCCTCTAACATAATTATCATACTTTTATTTGTTGGTGCTGATATCTTGTGTAATAAAGGTTGATTCATTCTGATTTAAAAGACAAGGAAAATATATACTTTAAATTGAACATCCGCTATATCCCTAGCCGTGGACTATGGAATTTGGGTCTCTATATCAAATGTGTTGAGTGCACCTGATACCAAGATCGGTCCCACCTTAATGGCAACGCATCACTTGTAAGACAGGCGGCTCGTTACTTCAGTACTGGTTGTGTTTTGTGTGTAGATGACTCTGGCCGGTGGGGCAGGGGAGGCCTGTTCACAGCTCTGGAGGTCAGATCAGATGAGCCAAGCAAACAGTATGAGCTGGCCGGCAAGATGAAAGGTAAGATCAACCATGAGGCATGACCAGGAGACATCACACAGCTTTATGTGTAAACGTCTGGATGAGAACCATGCCGTTTTGTTTCAGACTTGGACCTGGGAAACGTCCTGCTCTTCCCAATAGATGACAAACAGTCCCGATTGGACGGCCAGGATCAGGTAGGTTCTGTTTTAAAAGGTGGAGTCAGTGATACTGGAGAACCTTGTTGTCAAAATCGTTTTTTTTGTCAAAGTTATTGAATTTCTCTTCACGATCCGCCAGTGAGCAGAGCCTGTGTATTAACACTGGATTTCTTTTCAGCGTACACACAGTCGTACAGGTAGCGGATAGTGAGGAGATATTCACCGATTTTGACAGAAAAGTCATTTTGACAACAATTTTTCTCCAGAATGGCTGACTCCACCTTTTTTTAAATGAAATGCCATGCTGATTTCAGACACTCTCAGCACTCTGCTTGCCTGTTCCGCTATCTCAGTAGTGTACTATGCAGTAGTAGTAGTGATCAACAGTGTGAGGCACTGGGTGTGGGTTTGCGTGCGGTGACAGGATTGTGAGGTTGTGGCAGAGTGGCAGCCGATAACACTGTGACACTGATAAACATGAAGCCTTAACATGTTGTCTTCCTGTTACCTCAGTTGGCCCTGATAGTGGCACAGCAGAGAGACAGAGCAAACAACCTGTCTGGGATCTGTCTCACGGCCCTGGACCAAGGTCTGAAGAAGATCTACGCTGCAGCCAAAAGAACCAAGGGTAAACGGTCAAGTCATCCAATCGAAAACTAAGTGTGTTGAGTGTGTTTGTTTATTTGTCGGGGACCATGTACAAAAATCACAATGTTCTCACAGAGAGCAGTTTGCTGATTTCTGTCTGCAGTCTCTGTGCAGGTCAATACAATAAAACATAGAAACATGTCACATCACAAAGCACATACAGTATGCTACACATGAAATAACCGTTTGCCTTTTTTATGATTAAAATTGTTTAAATAAAAAACTAAATCAATAAAAATAGAAAATAAATAGAAAACTACTCAAACTAAACTAATGTGAGCATGATTGGTTATATACAATCCATTTTTTGATCCAGTGTGATAACCAATCAGCACCAGCTTTTAGCTCATTTTGGGATGTTTTTTTAATGCTCCTAAGAGAAGGAGGCCTGACCCAATGCAGATCCTCTTTTAGGGACTCACTGGACACAGTACAAGCGGAGCCTCTTTCCCACGTTCATAGTGAGTTTTTTAAATGTTGATGCATAGCGATCTAATTATAGACAGGTTAGTCCTCCCCCGTGCTAAAATGAGCACATCGTGTGACAGAAACACGAATGAAATGTCTCTTTATTGTGTTCGACTTGACTGACGAGTCATACAGGAGACTGTGTGTGTGCACAGGCAAATTCTTGCAAGCAATTACTGGGGGACAATGCAAGAGAAGACTTGGACTGCACTGTAGTAGAACTGATTGGAACCCTTCTTGGTTCACTGTTTTCTGTTAGTGATATGTAGTTTGTGATAAGAGGTTGAGGGGGCAAATAGTCACGCAAGACTCTCACTTCCATGTTTCTGTGAATGCGTCCCCAGCGAGCGTGCATCTCCCTCGTATCGGCCACTCCACCAAAGGCTTCAACTGGTACGGCACAGAGCGGCTCATCAGGAAGCACCTGGCCTCCAGAGGCATCCCCACCTTCATGTATCCTTTAGGACGCTTTCAACAGAGGAAAAAAAACAAACAAATAATTTCTCAGAATGTGTCAGGGGTAATTTCCACTTAATAACACTGACAGATACTACCACAACAGAGCGGCAAAGAACACAGCAGCTGCCACTCAAACGTCCACCCCTGCGACGTCAACACCCTCCTGGGTGACTGATGATGAGACGGAGGCAGACCCCCCCGGGCCAACAGAGCTCCCGGGCTTCATGAGAGGAGTGCACGTGTTCTTCTACAACCTGCCCGCGTCGGAGAGAAGGAGGCTGGCCAGATACCTCATCACATATCCTTTCAGATGAGTTATGTGCTCCTTGTGTGTGTGAGAAGAAAGGAGCCACTACAGTTAAACATGCATGTGTTATATCAGTGATTCAAAACAGGGTGCAATGTTGAAAAAATACAAACCCTATGTTTTGACAAATTAAATGACATGTATGTATCCAACATATACTAAGCTACTGAGCTAAGCTTTGACACAACCTCCCAGCTTTTGTTTTTTTACCGTCATTGGCCTGTCACCACCGTCAGATGTCAACTCCGTCAGATTTCCTGTCTGACGGTGTTGACATATTTAACGTTTCTTAAACGTAACAAATGGAATTTATCTAGCAGCCATTTGGTTTTTCTGTTGATGTTAGGTGCTAGTATGAACTACTTCAGGAAAATAAAATTATCAAAAAATTTCAAATAACTTCTTCAGAAATTGTAAGTCGTTGTTGACATATCATAGTTGTGACAGGACTTTCAAGATTCGGAATGTAAAATATTCTAAAACTACAACACTTATCAGAGCCTGTCTGACTCTAATGTACTCTGCAGAGGTAGAATTTCAAAGTGACAGTTGCCCCTTATTTTGCCTGATTTTATTACATTTTACATAATGAAATGTCTGACGGTGTTGACTTAAAGTAAAGTGGTCCCACCACTTAGAATCCTTATAAAACATGAATGTGTTGTAGAAAAATAGTTTTTATTGATATGAGAAATTATTTAGTGTTGCTTATGATGAAAAAAAACTCTTTTTAATCATTAAAGTACATGTTTAATAGGTTTTATTGCATATGAAAGATTGAAACCTTCTCTGAGGACACACTGTTTTGGACGTTGTGAGAAGATAACAAGTGTCATATATTTGAAATTTATAATGATAAAATTAAATTTAAGGGGATAATTGTGCTCCAGACATTCTATTCTTAATCCCTAATAACATCTACAATTTGAAATATTTTTAGTTTTAAACATAGCAGCATTTACATATGGAAGACGGCCTTTTGTCCCGGTTCTCAAGAATCACTGATACATGACTGTATGATGAATCCAAAATGTCAGCCTTCCTTAGCTGTAGTGCACATATGATGGAGATGAGGAGGAGGTGATGAGTGAGGAGGTCACCCACATAGTTGCAGAGGTGGAGCACAGCATCCACAAACAGGTGAGTATCTGGCTGCCGTTCACTGATAGCGATCTGAGCTCTGATTTAAAGCTATAGTGCGTAGCTTTTCCATATAAATGAAATGGCGGTTACATTGTAGTCAAGGCCAAATGAGTTGACACAAAGTTGATTAAGTCTATCAGCTCCACCAAACTCTCTCTGTATTTCAAAGTATGGCAGCGTTTAAAAACTTGTGTCGCCCCCGGAAACTGGCGCAGGAGCTCAGAAAAATGCCTAGAAGTGGACAGGAAATGTTTCAGTTGTTGATTCTACTGCTACGAACAAACCTGTATGTAGGCCTACAGCAGAAGGTATTCAAATCCATGCACAATCACCTAAAGGCTTACCTCATGTAAATGCGCCGACATGGTGTAATTACTCAGAATTCCTCCAAGGGGGGCGACAGAAGTTGGGCACTATAGCTGTAACACCTGTGATATACATGCTTCAGTGGAAAACTTACAAAGCCTTTTTATTCTCAAAGATTACAAGGTAAAGATGAGGACTTCTTTTAGTTTCCAACGTGTGTGTGTGTGTGTGTGTGTGTGTGTGTGTGTGTGTGTGTGTGTGTGTGTGTGTGTGTGTGTGTGTGTGTGTGTGTGTGTGTGTGTGTGTGTGTGTGTGTGTGTGTGTGTGAACCCTAGGAGCTGGAAGGTGTGGTGGGTCAGTACACTCAGGCTGTCCCCGTGCAGAAGGCCTGGCTGGAGTCCTGCTTCTCCAAACAGCGACGAGTCAACACAGAACCCTTCCTTCACCTGCTCCAATAACGCTGCTGTTGATTGATTATTATTATTATTATTTTTAAATACATATAGGCTATTTTTTTTTCTACTAAATCAGCCCTTTTGTGTCGGGCTTGAATGAACTTCACTAAACGTAAAGAGAACACCTGAAAACAGTCTCAATAGCATCGCTGTGTAAAGTGAGACAATAAAGGCGCCCATGTGTCAACTACTTGTGACAGTTTGCCTCGGGTTTCTGTCATAAATTCAGAGCTATATAATCATCTGTGTGCGTGTGAGTGTTTTTGTCATAAATCAAGAGCTATAAATAGGCTACTGTGTTTGTGTCATAAATCAAGAGCTATAAAATCGTGTGTGTGTGAGTGTGTGTGTAGGGCAAGTGAAACACAAACTCACTCGTGCTGTGTAAAAGGTGGAGTTTGACAGGAGGGCGGCGCTCCTCACCGTCAATGTACACACCTCAGTCACCCAGTTGCATAATTTTTTTTCATCAGAGTCGCAGAAAGCACGTCAAGGGACAGCTATAGGCCTACATGTATACCGATTATTACTATCAATGGTCTACACTGAAGTGAACGTCGTCGCGTCTGTTTACCAGGAAGGTGGCTGACGTAGGGCTACCTGGGGGAGCTCGTGAACTTTAATAGCAGCGACGGTAAGTTACACGTTACCTGTTGGTTTTCACATACCTTTTGTTTATGAGGTTTAATAAAAGCGTTTTATTTTTGCATATCTAGCTGTGGTCATTAAACTTTTTGTGTAACTGAGCATTTTCTAGCAAGTTTACACTTAAACTTCGCGATAACATGGCGAAAAGATGCCGTCAGTAGAATTTCGCGTAGGCTATGCTACACTTTATGCATGTCTGTGAAACTCAAGTAGCCTTAGTCTGTAAAGTGTGCTTCCTCACCTGTGGGTTAATGTGACTGAAGTCAGCACGGGGGAAATATCTGGGTCAGCTTCAATGGAAAGTGCAAGGAACAGAGTGAGTGATATAATTCTAGCGAGAACTAGGGTAGGGCTACTGGAAGGTGAACCCATCTGAGTTGAGGTTTTACAGTCGTTAATTAGGCTAACTTCCCCACCATTTCACCGAGAATAGGAGTAAAATCACACATTTTGGAATAATTGGTGTGTGTGTGTGTGTGTGTGTGTACATGTGTACAGTCTGTGTCTATGAGTGATGTCAGCGGGAAATGTTATAAACCAGGCCTAGAAAAGTAAGCAGGTTGAGGGGGCTGTCGGCTGGGAAATATCAAGCGTGTCATTACTCAGAAGTCCAAAGACACTTTATTTATTTTTTAAATTTAAATATTTTTTAAGTTTTGTGGTTGAGATTTTCCATGTGAGGATTGTGTCAGTTGGCGAGAGAGATATCATTGACTTATTCCCACATGCAGGTTGGTTATATTTCTTTTTGTTTTCTTCTCCTGAGTATTAAACCACAAGACGTTTAGAGAAAAGTCCGCTGTGTGGGAGACACTTTGTCATATAGTCTACTAAATGTGCTCACATGACAATCATCAAGACATCAACTGGAGCGTGGGCTGATTATTAAAAAAATAAATAAAAAGCTTATGAATCTCTATAAACACAACTGCTCTTCATGCTCATATAGGCCTATGCAATAAGGAAAACTGAAGCTGCTGTTACATTAAATCCGACAGCATATCAGCCTTATCCAGACACACATGGATGTCAGGAGGGAGAGGCAGTGATGCTGCCCACTTCAATCCACTCGGCTTCAGCACCAAATAGGTGAGTAGCTTACTACGCTGTCAGACGACCAACCAACGGCCTCTCTGCTGGTGTGTTTAGAAGCGTCTTTGAGTAAAGGGATGTTACGGATGTTGTTTCAGGAGGCCACTGTAGATCTCTCACCGTGATAAGAAAGCAGAGCACACGGTTACCCGCCAAAAAAGCACTGGAAGAGAGATACATTGTTTCCACCTGGCTGTGATTGGGCTTGATCAAGGGTTGCCCTCAAGATAACTTTTTGTTCATCAGTGAAGTGCCTTATGTGCGCTGAAAAAATAAAGAATCTTCAAAGTCACTCTGTGCCAGACATACAGGGGAATCGAAATGTTGTTTCTCTCTGAACAATGCAATATAAGATATAATTTATAAGATAAGAAGAAATGAGTAGGCCTAATTTATGAAATACAACAATTCTAAATAGTGTGCAAGGCAAAACAGAACAGTATAGAAAAAGTAAATTATTGAAATGTGTAATATGAAGAACATTATTTACAATATGTGCAAGTATTAATACAGAGCGTAGACTCTGTAAACTGGTGTGTAAAACAAAGCGGGTCCACATTTGCTAGCAATATGCCTGTTGACAGAGTCTAGGCTGTGTATTAACGCTGTCATTTTGACAATAAGCGTTCTCCAGAATCACTGACTCCACCTTTTTAATTGAATTGAATGGAATGTGTTTCTTGTGCCAGTCACTTCAGCCAGCTGAGCCGGTACCTCAACAGTCACCACAACACGCCTGAAGAGGACGACGAGACCATGAGCACGGAGGAGAGAGAAGCCAGCGCTGTCCACAAGCCTGACTGCAGCCCTGAGCCAGAGGACCAGCGCAGACATCCAGAGCACGGCCCCTACACTGATAATGACTCCCTGTTCTATAGCCCCAGGCCGGGCAGAGAGCAGCATGGACATAAACACGCTCTCCCACCGCCCGAGCCCAGCTACTGCGTGTACCAGCCTCCCGGCAGCCTACCGGTGGGCTACAGTCAGCCCACGCCCTTCCCCAGCCAGGCCAACGGCAGCTGGCTCCACCCCAGCTTTGCCAGCAGCGGGTCGGGGTATCCCAACAGCCTGCCGTCCTGTCCAAGCCACAAGGATTACTCGGGCTACTCTAGAGATAGCTGCCTGTCAGAGTGCAAGTCCCTCCCAGGCAGACACAGCCCCAGCATGAGCAGCTTAGAGCAGCCCTTCTCCCTGTGCTCCAACCCGCCGTCAGCCAACCTCTACCACCACACTCTGTCTCCGTACACATGCTCTCCACAGGGAGCCGCCTGCTGCGCCCAGCGGCCCGCCGACGCCTTCATCAGGGGGCCGGTGGCCAGCAAACACCCCTGGCCTCATTACCAACAAGTTCACGGCCAGTACTGTAAGTCTGCTGTGTATGCACCCTGACACAGTAACGGCTAAAGTGTCAGAGGCATTTTTTCTTCTTCAAATCATCGATTTTTGGAGCTGACGATACGATAGAGATATCACAATATTTTGCTGTTTATTTATTTATTTATTTTGTCTTTACTGCTTAAGATCCCGGTGACTGCAGACTACCTGGACCCGGATACGCAGACATGTGAGTGTGTGTGTGAGAATCCTGGACATAATATTTGAGCCTCTCAACTGGTGTTGCGTGTTTGTAATTGTGCTTCAAAATGATTTTGAACCTCCATGCAGGGGCCACAACTGTCCAGTCAAAGAGAAGCAGCCTCCTTACAGCACATCACTGTCTCTGGAGCAGAGTAAGTGTTGAACACATAATCACAGTAATGAGCAGGCTGCTTGAACACCTAACGTTTCATTAAGTATTTGTTCTTCTCCACAGGGAAAGTCTTTGTCACTTACGAAGCGGACAACGACAAGCACGTCAACGAGATCATCAACTTTGTGGCTCTGCTGCGACACAACGGCTTTGACACACATGTATGTAATGCTGTGGAATAGGGCCTGTGCTACACTACAGACAAAGAGCTCCAGAAAAGCTGAGGTGCAGCCACAATAGGTGTCCGGTTTTCAGCCAACTCTGTGAAAGCATTTGATTGGTTTATTTTACCACAAAAAATTAAAATGACCTAGAAAGCCTATTGCAATAACTGGCTAACTTCAGAAAGCTCTGCTCCTGGTTGCATTTTGTTGTTACAAAAGATTTTGACTCCTGTATTCCTGCCTGTCGGGTGTAATTTGTGTAATAAACTGTATATTTGTTTCAGATTGATATTTTTGAGCAGCAGTTCAGGAGTATAAGCAAGATAGACTTCATGGAGCGGTACCTCAGTGAGGTAAGAACAACCACATATGTTTTTAATTTAATACAAATGTCTGCCTTTCAGGTTCATTCCCATCGTCTTCCCCGGTGCTAAGAAGGTTGGTTGCATGCTTTGAATGTGTAATTATGTAACTTCTTCTAGGAAACGCATACCGTACATACCTAGAAGGATTATGAGATAATGGGCCCCTGGACACAAACTCTTAAAGGGCCCCCCACTCGTCCATATCCAGTCAGGTACACTGACTTTTCCACATACAATAAATGGCAAAAACATATTAAGGAAGTCAGTGTTTCCCACAGGATTTTGGGATACTATTGGAGGGACCCTGTACCTTGTTGGGGGGTCCGATTTTTTTTAATATATTTTATGTATACAAGTTTTTTAAAACACATTTTCTAACACAACACAGAGAGACAGGAACATACAAAAGACAGAATACGAAAGAAAATAACACAGACAGCCAGCGCTCACACAGTACTTTCTCTCTTAATGTGGTCAATGAAGGGGCCCCAAATATTTTTAAATTTAGAATGGGAGTTAGCCAAATTAAACCGAATTTCTTCAAGATACAAACATGCTATTATATCATTCAGCCACTTCTTATAGCAGGGAGGAGAAGTCGACTTCCACTCTCTTAAAATAACCACATATGTTTTTAATTTAATAAAAATGTCTGCCTTTTTTTTAAGTAGGTGAAAACTCCTTTTTAAATAAACTCTGCACCGTCGCAACGTTTTGAGCTGTTTTTTTCCTTCTGCAAGAGTGAAGCATGTTTTTATAAAGCAAGTCAACAGCAGCACAGGGATGAAACATGGTTGTGTCCGCCCCCTCATCCAGAAAGAATACCTGATCATCATCATCATCAGTCCCAAGTACTATGAGACAGTGACGGCTTCCCCCGGCACCATGCAGAACGATGAGAGGACCTTCAACACCGTCTACATACACAAACAGGTCCGGGGCCATGGCTGAAACATGCACTCTGGAGTCAGTGATTCTGGAGAGCGCTTTTTTTCAGTGCACACACACACACACACAGTTGGTCAGGTTGTTGAATCGTGAGGACATATTCACTGATTCAAACACATCTGATTTTGACCCAAGAATTCTCCAGAATCGCAGACTTTTAAATCGTTTGAATCTTTTCTGTCTTCTGTCGACGTTTTAGCTCCAGAATGAGTTCATCCAGAACGGAAGCAAGAATTTCAGGTTCATTCCCATCGTCTTCCCCGGGGCTAAGAAGGTTGGTTGCATGCTTTGAATGTGTAATTATTTAACTCCTTCTGGGAAACGCATACCGTACACACTACTGTACATTGTCACATCTACATCAGCACTTTACAACCTAATTAAACCTGCTCTCTGTGTGTGTGTGTGTGTGTGTGTGTCTGTGTGTGTTTTCGTGATCACAGTGTCACGTGCCAAACTGGCTTCAGAACACGCACGTTTACGGATGGCCGCGCGATCGGGACGACATTCTGCGGCGACTGATGAGGGTGGAGAAGTACAATCCGCCTCCTATCGGGGAACTACCCACCATTGTTTCCATCCCCATATAGAGAGACACACACCACTGACCTCAAGACACACACTTGGACTGAAACCTTTTTTTGGAGAAGGACTTTCATGCAGGAAGAGGTTTTGATGGTTGGACCCCCAGTGTAAATTGTTTTGTGATGTTAAGGGTGCTTTTTCGCCTGGGATGTGTTAAGCTTAAGTGTTCCTTTTTTAAACTCCTCGTAATGCACACAAACAGTGCAGGTGTTTACTGGTGTGAACTGGAGGCAAAGGGGATGGACTCTGCTGCTGGTCAACGTGCATCAAGCTCCGATTGTTTTACGGCATGTCCCACCTGCTACAACAGCGTGAGTAATGTTTACTGGTGCTACTCCAATTACTCTCACAGCCTGTACGTAGGCCTACTGTTTACTTCTTTAAAAGCATTGTTTCAAATGAACGCTTCTTGGAATTCTAACAGACATCCTCATAATTGGAATATTTTCGTTTGTTGTTACAACTTACACATGCACGTGTTATATGATAAAATATTTGACAGATGTGATGATGGTGAACATCCTGACGACGGCTTATTTGCAGAACGGACCAGCCATTGTTCATTTATGAGAAGCAAACAGTGGCAGACATTCTCTCCCCGTACACGCTGCGTCCGCTAGATTATCTTTCTCAGTGCAGTGTCTACTTGATAAAGAAACAGCTGCTCACCTGGATGGAGTCATTCTGTCTTAAGTAGAAGAACAATGGCTTAAAGGGAACGTCATTGGCTGTTGCAGTTACTGCAAAGAATATATAGGCTATATATTTGTTTAATTTGAAACTAGTTTTTTTTAACTGGTAAAGAAGGTACTTACATTCTGTATCACGCTGTTTTTGCACGTTAGCCCTTTTACTACAAGATCACCAGCCACTGTTGTGATGTTGTCTGACAGATGACCTAACTTAAAACCACTCAAACAACCAGAAAGCTTGATAGGAGTGAAACTGTAAATGGGCTAAAACGTGCATGGCGGTCGATAAGATGATCAAACACCTCAGACAGAAGTTGATGTTACATTTTGTTATGTGTATTGTGCACTGGAATCATTGTGAGTGTATTCATTGCAAAACAAAAATTGTCTGCTAATTCAAATGGATGGAGAAGTTCTGGCTGTTCGTGTTGGCCTGCTTCACAAACAGACATATCAGTGGTTGTGAAAGCATGGCCTTGAACTTGACAGGTAACCACAGACATGCAGAGACATGGGCCTGGTTTTTAGCCTGCAGGTCAGTGAGAGCATTCTAATTGGCAAGCAGCATTTTTTCCGTTAGGGGCGTGAAGCATTACATTTTAGTTCTCAAGTAGTGCTTTGTGTTTGTAGTTCTCCAAAAAAAATAGTTCCATTTTGACTCTGGAGGAATTCAGCCTGACAGCACTTTTTTTTTTGCCTCTCCCCCGTCGTGTGTGCAAAGTGTGAGACAGGATGTTGAATTGGAGATAAGTCGCTGACACAGCTGACTGGTGTGTGGTAGGGCTTCTTAAGAATCGGCAAGTTCAGACTCAAATGGGTCAAAGCAACCTGTCTGTGGTAACAATGACACATTTTAAGATTTTTTTTTTGTGTGTGCAGAATGTGATGTGTTGTTCATCCCAGCGGCGGTGAAATAAATGTATTTATCAATTCCTGAATCTGTGAAAAGAGAGCCGAGCGTCAAGACGTGGTTTAATGCTTTTTATCTTCACAAGAGGTAACACTGCAGATGTTCATACAGACATCATAAAAAATCTGAATACAGTGTTTCATATATTCATCCATATATTGAAAAGTACATGAAATAATATTAAGTTTAATAACATAACAAACAAAAAGGACAATGACATCTGTAATAAAAGTGGATTACAAAGTGACATTTGATGTAAATAACTCTTAAGAATTAGGGAACAGGAAAAACAAAAATCAGACAATAGTTCTGTTTTTAACTGTATGTAAAAACATTGAAGTGCTATTTGTTCAAAGCTACATAATACACTTAAAAAGCAGGAAGCGTTTCTTGTTTTTTTTTTTATTTCCTTCAAGGAAAAGTACTATAAAATAAGTTACAGTACAGTGAGTTTGTCCAAAACGACTTTTTGTTCCCGTCTTCCAGCCTTTGTTTTGTAAGCACAGACAACAGAAGTAACTCACACAGGAGCAAAGATACCGTTACCTTTCCCCCGGGAGAGGAAGTGATAACTGTGTCTGGTTGTGTTGGTGATTATAATAGCCGCACAAACACTTCTGAAAATGTGAAACCTTCTAATCTTCAACATCATCCGCGTGTCACCCTGCCTGGTGTCCTTGGGAAAGGAACAACTTTGTACTTCATGAGCTCAGAAAATTAGACAATACTTCATGTTTAGTCACATAATACAGAGGGGCAAGCTCTCATACATCGTCCGCTGGCAAAGGAGGTATGTTGAACCTTGGTCTAGTGAAAAAAGCCATCTTCTCTCTGTGGACAAAAGGAAAGAAAGAAAAAAAAGACGTTTTGATACTTTTTGTAGGATAAAAGCCTGTTGTCCAGCTCTGGTGACCACAAATATTTCATTCATACAATTCTCTGAATAAGTTGTCTTAAAAAAAGGTGGAGTCAGTGATTCTGGAGAAGGCCTGTCAAAATCAGTGAATATCTCCTCACGATCCTCTAGCTTGTTGTACTGTGTGCGGTGCTCCCAATATAAACCAGTGTGAGTACACAGCCTATGCTCTGTAAACTGGTATGTAAACAAAGCTAGTTAGTACCGTATCTAGCGATATGCGCGTTTACAGAGCCCAGTACAGAAAGGTTGTAGATCATGAGGAGATATTCACTGATTTTGGACTTGTGTGTTTCTCTATCAAAATCTTTCTCATTTACAGGTAGCTTGTAGGGTTTGACCTCTATGGAGCAACCTGTCCCTGTTTTTTTTACTTTATTTTGTCCACCCACACATCAGACAGTCCTGCCAAATGCTGAACACTGTTCCATTGTATTTCAGGTTGTAACTTGCCTAGGAATACAGCAACGTGCCAATAAAGGTGTTAAAGAGGAAAGAATTGATAGGAAGAAAAGTATTTTTTTTGTATGCTCAAATGTCTACACTGGATACTAGTCTGCCACAGAATTGACTTCAATATATGTTTTAGGCCGTCAATAAATCACTCAATGACCTAGGACCAAAATACATCTCCGACCTCGATTCCATCCTACGAACCCACAAAAGGTCTTAGGTCAGCTATTTTTCTGCCCTAACCTAGAATAAACTTCCTGAAGATACAGTATTAGATCAGCTCAAACTGGTTCTACCTTTCAAACTAAACTAAAGACCTTAATGTTCACTTCTGCTTTTAGCTGATTTCATCAATTGTATTGATAAAGCTTCAAAGTGAGACCGTAGTTTATGGCTTCACAACCTTACAAAATGTCCTCCGCTGTTACAAAGTCATTTGATTTCTTTCTCTTTGCATTGTGACTTTAAGGCTCTTTTATTCTTCATGTACATCCATGGTCCATGTTCTCTCCCTCTGTTATCCATCATTTTTCTTTGTAAATATGTCATGTAAGGCACTTTGAATTGCCTCTGTGTATGAGATGTGCTTTATACTGTATAAACAAACTTGCCTTGGCTATGAGAGCAAGGCAAAATCGCATCATGTTACAAATAAACCAACAAGCCCATCCCAACCTGAATGTCTGCACAGGCAGGGGCTCCTTCTGGCTCTGGCCCCTCATCTGCAGAACCTCTTTGGAAGCTTTCCTCAGCCTCCTCTCTGCTGCCTCCTCCTGACGCTGCTCCTGCTTGCTTTGGCCGGCCTGTGAGCAACAAAGGCCAACAGCAGTCAGCTAACCAAATGGAACAGGCTGAGTGTTGTAAAAAAGACGTCAGGCTCCTACTGTAAGTGTATCACTCGCCTGTCTCTGGGCCTCTCTGAGCAGGCAGCGGAAGCGCTCGTCCCTCAGGGCCCAGTGGGGCAGCTCCGTCTCCTCCCTGGCTTGTGGTTCTTCTAGCCGTAGCTTCAGCTCCCTCAGGGCGCTCAGCTCCTCCAGCAGCTGCCTCTGACGCGTCCTGCAGGCCTGGAGGTCCAGCTCCAGGTCCAGGGAGGTACGGGTCGGCTGCTCGGCCAGGGACGAGCGGTACGACTGCTGCTACACACAAACACATGGTCAGACACTAGACACTGAAGCATTCTGAGCATGTGTGAGATCCAGGGGAGGATTTATGGGATGCACGCACCTGCTTGTATCGCAACGTTCTCCTTTCCAATGTGTTCCTGACAAAGGGCGATTTCTTTGGTAGAGTTGAGCTGTCACTGTCGCTGCGATATAACTGCAAGGTAAAAATATTTTAATTCAAATATTCATATTAACTACAACAAATGTCTGTCAACACCGCTTACAACAGCCTGCGCTCAACATCCGTTCATTCATTTGATAGGATTGCAAAGACTCACCCTGCAGACGTACTGACTGCGAGCGCCAGGTGAGAATGTCTGAGAGCGGACGATGGTGCTGCCGCGCATGAACGGCGAGGCGTGCCCCCAGCGCCCCCCTCTCTCTTTGGGCCGGACTCGCACCGGCTCTGGGAACGGGCCTTCAGTCATGGTGGCCTTCTCCACCTGCAACAACACATCAGTGGCGCTTTTACACCTGCCGTGTTTGGTCCAATTGAAACAAACTCAGGTTTGTTTTCACCTTTGTTGAGAACACAATAATCGTACTTGGTTGTGCACCAAAAGTGGACCAGACAAGTGTACAGAGACGCTGCTTAAGAGGTGGTCTCGGTACGCTTCCTAACTAACACTGGTGAGGTCCGTTTGTGATGAGAACTTGAGCGGACTGAGTCAGTCCCCTAGCCAGCTACGCTAGGCATTATGAGATGAGGAAAACTATCTACTTTCTGTAGTTTCTTACATAACTACCTCATTGCTACTTGTTCTGACATGGCTTATGCCACTGCATTTTGGTTGTCTCCACCAACTGAATCTGACCAGAGGAAATGATATGTGCGAAAAAGAACCCAACCGTTTGAAAAACAAAAGAATGTATCATTCTTGCATCTGGTGCGAACCAAGGAAGCAAACTATCAGGTGTGGTGGTAGATCTGTGCACAGACACTTTGTGGTGTGAATGGAGGTTGAAACACTGCACCTTGACTGTGTTGAGTTTGCTGGTTGTCTGCTGGCAGCGCCCTCCGGTGGTGACACAGAGGCCCTCTGCACACAGGCCCTCTGAGCAGGCAACTGGGAACGCCGTGCTGTTGCTGCAGCCGCTATCCACCGACTCCGCCTGCCAACTCCTGCACACATACACTCACACTTTAACACAAGGAGGCAGAGTGAGAGACATGACTGACACAACTTGGTTCAAGCAAAATGCGTCACCTCTCGGATGCCTCGTCCTTCTTCTCGTGCCCTGCCTCCCGCTCCTCCTGATGGCTGCAGGTGGTGGAGGCGCGTGACAGCAGACTGCATACAGTGTCCTGTAACGTCACAGATCAAAGTGTCAAACACCATACATAACACAACCCACAGCCCTCCTCCCTGACGGTTGGTACATATTTGTTTTGCGATGCACATTCTTGTCGGCGACTAACTTTAACGATGTTACACACCTGCACACTGTAGGCGACAAGCTGCTCAACAACTGCACCAAGGAGGAATTTCTCCCAGAAGCGCAGAAAGATTTATGCTTTAACGCAGCAAACAAGTTATCTCATCCTGCAAGCTAGTGGATTATTCTGAGAACTCCTCGTCTTTCTAGTACTGACAAGTCATCGCTAAAATACTTGAGATGTTCCAACTCTTCAGATTTTCAAGGAAATCAACCTGGTCATGTGTGATCAGAGGGAAAGTGAGACTGTTTCATAAACATTTAAAAGATCCTCGTAGGAGGTTAAACGAAAAAAAATAAAAATGTATTTCATTTGTGAGTAACACTTATTTACATTATGAGATTGTCATTAAAGCGACTCTTACCTTTGGTGCATTTTTACACTTTTTTTGGATTAGGTTAAAATGGTATTAATAAGGTAATTACACTCTAAAATATAAAACAGACCCACCAGGAGTAAAAACAAACAATGAATTCAATCTCATAATATTATGAAAAATATATATAAAATTCAACCAATCAAATCGTTCGGACCGAACGATTTGATTGGCCGACAGACCTGTCTGTTTGCGGTCTGCTTCTGTATTGCGCATTCTCAACAAGAGGGTTTGTTTTGATTCCACGGCAGACAGTAGCGAGTAGCGACCATTGTAGAAAAGGCCCCAACGTTCATAAGTTACAGTGTTGTTATTTCTTACAGTGTGTTAAGATGTGTTTTGTTCAGTGTGGATAGCAGTCAGTTAGGGCCGTGACGTCAGTCGGCCAGAGAGCCTATTTAGTAAGTTTCCTTTCTCTTCTCCCTCGGTCAGATGTGTGAGCGTTGCCGCAGTAAGCGATCATTCCACATGGAAACGTGTTTGTCTGAGTTTAAATGTGAATCACCCGTGTGTGAGTATGTACATGCAGTCCCGATCGCTGTTATAATATAGTTTGCATGCGATTCGCGGGTCGCAACAGCTGTTGTAACGTCTCCTCACGAGCGGAGTTTAAACCTTTGTTCTTTTCCCGCGATCTATATGCGACTGTGCCTGTGAAAGAAGGAAAATAAAGAGCGGATAAAACCCTACTCCTCCTCTCCTAGTCTCATGCTTATAGTCTGACGCCTTTGGCCATAAGTGGTGTTCTGGCCGACACCTCTGAAGTGAAACCAGTGATACAAGCATGGAACGAGGGTGTGGGGGCATTGGAGGGAGGCGGGATGGTATGATAGTGCTGTAATTCTCAATTGCACGATGGATGTGAGTCCCTTTAAATGTTTCTGTAAAAGACTCCTCCCCCAGCCCTGTGATGCTCCTCCTGTGTGTTTATTACTGAACATATAGATAGACATGTGTTTACTATGGCTCTGGTTCTTGGCTCCTCCTCCTGGCCCTCGTGAAGCCTGCGCTGGCTGAGGCTCTTCTGCTCCGTGCCGCTCAACATCTGCACCCTCAGCCAGTGGTAAACCATCTCTGCACTGCCTTCGACCTCCGCCAGGCTGACCTGGGCCGTGCCCTGCAGGAAACACAGAGAGTGACGTTACTCTAATGTAGATATATAAGCACATCAGTGTTGTACAACATGTCTGAACAAGCCCCTCATAAAAAGGAACACAATGAGTGCAGCTGCTGCATCATTCATTCATAATAATCCACCATCACTGTAATGGTTTGCTTTGCTTCAGGGGGGGACCAGCAGCCTTTCAGACCCACCAGCAGTTCCTCCTGAGCTTGGGCTCCCAGCGAGCAGACGGACAGCTGCAGAGCACACACCACCAGGGCGCTTGCGGGGACAGGAATGCGGAAGCCCTCGTTGAAACTCATCTGAGACTGTGGCTCCAGCGCCGTACAACAGTAAAACGCACAGGCCCTGCCGGCGTCCAGTGGAATCAAGTGCACCTTCACATACCTGGACACGAGCAGAGCAATGTTCCCACACGTCAGATTCTTACTACTCAGTCACTCTGACCAAATTGTATTAGAGCTAACCAACTTAATGTGCACTTCATCTCAAGTAACGGCAGATCAAGTGGAACATGGCCAACTTTGTTATTGAGCAGAACTGCCCAAATGTTACAAACGTCTGCCAAATGATCTGAACTTGGCAAAAACAGAAAAAGCTAGACTAACTAGTTGCCCCTATTTCCAGGCTTTGTGCTAAGCTAAGCTAAGCTAACCATCTCACTGCATATTTAGCGTTCAGTCATGAGCGTGGCATCATTCTACTCCACTACAGGAAGGGGGAATAAGCAGATTTCTCAAAATGTCAAACTGTTGCTTTTAATCATGGGAGCTGAAAGTACTCACACTTTATAGCCGTCTCTCACAGTGGACCTGTTCAGGTTCTTGAGCTGCAGCAGATGTAGTCGCAGTGACTGACAACTGGACTCCCACCTTTTAAATGGAAAGAACAAGCAGCGGAGCATGGAGTTAGGGGTGACAGTGACAGCCACATACAGCCCTACACTAACTAACTAACTAACTGTTTACTCACAGCAGGCCCAGTTGGATCTGGGTGGGCTCGCACACAGACGTCAGCTCTTTCATGTACGACATCTCATCGGACTCCTCCGCCCTGTTGGAGGAACCACAAAACAAGAAAATAAACAGGAGTTTTTGGTTGTGTGTGTGTGTGTGTGTGTGTGTGTGTGTGTTATTGTAGTCGTGGTTGTTGTTGATGCATGTTCAACATGATGCAGTTTATTCGTTTGTGATTGTTTGTGGGTCTTGATGTTTTTTGTTTTTGTTTGCTTGGTTTTGGTAATTGTTTTCTTTATATATATATATATTTTTTTTTTTAATTTTTTTTTTTGTTTATATGTAACATGGAGAGGTCACTCGATAAGCCCATTCGGGTTTCTGACCTCTCCAGCACATACTCTTTTAATCTTTACATGTGTTAATGTATTTGTTGAGTGTGTTGAGTGTGTGCAAATAAATAAATCAAATATCAAAAATTTTCATTTGTTATGTTAAGTGGCTGTCATGGTTGCTGTTAATTTGATTCATTGTGTAAAAATAAATAATAATAAAAAATATGTAAATAAATAAGAAGAATAAACCGACCCTGTTTGATTGGAAACAAACCTTTTCGTATCCATCACCTAAAAGATGATCCAGACAGTATGATGCATGAGCTAAATATGTGTGAGCGTGATATTACTACCTATCTTTAACATGATTCAGATTTTAAAAACATTTCAAGTTCTAAAAATGCTAGAATTCTGCTCATGTTGTCATGGTGAGAAGAAGACATTAAAGCTGGAAGTGGCGTGTGTTTTTTAGTTGTTGCACTTTTCTCCTCCTTCACTAGAGGGTGCAGTTGCTCCAGAGAGCTGGGTGTTTCTCATGGTGTTGCTGCTAATGTTTTAGCATTAAGCTGGGGTGGAGGGGGAGGGTGGGGGACCTGCTCTCACCTTCTGCCCCAGGCCTCAAACACACCACTGTCTGTGGCCAGAGCGTCCTCAGACACGCCTGCTGACACCCTCCTGGCTCTCCTGCCACTTCTGTTGGCACTGTTTCCCCTCAGAGTCACTCCTAAAGAGGAAAACACACATAGTTTAACTTCAGCTAGGGCTTCATTGTTGGGACAAGGATCAGATGGTCTGACAGTTGGGCTTGGGCTTGTGCTTGTGTGTGTGTGTGTGTGTGTGTGTGCTCATGTCGATCTTGACAAAATGTTATTGTTTGTCTGTTCATAAGCATTAGTATAATCAGCTTTTATTGTATTGTTAGGTGTTTATTGTTAGGCTATACCTTGTGGCATTAAGCACATATTCTTTACATTTGATAATTTTTTTCTACATAATCTTTCTATTCTAAATTGGAGCAGTTGTACAGCACCAAATTTCCTCCCGAGGATTAATAAAATATTTCGGATTCTGAATCTGATTACCACCAGTCCAGGGACAACAGATAAAATAGCCTCCTGGCTAGTTCAGGCACATTTTTACATTTACATTTAAAAAAAAATTTTATTTGTGTGCATTGTCCCTGCTCAATAAACCTACAATAAATAACGAAATAGATGTGGTTGACTTGCCTGCCTGGGCCTGGGCCGTGTTACTCTTGTTATCCAGCTGATGTGCTGTGGTGGGGGCGGTGCTGAGCGCGTCCTCGCTGCCCAACATGGCTGTGTGTGAGCTGGGTTGAGACTGGGCCCGGATGCCCTCCAGCAGACCTCTACCAGCCTGCTCCATGTACTCCTCAGTCATCTGGGTGAGAGGACAGTCCTGAGGGGCAGAGTGGTAGGGCGTGTCCATGGGAGAGCTGGGCGGAGACAGGGAGGAGAGAGAGGAGCGAGAGGAGAGGGAGGCCAGGGACTGCGGCGTGTTGTCGTGGGAGCGTTTGCTCTTGCTCTGGGACAGGGGGTCGGGCGTGAACATGCAGCCCCCCTCCCTGGACACGTTCTCTGGGGACAGCAGGTAGCGGAGGTGGGGCTCCAGAGGCTCGGCGGTGCCCTCGTACTGAGGCAGGCCGTAGATGTCGCTGAAGCTGATGGAGCTCAGGGAACCACGGCTGGACGCCAGAGAGCCCCGACTGGAGGCCAGGGAGCCGCGGCTGCTGCTGGAGGACACCGTCAGAGAGCTGGCTGACATGCTGCAGAGACACAGGGGAGAAAGACGCGCGTCAGAGAGGACAGAGACAAGGGTTGGCTTTAACAAACGCAGTTCACAGGATAGTTTTATTATTTAATTTTGTCATTGTTGGAAGAAGGAACTGCTTAAAGCTATACTGTACGATCTGAGAGAGCTAGCATGATTTGAAATTAGCTTGTCCTCGGAGTTCCGTTTAACTCCTCCCTCTCCCCTCGGGACTCCCTCCCCCACCCCTCGACACACAGCCGTGCACGAGCGCTGCTGGCTGCACTTCCCAATTGCACTGTTTACCAGTGATTGTTAACATTTAACTCACACATACAAACACTCACACATAGGCTACATGCAGAAAAGGCCCCAAAGTTTATAGGTTACAGTGTTGTTATTTCTTATAGAGTGTTGAGATGAGTTTTGTTCAGTGTGGATGACAGTATAGCTGTCAGTTAGTGGCCGTGACGTCAGTCGGCCGGAGGGTCTGTCTAGTAAGTTCCTTTTCTCTTCTCTCTCGGTCAGGTGTGTGAGCGCGCATGTTGCCGCAGTAGTCGACACAGTTGAAACGTGTTTATGTGAATCACCCGTGTGTGAGTGAGTACATGCAGTCCCGATCGCTGTTATAAGTTACAGTTTATGGATGTTATTGATGGCCGCGATTCGCAGGTGGCAACAGCTGTTCTAACGTCTCCTCACGAGCGGAATGTAAGCCTGTGTCTCTTTTCCTGCGATCTATGCTGCTGTGCCTGTGAAAGAAGGAAAATAAAGAGCGGAAAAACCATACTCCTCTTCTCATGCTTATAGTCTGACGTTTTTGGCCTTAAGTGGTGTTCTGGCCGACACCTCTGAAGTGAAACCAGTGATAAGCAGATCAGCGCGGTACCGGTAGGCGACATCCACCAGTTTCCTCCGCTACACTAGGCTACATGATGAAAGATACAGAGCAGTAGCCTACTTAAAAATATAGCCTACTATTTAATCTTTGGGTTTTGGGGAAAGTAGCAAGTCTTGTCAAGTCAAAAGGCTCAAGTCACGAGTCATTGATGTTAAAGTCCAAGTCAAGTTGCAAGTCTCTTTACATTTTGTCAAGTCGAGTCTCAAGTCATCAAATTCATGACTCGAGTCCAAGTCATGTGACTCGAGTCCACACCTCTGGTAACTTCTGTGTAGGTTCCATTGTGTAAGCTTGTTATGCTACTTCCACTAGGTCTAGTCCACTGCCAGGTAGCCTACTACGATATGGCACGAACGCTTTCTCTGCCCTCCGTGAACGCGCTCAGGCTCGCACACAGAGGGGAGAGAACGCGCAGGATTGTGATTGGTTCTTTAGATACGGGTCCATCGTCTCCGATTGGTCAGCATTTTAACAGGTTTATAGAAGGTACAGAATTTGGGGGTTTTTCGTTTCTTTTTCATTGCCCATAAGTCATTTATTGCTGTTGGGGTGTAAAAAGCACTTTTCACAACATATTAAAAAGTGCATATTGCAGATAATCTCCTATGATGCCTTTAATTCATAAGCTCTGCTGCCGTTTGTATTTCTGTTTAGTTTTATTTCATATAGACTTTTTATTCCTATACTAATAATAATAATAATAATAAATTTTATTTATATAGCGCTCTTCTCTCACTCAGAGCGCTTTACAAAAACAAAACAATAAACAAACAAAAATGTCATGTAAAGTTGGGTTGGTGGGTGAACTAGGGGTAGGCAGAGGAGAAGAGATGGTACTTATGTTAAGAGATACTGACTTATGTTTAGGCAATCCTACTCCAATCTAACCCTGCGTTCCGATTCGCATACTCTTTCTTTTTTCTATTGTACATACTACATCCGACGATAAAAAGAATCTAGTTAGGATGCAGTAGGCATACGATTGGGACATACTTTACTCTCTTATTTCATCATAACATTGCGCCTTGATCTTGCCTCTTGCTTTCATATCTGTCGCATCCCCTTTTGTTTTCATATGGAGGCTCCGTTGATGTGATGTCACTTCAGGTTTGCACTGGATTATGGGTCAGAATCCCCCAAATAGGATGCTGTTTTCAACACTATAAATCTTGTCTTTCTTACCATCCTAAATCTGGCCACAAGAATCGGGACATACTAAATCTTTTTTCTACCATACTAAATAGTAGAAAGTATGCGATTCGGAGGGAAAGTTTTCCTTTTGTTTTGTTAACCCTTGGCCTTCCTGACAGACGGGGCAGCCTCTGTTTTTGCCTGTAATGCTGGCTGCTCTGTACTATTGATGATATAATCCCCTGCCCTATCATTTTCTCTAGATTTTGTGTAAAGGTTACAGGTTCTTGTCTATTCTGTGTATTTGTCTTTGTCTAATTGTAAAAAATAATAAATAAAACAAATAAAATAAAATAAATAAAATAAATAAAATAAATAAAATAAATAAAATAAATAAAATAAATAAAATAAAATAAAATAAAATAAAATAAAATAAAATAAAATAAAATAAAATAAAATAAAATAAAATAAAATAAAATAAAATAAAATAAATAAAAGGCCACAGGTGCATCAAAGCATGGGTGTGTGCGTCACCTCTTGAGCTGGGTGTGAAGGTAGGTGGTGATGCGCGTGGCCTCCTCCAGCTGTCTCAGCAGAACGTTCCTCTTCTCCTGCTGCAGGATCCTGTCAGAACGTTACACAGAACAACATCAGTTAGAATCAGATGGGTTAAATGAGTCTGTGGTTTGCCATTGTGCTCACAGTAATATGTGTGGCTTATCCTACAAACCAAAACAATGATGTATACATATACTGCCCATACACAACCAATCTACCCCCCCCCCTCCCCATACTGCACCTTTAACGAGATCCTTACAATATCTATTCTGACAAATCTAAAATGATCTGCTGGTAAAAAAAAAGTGAGAAATAGTATAGCTGTGATCCCAGAAGCCCTTGCGGCGCTGACCTCTGATTGGCTCCCTGGCTCTGGGAGCTGTGTGCGCGGTGCACCTCCTCCGTCAGCCTGTGGCGCTCGTCGTCCAGCTGCAGCAGAGTGTCTGCAGTGTGCTGCTGCTGGCTGAGCAGGGTGATGTCCTGCAGCAGGGCCTCCTTCTCACGCAGCAGCTGCATGAAGTCCCTGTCCCTGTCGGCCTCCGCCCGCCCAGACCAGCTCTCACTGTCCAGCTGTGCTAGCTGGTGCTGGATACTCTGCACCCTGAGGGGACAGCAAGGGAGGAGGGTTGGAAAAAGGCAAAATGGCATGTAGGCTGAATTCTCTCCTTTCACCTGGCACTGTGCGATTGGCATGGGTATAGCTGGAGGATGGATACTCAGGGGGACAAGCTAGAACTACTTGGTTAAAAACAGTTGTTACATGAACTTTTCTGCACACTAAGTGAAGGGCAAAGGGCACGGTGTTCGCATGTTTTGATTAAAAATCTAAATATCAAAAAGGAAACAAACTTAAAGAAAACAGATATACTATACACACTGACTTTTTTCTCCATTACAGTGATGATACTACTTGTGATAAGTCCCCACATAATATTATCCCAGTAATGACTGACTGGGCGGCTACATACCAATTATGCTATGTCATAACTTCTGTGTACTCTGCACAGGTGTTTGTAATGCAGAGTCAGCAGGACGTCAGAGCACATGTTTGAGCCGAGCACACACTTGATGCTGTGTCTATAATGACAACATTCAGTGCACTAATATCCACCTGAGCCATGCTGCTGCATCAAGTCAGTGTGCTCACAGGTGTGCGTCGCCTCCGCGTTTATTCAGACAGAGTTAAATGGGACCTCGGCTCTGATGAAATGACTGTGTTTATGTTTGCTGGATTTCAGACAGAGTGACTCAGTGACAGAGCATGCAAGTTTCCACAGGTCTCTCTCCCTCCCTCCCTCCCTCCTTCCCTCTCTCTCTCTCTCTCTCTCTCTCTCCCTCCCTCTCTCTCCCTCCCTCTCCCTCTCTGATGTCATGGTTGGCATTGCTGTTGCTGGGTCACTACAGCAACATGAATCTTGAACATAAAAAAAATAGAATAGTGCACGTAGCCAGCGTAATAACGTGGTGACTCTACTCATGGTTGCAGCTATCATTACAGTACAGTCTTACAGCTGAAACTTAACCTGTCCAACCAGGAATGTATCATCAATCTACTTATACATTATTATTTAAAAGAAAACCTACTTAAATTGAACTAACCGACTTCAGATGACCACAAACTCCCCGTATCCTGGGCCACTGCAGCTCCAACAAAATATCCGAACAAAAAGGAACGATATGTAAATACAGTGAAAGACTGATGAATACTATGTAACCTATGTTGTAACCTCATGTATGCTTCTTGTAATGCATGCATATTGGCTGATAACTGATGTTGATTAACCCCTTAGGTGAAATTTGGTATTGAACTTCAAGACATTTTTTAATTACACAATGGCATGGAGGCATTCAGGTCGGCGCAACAAAAAAGCATCCAACTTCAATACCCAGCCCTACATAGCTTTACTTAACCATAAGCAACCCCTTTTTCTAAACTAACTCAAGTTCAGGCTTTGTATTGGCATAACGTGGCCTGGCCTATAGGTTTGGGGCAGGGATATATTTAACCAAACTGTGTGTGTATTAAAGCACCTTGCGGAGGAGCAGGGTGTTCACCCAAGCAGGCGGTGGGCCAGTGCTCTCTCTCTCTCTCTGGCTGTGTGCACAAAGGCAGCACACAGTCAGCAGCAGCAGCCTGGCCAGGGGAAGAATGTGACCACCCAGCTCATTCCACTGGAACCAGACATATCGCTCAGCAGCCACGGACACCGGGCGCAAATACTATTCATAACAGTCTAACAGGCCCTCCCTACTGGCCGCACTCCCACTGGACGCCATGATACAGGCCCTGAGGAACCAGAGGGGGGGGGGGGGGGGGGGCTGACCAGGGGCATGTGTGTGTGTGAGTCAGTGCTGCCATGCCGCTGTGTCATAGTACTACGCCTGATAAACAACAAACAGTCGGGCATACTCACTTTTTCTTGGCTTCCTCGTACTGCCAGTTGACTTTCACTTTGTCCACTAGATGGGAGGAATCTTGGGAACCATACTAAAAAGAAAAGAGAGAAGGAATTACGTAACAAACAGGTGGAGAATGATGGCTCATGGGAACTAGCTTGTTAGCCACTTTTAGCCATTACTCATTTCAGATATTCAGAGGGAGTATAGAGAGCAGCCCGTGGCTTCATCTAGTCATCATTTGAGCAGCTGATCCTTCCTTTATAGCAATTTTTTTTTTAAGTCTGACAATGTGCCCCAGACAAAACTGATTCAAAAAAATGTCTCATCACTCCCCAGTTGGTTAGCCGTGTGCTAAAAATTAAGCCCTGTATTATTAGCATAGATTTTTTATTTTTTTTTAAATTGGCAACATTCAAAGTCTGCTGGATAAGCTATCAGCAGCTCCTGTTTGCAATGCTAGCTATGGTTGTATAGACAGCTATCACTGGAAAACTTTGATACTGAAGAAAGTTAGAACTTAAGAGATTCTTAGGCAAGTTTTACAGTTAGGCGAAGCAAAGTTGAAGTCACACTGAAACTAAAAGTATGTGCATTATGTTTGTGCATTCAGATTTAAAGGGAAAATGCCCCCGAAAAGAGAGACCAAATGTTGCCGCAAATTACGGAACACACCTCACATCAATCTCCAACCCCCCACCCCCTCTTCCACATGTTTGAAAGGCCCTGTTTTAGGGGGACAGAGGGAGGAGCAGCAGTGTCTGGTACATAGACTGTACATGTCTCTTACCTCTCCCATGATGTCAGTCTGACAGCCCGTGTCACAGTACTGCTGCAGGTCTGTTCCAGTGCTGTTCACCACGTCGCCGGCCGACTCGCCCACAGACAGGCTGCTCTGGAAGTTCACCGTCAACTTCACCAGACTCTGTGACACAGAACAGAGATTATCATGTGTATTATAAATATAATCTGATCCAACAATATAAAAGTGATAAAAGTGATAAAAGTACAACAAAACAATTGGACAAAAAAATAAAATGCTAACTAAGTAGCCTAAAAGGTGGAGTCAGGAATTTTGTATAACACTTGTTGTCAAAATCAATTTCTGTAAAAAAGGGGATCCGCTACCTGAACGTACTGTGTGTGCGCTGAAAAAAAACCCTGGTGTTAGTTCACAGCCTAGGCTTCGTAAACGGGAATGTAAACAAAAGGGGCCCATCGCAGCTAGCAAACCTGCCCGTTTACAGAACTTAGGCTATGTATTAACACCAGCATTTTATTCACACACACAATATGGACAGGTAGCTGATCATTGGGCGATATTAACTGATTTTGACAACAAGCGTTTTCCTGAAACACTGACTCTACCTTTAAACCCTTTTTTTTAAAGATGGATTTTTCCCTTTTGCTCATTTCAAATCCTTTTCATATATATTTTTTTTTTTTTTTTTAGATATTTTTTTGGGCATTTTTATGCTTTTATTGATAGTGCAGAGAGACAGAGGTGAAATGGGGCAGAGAGGGGAGTGACATGCAGAAAACGACCGCGGGTGGGAATCGAACCCGGGTCTGCTGCTGGGCCCGGCCCGGGAGGGGGACGCCTTACCAACTGAATCCTTTTCACATTTAAAGAGTGTCATGTGCCTCCGGTATGTGTTTCTAAATAGACTGACATTGCCAGGGTAACACCTCTGAAAACGTGACTTTACAATCAGACTGAGTCATGGTCTATTATTCATTATATACTCCATACTACAACTTTTTGCTTTGTTGACAAAATCAAGAGATGTGGTCGGTGATTCAGTCTGGAAATGTGTGTTTTAACAAGAGACAGTGGTGAGGAGCAACAGAACAGTGGAGGGTAACAGACACTAGAGGTCAGCAAAGAATACTCCAACAACATAATATATCAGGATATGAACAGGGATGGCAGGATGTGGAGGTATATCTTTTGGAAACCAACCCTGCGTTCCAATCCCCATACTTCCATACTATTTAGTATGCCAGAAAGAGATTTAGGATGTCCCAATATATGCAGGTCAATTGTAGTATGCTGAAAAAATACATACATGCCCCACTAACTCCAATTGCATTTTGGAGTCTTGCGTCTTTATTCTTGACATTTCTTAAACTCTTCTGTACTTTAAGTATGTAGTGTAGTAAAAAGAAAAAGTATGTGATTTGGAACGCAGGGCAAAAGTCAGATACCTGGATGAGGTCCTGCCTCTCCTTCTGGCCTGTGCTGATGGCCTTCTTGATGCTGCGCAGCTCTGTGAAGATGGCCTGGGCCTCGTCCAGCTTGTAGTTCGTCTGACTGCACGACATCTTCCTGTCAATCCTGCGCCACAAACACAAACATTTGAATTAGCTCACTCTTTTTTATCAGGGTCCTACCCGGTTGATTTCAGATCTAGCCTTTAGATTTAGCACACTTGGGCATTTGCAACAGCATTACATTACAGATGTCACAGTTTGGTGAAGTTCCTGACTCCTGTCGTAGATTAGGTTAACATGCTCTTTAACAAAAGCAACATGCAAGCAAAACTTAAAATCACAACAAAGAGGGACAGCGGGGAAAAGATGCTGTTGCATTATAATTGTCAAGTCTGGGATAAAAAGAAACTAAAACCCCGACACCTGACCTGAATACTGAAATGTAAATGGAAGTCTCAATCTGTTTCAAATGAGGAGTGACACCTCTCATTCATTTACCAGCACCAGGGGGTGGGTGCTTTATATCGGAAAGGAGGTCAGTGGAAAATAAGTCATAAAAAAAATATCTTCAGATGAACGTCTGAAGTATTTCTGTGTGGGAGGACACATTCATGAAACACTCAAGTGGGTTTTTTTTAGACTGTGGTCAGTCATGAAACACTGACAATGAATGTGAAGGGCCGGTGTAAAAGCTAATCTCTGTTTCCACATGCAGGGATATAGGTTCAGCCTTTTAAAGTGATGCTTTCAAAGGCTCCTCGTTTGGAGAGGAAATCTCAGCTACGGGTGAAACAACTACGACCCATCCAGAACCTATTGGACTTTCTCTGTAGATTAAAGAACAGGTCATGTGATCCGATCAATGTGCTGCTCTCCTGCTTTGATGCTAATGGTCTTGTATTCTTCAGTGCGGGTGAGGGTGAGGGGGGGAGAGTGGGGTTTATGTTGGTGTGTTGGTGCCTGCTTCATCACTGGGGCCTGGCACGTGCCCCCCCCCCCCCCCCCCTCAGTCACCACAGCCCGCTTCCTTCACTCTCCTTCAACAGCAGGTAACTGTTCATCCACCCAACCCTGCCTCTTCCTCCCAAAACAAGCTGGGCTTTGTTCCCCCCCGCCCCATTGGCAGGACCTGGGAGTTTATATGTTTAGCAAAACTTGAAAAAAAAAGGCCCTACCCACCCCTCAGTGCCTGCTTGTGTTGAACCCCATACCCCACCCTGTGTACCGTAAAAAAAAGATTTTCTTAACAAGCGAGAGGTTTTTGGTTGATAAATTCCATAAAACGCCTGGCTCAGACATTGGTTTTGGTGTTCAGTCGGAAAATATGTGTGAAGTTTGCGGAGATCAGTTGGAATACAGATGAGCAGAAGGGGTACTCTCAGGCTAAGCTGTCCAAAAGAGATACAGTCCGGTCTCAAACTTCTGCATTCTTTCAGTGGAGCAGTGACGATTAGAGGGGGGGGGGGGGGGGCGTCTCTACGTCACAATCTTGTTTGTTTGCTTTATCGGACGCGACATGGCGTGGAGAACAATTAGCCATATTGCTGACAACGGCTCAGATAGGATAAACAACAGCCCCAGGGTCCCACTCCTGCCCTCAACCCTACTGGGCATAAAACAACCCACAAGAAACAGCAGGACAAACACACACACACACACACACACACACACACACACACACACACACACACACACACACACACACACACACACACACACACACACACACACACACACACACACACACACACACACACACACACACACACACACACACACACACACACACACACACACACACACACACACACACACACGCAAACAAAAGGCACACAAACAAGCAGACAAAGGCACACAAACACACACAAACACACACACACACACACAGGATGCGTCCATGTTTTCTGCAAGCTGTGTATTCTCCTGGCTATTCTGGGAATCACTCGAGATGTGTTTTATCTAAAGAGATAAGGAACTCTTTTGCCAGGGCTCAGGAAGTGCAGAGGAATTTGCTGCCAGATATCTCTGTTTTTGAAACCGCTCTCGGGCCCACACCTCCCTCCTCCTCCCTCCCCCCTCCTCCCTCCTCCCTCCTACCCCCTCCTCCCCCCTCCCTCCTCCATGGAGCAACTTCCTCTCCGAGCTGAGCCTTGGCTCCCTGCACTCCACTGGTGCATCCTCTTCCTGAGGTGGAGTCCCCCTTTTCCATCAAAAAACTCCCTCCATTTGCCTTTTTTACTCAAACACTCTCGCTCTCTCTCTCTCTTTCCCCCAGTTCTGAGAGGCGGAGCTTCTAATTCTAACATGAAATTTGGAACTGCACGAAAAAATGTTGCCAGCACAAAAGACGCTATGTGTGTGTGTGTGTGTTTGTTTGAATAGCAACACAAACTAAAAAGGAAAATGGAGGAATACAGCCTCGTGAATACAAGCTGAAGAAGAGATATGTTGTTCTTATTCTATTGATAATCCTCTTATTTTCTTTATGGGTCAAATAGTAATGGTGAGATTTGGATCCAGATCTTACCATCAGAATGTCTGATATTGTAATATAACTGTCCTTGTGAGCCATGTGAAACATTTTGAAAGGGATGCAGAAATTAAAAATGGACGCTTTAAATATGAAAAAAAAACATGGAATGGTTTCTATGAACTCAATGAATAGTGTAGAAAAGAGAAAGAAAGAGGTGGTGGGAAGAGGGAGTTATATAGTGGGAAAAGGCGGCTGGGTGTGGAGGAAAGAGTAGGGTGGTGGTCTGGTGGTAGGAAGGGTGGGCCTGGACACACACACACACACACACACACACACACACACACACACACACACACACACACACACACACACACACACACACACACACACACACACACACACACACACACACACACACACACACACACACACACACAGGGAACACTCACTCCTGCAAGGTCTCCACTCCCATTTCCTTATACTGCAGCTCCTGCTTCACCTGGGCCAGCTCCTGCTTCAGTCTGGAGAGCTGTGGACACACACAAGGGCCGAGCATGGAGGGGTTAGCATTAGCATGGGGCACAATGGGCTTCTCTCACCACCCACCAAAACTGCTTAATCATGACAATTCACATACAGGAATGCTATGCTATGTTTATACAGAGACACACACACACACACACACACACACACACACGGGCCTTTTTCTCTCCTTGAGAAGACATCCTGATTAGGGTTTAACTTTTTGGAAAAGAGTCTATGGTTGCGTTCCGAATCGCATACTCTTTCTTTTTTCTATTCTACATACTACATCCGGCGATAAAAATAATCTAGTTAGGATGCAGTAGGCACACTATTGGGACATACTTTACTCTCTTATTTCATCATAACATTGCGCCTTGATCTTGCCTCTTGCTTTTATATCCGTCGCATCTCCGTTTGTTTTCATATGGAGGCTTCGTCGATGTTACGTCACTTCACGTGCGCACTGGATTGTGGGTCAGAATCGCCCAAATAGGATGCACTTTTCAACACTAACAATCTTGGCCGCATGAAGTAGGACATCCGGGTACTTCTAACCATCCTAAATCTGGCCACAAGAATCGGGACATCCTAAATCTTTTTTCTACATACTATATAGTAGAAAGTATGCGATTCGGAACGCAACCTTTGTGTGTGACTGAAGGCTTTAATAATTAGCCCAGTATTAAACACTCCAGCTCTATCACCGAGAGCAGCGGAGAACACAGATTCACTGCCTGAAAAATCTCTGGAGATGTCCAGAAAACAAAAAAACATTGATAAGCTGTGTATCTGAATCTTATGGCAGTGGGGGCGGGACCTGATAAGCCTTTGGCTTCTCCTGACACCCTTCGGACGATAACACAAAGTAATATGTGTGAATATGCAAAGAGAAAATTGTGTATTTTGTGTGTAATTGTCCGGAATAATAATAATAAATAAATAAATAATGATTTCATGTTGTTGTGTATCAACTGTTAAGGGGCACTCGGTCAATTTTACACATCAGGTTCAGTTTAGCGATCAGAATACTTTTCTGCCTGATCATCTTGGGCTTCAGATATTAAAGCTAAAAAAAGCTGATTGTGATTTTAGTAAACGATTCAGTTCAGTGAGGATCCAGTGTTTCTGGAGAAGATGACGGACACTTAAAAAGGTGGAGTCAATGATTGTGGAGATTGCTTGTTGTCTAAACAATCACAAAAAGTGACGCTGGCAACAAGCGTCTCTAGAATCACTGACTCCACCTTAAGAGTCAGGGGTTTCTCTGCTGCTTGATTATAACCATTCTTGCTTGATTATAACCATTCTTTTTTTCTGTCTTAATCTTATCCAAGTGTGCCAGGAAAAGCGTAATTAAAAAAACTTGGCGAAATGAGTCTCGCGACACTTCTTGTAACACGTGTCTGAAGACTGAATGAATTTCATTCATAGCGGTAGAAAACAGTGAATTTTGAACATCGGTCTGATCATGTCATATGTGATATTCTAACTACAGAGAAATACTTTATAATGCTATCAGTAACATTGGAACAAGTCTGACAAGAGTCCAGACAACCATCTTAGTTCAGTTTTTTTAGCATGCTAACAGTTGCTACCTAGACCTAAACACAAAGTGGAGGTACGTTTATTTAGAAACCACAATATTGGACTATGTGGAATGTTGAACCGATTATTATGCAGGGGAATAAACTTGTAATGCAATTCATCCACTGGGGGACCATGATTGAAGTTACAGTTCAGACCAAAGTGGTGAAGGGACCTACATAACCTACCTGCCCTAACATCAACACCTGTACAACCAAGATTTTCAAAAGTATATAGCAGTGACCCTTATTGGAAACGTGTCTGGCCATTCATGCCTTTTGACAGAGCTTTAGGCTTCGCTGGCTAATTCAAATGATCAGTGTTGATGTGTGGGTGTTGCCTGTGAATGACAAATCAAATGAGGAACGTATACCCAATGACTGACCATCGTCTGATAATAAGGGACAATTATAAACTTACTGTGTCACACAATCCTCAAAAACACATCTGTCTCCAGTCAACTATCTGCATCTGTAACGGCTCTAGCTTTGAATTTTTACAGTAAAAAAAAAGAAGTCAGTGATTCTGGAGAATGTTTGTTGACAAAATCACTCAGTGAATATGTGTGTGTAAACAGGAGTTAATACACAGCCTAAGGGGCCACTCACACTAGGGCCGCGGCCCCGTGCCAAAGCTTATTAGCATACTAAAGTCTAGAACGTTTGGCCTAGTGTGACCACGCCAACCATATTCCAGCACGGAACAGCCCCTTGGCCACGGCCACCTGGGAGAGGTGTGCCGTGGCCAAAGTACAGATGCTAATGAGATGACACGCGCACAAGCAAGCGCACAGGCGGCGTTCCTGACGTGAATGTATTAAGGATGCATTGTCCGTTAACGTCCGCTGCCTTAGTCGGCACCAGAATTGCCCAACACTTGGACTTGTAGCTATAATGTGTGAGAATTAACGTGTGTGTAAGCCTAGGTGTGGGCTAATAAAAGAGGGAGAGAGCTAATTAGGTCGGCTCAGAAAGCACAGCAAAAAGGTTTTCGTGTTTACTCACGTTCGTCAGATGATTTTTTTTCTTTTTCCTCCCGTCAGCTGTCATAACTGCATTTACGCATGGCGGTGGAGACGCACCCAAAACAACACACCGCGGCCCGGTGATAAGGAAACAGTATAGCCTACACTAAGGTTTAACAAGAAACTTTATAAAGACACTTAAAAAAACGATCTCTGCCCATACAAAAAGTTCTGACTTGGATTTGATGGAGCGATCGATGTGTACAAAACCATCCGGATACATATGGTCTGATGACGGGCCGTTATATTAATAATAAACAGCGTGCTGCACAAATATGAGACTGTCCACCGCGACCTATTACGTCAAGGCTACATTTAAAAAAAAAACAATAGCTTAAGGATTCTCGTTGCTCTAATGTGGAAGTGGAATATTTGATGCAAATTTGGCCGGATGAAAATATTCACAAACAGTCGTATAGCCTACAAGTAGACTAAGCTCCAAATCCTAAACGCGCACGGTGACGTAGGCAAGGTGCAAGTGTGCCCAGGCCACCAGCAGTGTGAGCACGGGCCTGCGGGGGGAGTGGGGAGGGGGGGGAATCGTGCTGAATCGTGCTGAGCACGGAACAGGCAAACGGCACTAGTGTGAGTGCGCCCTAAGCTCTGTAAACGGGCATGTTATGAGCTACGGTGGGCCCCTTTATTTACATACCAGTTTAAAGAGCCTAGGCTGTGTTTTAACACAAGATTTTCTTTTGGCGCGCACACAGTACGGAGAGATAGTGGACCGCGAGGAGAAAATTCAAAGATTTGGACAAAAAGTGATTTTGACAACAAGCATTCACCAGAATCGCTGACTCCACCTTTAAGTCCTACTCATGCTTTCATAAAAAAAAAAAACTGTCTCTGATCCAGGAAACACCCTCACCCATGTGACTGATCTCAGAAATGTCTGACTTGGCTGTGTGTATGAGGGACCTAGCCTCTGCCTGACCCTTTGATGGTGATCTCATCCTCATCCTCTCCAGGGCCCCGGGGCCAGAGCCACGGTATCCTGTAGGGGCCACACCCAAGCCCCAGTTTTTTTTGTCTGCCCAAAAGGGCCCCTCGCTGTAGCCTATTGTTCTCCTGCGATAATGACTTACCCGCTCTCTTCTACAAGCTATTTCCACTTTGATTTGGTCCGGGTCGTATTTGGCGTTTGAAGACGAGCCGGAGAGCGCTGTGAACACATAGAACAAAAGAACAGACAGGGGATCAGCGGGAAGTTGGTGGCCACAATTTTAAGGTTAACATGCGATATTGAGAGTCGTAGGGGGGCGGGGGGGATCCGGTGTCATTTCCCAGCAGCCTTTGCTCTCTGTAGACGCTATGTGAGTGACAGCTGGCTGGAGTCGCAGGGCAGACTGCGTGGAGCTGGATCAAAGGGATGGAAGGGGTGAAACAGGAATAGGGGATTTGGGAAGTCTTCTATAGATCTGCACTCCCACCGGTTTCTAAAGGGACATCAGTATGACACGACCAGGCCTACTTAGGTCGGCTTAGGTCAGGTTTTTAGAATACAGTCTATGGATGTTGGTTGGTGATGGAGCCTTCCAGTTCACACTCCTCTCATGCTTTCTTTTAGTGTACGCCAGGGTTATTAGGCGATATTCAATTTTTCATACATTTTAAACCTTCTCCCCCTGGACATGGTTTTACCATTATATATATATATACTTCAACTGTATTCTATTTGTTTTAGTTTCTCGCCTAACACTACATTCTTACAACATACCTTTAAACTAATCACGAATATATGAACTTTGCCAAATATAACAGCGCTTGAACACATCACACTAGAATTAAATAAAAGCTACCTTCCAAATAAAGTGAACCAACCAAATCCTGCATATTATGACTTGTAAAGTATTTGAAGATGCATTATTTCATTAAGATGCTTTACACAATGAAGCCGCATTTCATTTGGGGATCAACTCATTTTGCATTCACCATCTTATGAGCGATTAGTCTAAATAGTGTTGTCCTTTATTGACAGTTTGATTTTTGTGGTTGAAAAATGAGGCCTCCATCATTTATTTACAGGAGTTCTGACAATACTTTTATAGAATCTTCAAACACAGACATTGCTGCTGGACACGGAAATCCACTCTTTAGGAATGTATTATAAAACATGCGCACATTACACTGCAGATTTGTAAAATGAAAGGTGAAGTAAGCGATTTATTTATGTTAATATAAGTGTTAAATCGCTCTTTATTCATACAGTGATCCCTTACGTTTCATAAAGCCGATCTCTCAGTCACTCGGTCTGCATGTAATCGGCAAATAAACTTTTCTGGGATTCCACTACTGATAACCAATCAGAAGAGAGAACGCTACAAACCGGCACCCGTCTCACTGCCGGTGCACGTGCAGAGCGACAGATGGGTGAATGTGTATGCGCTTACAATGGTGGAGCAAGTAAAAATCCTTACCGATGTCTGTTTTGATGGTTTTTATCATGTTTTATCACACTTACGGATCTGAGATGATGCTAGATAACTTGCTGCTTGAAGACCGCAGTGCATTAATGTGGTGACGTGGGGACGAGGGAGGGGACTGCTAACTGCAGTCACTGACAGGAAGTTAGCTAAACTGACCATTCCACTTACTGAACCTTTAAAGTAATACTGTTATTCCTTTATTTATACTGCTATTTGAATGTCCTGGTATACCATAATACTGCCGAAACCCCTTGTGTATGCTGAGGTGACCTTGTTTGATGTTTAATACAGGGGGTGTTGTGTGTGTGTAGGGACGTACTGCTGGTGGTGGAGCGGTTGTCCTCCGAGAGCTCGTGGAAGAGCAACATCTCCTGCTGAGCCAGCTCCAGACGCTGCTGCTTGACCAGGTACATCTCCTTCTTGGCTTTGAGGGCCTCCTGGGCCACCACCAGGTACTCCTTCAGCATGCGCTCCTGCTCCTGGCGCCATTGGGTCCGCGGGTTCTCAATCTGGGTGGTCTCTGACAACACAGCGCAACACAGATGACTAATATGTATATACTGTACTTGCATAATTCCCATGAAGAAGAGTGACCAACTAGCTTCTTTTTAGATGATTGAAGGCCAACATGGTGATGTCCCACTACTACTCACTGTTGATGTGGTCGATGTAGTAAACTCCCACTTGCTGGTCGTAAACTTCCTCCCACCCGAGAGGCAGTTCATCTCCAACACAGTCGGCAAACGTCAGCGGTTTGGTGATCCTGAAATGGTCAAGAATCTAGTCAGTGAACAGTATGGAATACGGAATAAGCTTGAATGGAAGCTTAAAGGAATAGTTTAACTTTTTTTAAGCTTGTTGCCTCACTCTGGGGTTCAAATCAAGGGCGACAGAAACTTGTATGCCTGCATTTTGCTGATTTTGCTGCAATTTAACGGAGACAGGTTAACGCTCGCTCCCATTGACTACCAGTGTTAGTGATAAGCTAATTAGCGATGTGCCACCTTTGCCCATTTCTTTTTTTTAATGCACACACAGTTAAAGGAATGGTTTCTGCTGCCTTGTCTTGAACGCTAGAGTGAGGCAACAAGCTAAAAAATATATATTTTTTTTACATATTCCTATAAGAAATACAAAGTTTAAAAAACACATACAGTATCTGTGTTAACTGGACTTTCCACACCCTCCCACATTATGTCATTTCCCCTGTTAGCATTTACTGGCCTACAGGGCGCTGTGCTTCATTTATCATGTTTAGAAAAAGGAGTTTTCAATGTTAATTGTGTGGAAAGAGGCAAAAAGTAAACATTCATTCTAAAAAAAAGAATATTCTGTCTCCAGGTTTATGCTTGGGACCACAGTTGTACCGTAGAACTGCCTCCCATGTAAGATTTGAGATCGCAAAGACAAAGCATTTTAACAACTGTCCAGAGTGATGATATTCAAAACCTGCCCCATTGGGACCAATTGGCTTGCAGCTTTAAAGCATATACGGAAAAACAATGAACGGATTTTAAAGTATTAATACGTAGGCCTATTGCTAATGTTTGGCCTTTACAGGATTAACCAGCATAAATAATTAAAACATGTCCAACTGATTCACTGGGTAAAAATTCAATGATGGTAATGTGGTAAAAAAATAGGCAGAGTGACACAAAGCACAACATAAGAAAATATCACAACCCACTGGCTTAAACCGCAGTAACTAAGAATACAGTCTAATATAGTCATGACCAGAATGTCACTCGACATTTCATTTGCTATACCATTTCCAATGCCAGAGAAGTATATGAATTCATGTTAAACGTGGAGTCACATCAAAACCAAGCAGTCAACTACGTCGCTAAAAAGAATTCCTGAACTAGCCCTGATAAGAAGATAAACTGCCCGGCTTAACAGAGCTCTTGGTTTGTAGTCGATGTGCATGATTAGTAGTATGTAAAATATATTATTCAATTGTATTAATTTGAAAAAAGTTCTAGATAAATTCCTTGGAAGAACCTTTCTCAACTCAAGCCCTATCTGTATTTGCTCCTCTCTGCGTTTCTACAACCTTGTGTGTTCATACTTCATAGATGGATATATTTTTCATCAAAATAAAACAGATTCAAATATTAGTCACACAACAGGTAGCAGGTCTATATGGTCAGATAAAAGATATGCATGTAAAAGTACAGCCTGAAAAAAACAATGCTCCTCCAGGGTGTATTATGTATCTGACATTATGAAACCTGACACTTTTTACTTTAATACATTTTAAATTAACCAATGTAGGCTATATACAAATGTACACACTAAATGCCTAACAGTCTAACATTTAATTTTTTTAACCTTTATTTATACAGGTATATCCCATTGAGACCGAAGACTCTTTTGCAAGGGAGACCTGTTTTCCTTTCCCACGTTACCATTCACACACACATTCGTACACACTGATAGCAGGCTAACTAATCGACACTCACACAGTTATGGCTCCATAAATGCTTTTCACTTGATTGGCTGAAAAAACATGAGCAAAGTCTTTTTTCTATGTATTTCATAGTTCGTAGTTCAAGTTAACTTTGCAGAGATCAAATGTCAACAATCAAAGACAAGCCAATGTGTAATGATTTATGAAGCCATTATGTGTATGGATGTGTGCCAGGCCGGCCTAATGACATCAGCCAGATACATAAGTTAACTCCACTAATCTGCACACATCAGCGAGCTGTGAACCAGCAGTGCACACACACACAGTGACTGTCTGATTACCATCAATCAGCGCAGACAAAAGGAGGTCCGGTGGCACTGACCCCTTCACCACAGTATGCTGGCAATGCAGACAGCGCATGAGGGCCTGATTCTGGAGAGGTATGCATACAATGAAGGGCCGGCCCTGGAGAGAGTAGCCCAGGCATCCCGCACCACATTCCTCAGGAGACAGACCATCCGCTCTACTCTCTCTCTGCACTCCATCTTAACGTGTGTGGGTTTCTGCAAAGACCCCGTTTTCACTTCAAATGACAACAGCGCTGACACACACACACACACACATGCTGATGATTCAATTAGCGGGAAACACAGCAGGGCTACTCCCATTTTCTCCCAAAGACAATAAAGTCTTTATCGTCCGTTTGTGTGTCATACCAAACCATGTCTGAAGAGTTATAAGCAGCACAGCTGTTCATTTCACTGTCAGCTTCGTCAGTGTGTTCTAATGCTAATAATAAATTGTCAAAATGTGTGCTTTCTAATGCTAATAATAAAATGTCAAAATGTGTGCTTTCTGGGACACACACAGTGATGTTCACATGCACTGAGTCCATGATAAATCACACAGGCTTGTCAAAAAGCTTTGACAATATCTCAAATTCAATAAACTCCCTTTGCATTTCACACATTTTTGGGAAATTCTACAGGCTACGGCGCTCATGTGCAGCTCTGCATGTTAGTCAAATTATAGTGTTCACCGTTTCCTTCTCGTATTTTACCCTGACAAAACCCTCAGGCTGAGATATCGTAAATTGTCAAATCTCACTAAATCCTGTCACAGAATAAATGTCATGAAGTGATATAATATACTAGTATAATACCGCGCATATAGTCAGTATAGTCTCAAACCAAGAGGCCAAAAACTCAGTATATGATTAGTTTATACAATAACAAGAAGCTAATCCTGCCATTGGAGAAAAAGTATGAAGTGATTTTATATTATACATTAGTAGTTGGAGATCAAGTTTATGTCAACAGACTCATTCAGCTGTTTCTAGCCTCAAGTGGTTTTTATGTGAATCATTTTAGAGCCCTGAAGAGGCAGATTGAAGAAAATATGGAATACATAAAAGTCCATAAGAGAGAATGAAAGAAAGAATGTTGTTCTTCTTTCTTAACTTGTTAATCAACTCCTGACCCCCTTAGGTTCTTACTGTGGTCCACTAGGGGAGTCCTGAACCTCAGCTTGGGAACCACTGAACAAATCAATTCATTTCCTAAATCAAATCAGCTCAACGTCAGCCATGTCTACTTTCTAGAAAAGAAAAGAAAAACACATAAAAGATGTATCTAGACAAGCAGCCATGTGTTCAATAATACAAACACAGTGCAGTAGCATGGTGACAGAGACTGAAGAGGATTTATTTCACATGAGCTGAACACAAGGACAAGGCATATAGAGGCACACTCCCCTTCTCCTCTGTTGGTTACACAGGTTAACAAATGTCCACACACTCACCGCAGTAGTAAATAATACTTCAAAACCTCTTACAAGACCCTCAAACTTTTTGCTGTGAGAAGACGGAACCATGATGAGAAGATAAGAGATGCATTAAAACAAATCAAATACAGTCACATACCGTAGTAGTTCTGTTAAGATTTTGGGATTAAAACAGGGGGATGAGAAGCAAAGTGACATCAGAGGTAGTTCTATCCTGAGATGCCCTCCGACCTTATAGTCTCCCAGAGGGGAAAAAAATGTCCACTCACACTAGATATGAATCTGAAAATTCTGAATGTTTGATTTGCTACACAGTCTCATGATAGCAGCCCTCGGTTTGTCCAAGTCATTTCTGGGAGACTGTGTAATCACCGCAGCACAGCACAGCAGCAGAGGAGCAATCAGATGACATAGCAATCGTAACAAAGTATACAAAAGTAGCTGTACTTCTTCTTATGGTCAATAACACATTGCAGTGGCGGACCCCGACTGTTTGAAGGGCAGGGGCGAAAAAATTAAAAGGGCACATTCAGGACAACATTTCTAACTCGATGGTGTTTTGTTCCCCCAGCGAAGCCTTAAAGGCAGCGCTGCCTGGAAGGCCCCGTTCGGGGCACTTGTTACATCTCCATGTAGCACTTACTTGTGGCACTTTGTAGTTTGGTTTATTTGCAGCTATAGTACTGACGTGATTCTTGTTGTTCTGAGTTTGTACCCTCATTGTTGAATGCTCTTAATGGAAGTCACTTTGGATAAAAGTGTCAGCTAAATAGAATGTAATGTAACGAAACACCAAACACTGTGTTTGTAGATGTTAAAAAAAACTGTTGGGCTCACACAATTAAAAGGGGGGTCTGGGGGTTCCCCCCCAGAAAAAATTTAGCTTCAAAGACACTGTTTCCCCTAATTCTAGCGACTTTATAAACACTAAAATTAGTTGTTCACATCACTGTGCACTTTCACATTTTAGCCTAAGAAGGGAGGATGCCTTGCTGCTTTCATCTTTACTAACATTTAAGTAAATTAGACTGGAGAAAAATCAATGTGCGGCTACCATACAGTCTTTGACCGCTGACAGCCAGCTACGGAAATATTGAAGGAAGTTTTCCTTCATGTTGAGGTGATGGCTGACTATTATCGTCTCTCTTGCACGACATAACCTACACTTGAATGAGGACCGGATCTTGACACTCAAAAAATGTATATACATTTTAAACGGATTATGCAAACTGAAAATATTAAGTTTTTCTAACTTGGCATCTAATTGCTCTTTTCCACTATGGGTACGGACATACTCTTAATCCACTTTTTGCTTTGTGATCCAGTGGAGATTTAAATACCACTCGATGATGTAGCTGTTTGTCATAGCGACGCCACATGAAAGCAACGCCTCTTTCGCATTCCCTGTTCGTCGGCTGCACCTCATTAGAGTACCACAACTTGTCTTTTCGGTTTGCCATATTCTTGCTCCAGAGGGCACATCATCATCATTTAGGCCTATTGTATGGAGGGGCAACCTAGGGCACTCAATCATTTTTGTTCACGTGTAAAGGGCAGCCAATAAGGCACTTTTCACCACCATAGAGGGCGCTTTAGCATCACTTTTTCAAACATGGGGGCACCAGACGGGCAGAAGGGCACTATCAGGGCACTAGAAGGACCAGACGGGCAGAAGGGGACTATCAGGGCACTAGAAGGGCACCAGACGAGCAGAAGGGCACTATCAGGGTACTTGTAACGCACTAGAAGGGCACCAGATGGGCAGAAGGGGACTATAAGGACCCTCATTAAGGCACCTCATCGAATTTTCTTGTTCTAGAGGGCACATCATCATAATTTATTGTATGAAGGGGCACCCTAGATGGGCACCCAATCATGTTTTGCACTTGAAAAGGGCAGTCAATAAGGCATTTCCTCTCGTTTTCACCACTCGAGGGCACTTTAGCGCGCTTTTTCAACCATAGAGCCATGAGGGGGGGCGGTAGCCCCCCTGAGTCCGCCACTGGCACCTTGTACAGTATAAGAGCATGTTTGATGGGACCCGCTTTGAACATTACTGAAATCTGCACTCTAAAATGCAGAGCGGGACATACCTTTATAATCATTTCTTCTTATGGTCAAATCAGTTTTTTTCTCTCCCCTTTTCTCTGTCTGACAGACTCTGGGAGGAATAACCGTGTCACTCTGCTGTCAGGCTGACACAGTGACCCTGGGTAAACCCCCTGTTTGTTGACACTGGGAATCAACAACATGCATTACCCACACAACACACACACGATGCTGCAGGTGTGGTGGTACTGCTCTAATCTGGCATGTGTGGGCAAAAGACTGATTTCTATAACAAATATATTACAAGTTACAACATGACCGTCATAGAACTCATATAGGATCAGTTTAACTCTAGAGCAGCTGCTGGCGGTGACAGTTCAGGTGTTTTTAGCCATGCGGCCTGCTAGCATGGCTCTATAGGTGGGCTTGGTTGTCTTTTGGTCAAGACTGAAATATCTCAACAAATATCAAAAGGGACGACACACACCTTTTCTTATTGATATTAATGATCTAAAGAACATGCCATTTTGGCTGCTGTGGCAAAGTGGGTAGGGCGGTCGTCCACTGGGTTACAGGGTCCGGGGTTCGATTCCCCGCCTTACGTCAAAGTGTCCCTGGGCAAGACACTGAACACTAAATTGCTCCCAAAAGTTAGCTTGCACCCTGCGTGGTAGCTGCTGCTATCAGTGTATGAATGTGTGTGTAAATTGGGTGAATGTGTACAAAACAATGTAAAGTGCTTTGGGTCTGTGAAAACTCAGGGAAAAGCGATATATAATCCATTTACTATTATGTCTGCTGAACATCAGCATAATACGTTAGCATGTAGACAATACTGTAGACATTGGCCACAATTGCCTCTATACCCAGGTATCTCACAAAGTCTTTTTTTCTCTTATCATTTAGTTATATTTTCATTTATTTAATTTTTTTTTCAGTCTCATGGGTTTTAATGATACTTTTTTTTTTCAGTCTGCATTGGAATACATTTGCCATTCAACAATAAGTGCAACATCAGTAAAGCAGAGATTATATTGACTGCAGTTTTAAGCGCATCTCAAGCCAACTGTCACTCTGTAAATACACAGATGCAAGGAATACCATGAGCGCATCCACAGCATGACACTGAAAATACTCAGCAGTAATGTGCCGAGGAGGAACTCGACATATAAATACATGTTCAAGCTGCATAAAAACACATGAGCGGTATGCTTAGTTACAAGCTGTTCTGTCGGCAGTAAAAAGAACAAGATTATTAATAAGAGGAGGGGTGGGGGGTGGGGGGGGGGGAGTTTTTCTGTAAAACATTCTCCGGGGATCCTCTTTCCATCCGAGAGGAAACAGAAAATGAGACAGATATCTAAAATAGAAAAAAGAGAGGCCGACAGAATGACAAGCATGTTCAGCTGTGGAGGAATGAAATGCGTCTTCACAACTTCCCAGCACAAAATATATTTAGTTTGTCCCAAAGACACATTGGCTAATTCTAGAATAATAATCTGTGCCGTCCCGGAAGATATTTCCATCTGGAGCGACGCGCCTCTGCCCGGTGACGGGGGCTGCTGCACAGGGAAGGCATGTGACACTGGAGGCTGGGACAGTGGAACATTGGTCTGGCCCTGCTCATCTCCAGCAGCTAGCCTACTCCTACGCCTTTTGTTTCTCTGTGACAACAATGTGTAAATGCTAAATGGACTTGATTTATATAGCGATTTTTAACCAATTTTCTCAGCCCCAAAGCGCTTTACATTTCTTACCACATTCACCCATTCATACACATACTCATACATCGATGGCAGTTACTGCCATGCAAGGCGCCCTCATAACCATCGGGAGCAATGTGGGGTTCAGTGTCTTGCCCAGGGACACTTCGACATGTGGCGGGGGATCGAACCTCCAACCCTGCACTGCAGAGGCGACCTCCCCACTGCCGCCCTAATGTGTAATAAATAAAGATCTTAACCATGAGCTCTGCATCACTCAAAACATGATTATCTTTGTTATTAGAGCCCAGACCGACTAATAAGCCAATCATAGCCTATCTGAGAACAATCATTTACGGTAAAGGCCGATGTACAACATTAACACTTTTATTTCTCCTCATAAAGTGCAGGGAACGTGTCTTGGTTTCACTTAGAAATAATGGGTTTCCAAAGACTTTATCTAATATGGTTTCTTGCTGATTATATACCTACTCATTACCTAAATATAAATTCATTGTGTTTAAATCTAAGCTATGGTCATGTAGGCATGCCTTTTAGTTAGAAAAAAAATCAATGGTTAATGCCCGAGTTTCAAAATGCCAATCGTAATTTATGTTTGTAACTGCATATTATAATAAAGACAATTTCCTGTAGCAAATATTGACAGTAAAAGTACTCTAAAAACAGGAAAATGTTCAGCCTTCGATTCATATCTTTGTCACAAGCATTTTGAACTATATTTAAGGGGTAATCGGCTGATATATCGGAATTTTTTAATCCCTAATATCATAATCGGCATCTGCGGCAAAAAAGACCATATTGGTCGGGCCCTTATTGTTATATTTAATAATGGAACCAAAAGAAGCCAGCTGTAGGGCTACAACTTATCCTTCAGGATGACTACAAGAGCCACGTTTATAAGCAGCTAACCACATTCCAAGGCATTCCTGCTGCCTCTGTGGTTCATATAGTGGTTCACTCAGATCATATTAAATAAAAAAAACATGGCATTGATTGCTGCACCAAATGTGTTAACATGGACAAGTCGTTGCCGTATAGCCCAGTGCAGTCTATTCAGTGTGTGTGTGTGTGTGTGTGTGCGTGTGTGTGTGTGTATGGGGCAGTGTTTCCCCTACCATTATACAGGCCTGGCGTTTACTCGTTTCAGTAAGTTTACAGAAGTGCCACACTGCTACTGCCTTTGGCATTCTTCTCAGAAAAGCATTCATTTATTTTCAGGGGACATATTAATTAATTTATTGTTTTAGCTGTTAAGTTATCTTGAAAACAGCAGACCATAGTAGGCCTACAAACTTTATTTTTTTGTATTTTCAATGCTAGGCCTAGCCTACTTTATTTTTATGTTTTAAATTAAAAAATAGGCTAGATGAAATATAATGGTCGGAATAGGGAATTTGCCCTATGTAGCACACATGTTGATAGGCTAATCATGATGTGTAGCCTATGTTAATTAATTTATTTTCAACAAGGCTATTTGCATAAAAAAAAGCTTCAAGGTGAGGTGATTCAGATTATTCCAGAAATGAGTACTAGACAGGCCCTGTCTATATTAGATCTGAGTGTTTATTGTTTTTAATTGAAATCCAGGTGTTTTTCTTCAATAGTTTACATGGCTTATGTCTCCAAATTATTACAGAAAATAATTATAGGCAGGACATATGACAGTTGTTTACAGAGCACAGATTTATCAGATTTCGCCTCTCAAAGTGCACCAGATTGATGCATTTAACTTTAAAAGGATAACGTTTTCCTCTGCAGGGGGATGCCCCCAAACCCTCTAGAAGGTCCATTCTCACCCAGCAGGATCTAAAAATCCTGTGAGAAACACCACATGTACAAACATACTGAATGTGAAAGTATAACCCAATGCCCTCATTTTTTACGGGGCTGTCAAAAGAGGCTGATCCCAAATGGGTTTCGTTTTGGTCAATTTCTTCTAGAAATTTGGTACGCACGTGGCGCGCATACTCTTTATCAGCCCTTACCACCGGGCCTAAAAAAAATTCTAGGGGAAACACTGTGGGGGGGTGGGGGCGTATTTTTGACACTGATGTTTAATTGACTTATGGTTGGCTGTATAAATAATAAAGCAAACACTAGTGTGATAAAAACAGCCTGTGAACCAGAGAAGAAGAAGAGTGTTGGTAAGCTGCAGAAGTCACTGGGTCAATCTTAGCCCCGATGCTGCTGAGCGTCTTGTGTCGTCCTGCCCGGGGCCAGCTGCTGAAGGCTACAAATACAAATCAAGGCCTGACCTCTGGATGACGAGCATTGCCTATGTGACTGGGAAAAAACAACAAACCGACACCAGGCCATAACAGAATACTCTGTGTGTCTGTGTGTGTGTGTGTCTTTGTCAGTGTCTGCGTGTTTATGTGTGCATGTAGTGTACCCATTTTAACTCCAATATGCGCTGCAAATACCCCTTGATTTCATTCTCTTCATTGGGGAGGGTGGGAGGGTGTGGACACAGTATGTGAGAAAAAGAAGGCCACAAGTGTTGTTGGTCCACAAATTCCTCTCTATGTTTAAGAAGAAATGTGAAAACAACTTTGGGAGGAATGTCATTTATGTCCGGCCTGGTGCAGCATTTCAGAGCAAGGCCTGAAAGCAGCTGACAGACGCACTGACACCCGCTTCTCCAATTATGTGTAGAATATTATAGGAATAGGCTCTCCTATAACTAGACACGCATCTCTGTCTCTGGACACATATAGGCGGCGTCTGGACGCATGGGAAGGGCCCGTCTTAATGTGAGTGCCGCAGCACAGTTGGGTTGACAGACAGCCATCACAGCTGAAACCACTGTTTATTCATCAACTGATAACAGTGATATCATTCCATTGCTCTCAATCCAGCGGTTCTGTTCATAATCATGTTTGTAAGGACGCCCTCTCACAGACAGCTTATGGTCTGAATCAGGGTTAACAGTATTTCAGTCAAACACTTGCTTGTCTACAAGTGGAGATTGACCACAATGCCTCATCCAAAAACCCTTTATTTTGAAGAAACAGTTTGAGTTATGGGGAAATATGTGCATAATTTAATTTTTTATTTTTTTTAAATGAGAAAATGTATTACCACTCGACAGTGTCTGCAGTATAGCTAACAAGGGAACGAGTCGATGTGCCGATTTTAATATTAAAAAAATAAAAAAACTGAACCCTAATAATACTGAAATTTGGTCCCAAACAAGAAAGACTTAAAAAGGTCACTGCCTGGCTACCTAGAATCCATGCCACTCAAAGCTACAGACCAAAGCAGGAATCTTGGTGTGGCCATGGACTCGGACATACGTTTCAACAAGCACATGAAGACACACCACGCCAACACCAAGAGGGGACAGCACATTACACCTCTCCTCAGGTCACTGCCCTGGCTTACTTTATGCCACAGGATCAACTTTTGAAATACAACTACTCACCTACAATGCACTAAATCGTTCCTATTCTCCCCACCTGTGGAACAAGCTCCCTGAACACCTGAGGTCTGCTAATACCGTCAGCTCATTTAAATCAGGGCTCAAAATTATTACTGTATTTTAAAGCTTCTTTTTAAAGTTCTAATGTTTTTTCACCCCCTGTAAAGCACTTCATGTCAGAATGGTCGCAACATAAATAAAGTTGCATTGCCTGGCCTAGCAGGGTAAATATATGAAGCTAGAGCCAGCAGCTGGTTAGCCTAGCTTAGCATTGACCAGACTGGAAACAGGGAGAAAGCCTGGCTCGAGCCAAAACTAACAAATTCCACCAAGCAAGCAGCACCTTTCGGGCCATGTTCACACCACCTGTAGCCACTCTGGCGCAGACCTCTCATACATTTCAATGAGTCCAAATGGGCAACACAGGTTTCGTAAGAATTTTTTTTTTTAATGTTTCCATTCCTCCAAGTTGAGAAACCAGGAAGTTGTGATGTTTGTACACTTGTTCATAACCATTTGAGATATATCAAAGTGTTAATGAGCTTCAGAGGTGCTGATGGATGGGGGGAATTATCTTAACTCTACACAGAGCTTCCCCTTGTTCACAGTTTTTATGCTAGGCTAAGCTAAGCTAACCAGCTGCTGGTGATAGCCTGAGAGGGGAACGTGTATATGTTCCCACAGCCCTATGTTCCCACATTTCTAACTATATGATAGAGAATAGTATGTCTGTGTGTGGGTGTGTGTGTGTGTCTGTCACTCCTATTCTAAACTCTCCCTGTCCCCTTACCCTAACCACCCAGCTGTGATGCCTGAACCTAATCACCAATTTCAGGAACATAGTGTTGTTGGACCATTGGGCTGGGGGAACATAGGGATGACCCCCTGGGGAATTGTATTGATTTCAAATCTAACTCTCAGCTACAAATGTAAAAAGTTTATTTTGAAAATCCTCAGAATATTCCTTTACAGCCATGATATGAAATACATTTGTAATAATATTACAAAACATTTCTTCAGAGAAAAGACAATCACTGTATACTAAATTGTAAAAGTCTCATCTGCTCACAGGTTCCAGAGTGCATTATAAAGATATGGTGCATTCATATTTTGCTTATAAATGCTTAACAGAGGTAGTGTTATTATTAGCCAAGAAGTCACAATGCAATCTCTTCTTTAAGGATAACTTAAAGGTGCAGTGTGTAATATGACATCATCAAGAAAGTTCTACAAAGTTCTAGAATGCAACACTCCCTGGGTAATCCCAACCCTTTACAGTGGCCTTCAAGGACAAGAACAATTCAAAATTTTAAACAATGCATCTGATGACATTCCAACTATGACACTTTCAAGATGGCGGCACTAGGCCTTGGTCCAAGATATGCAGAAATATGGACATATATGAGACCCTTTCTCTAAAGATATTTTTTTGGCATTTTTATGCTTTATTGATAGTGTAGAGACAGAGTTGAAATGGGGCAGAGAGGGGAGTGACATGCAGAGAACGACCGCGGGCTGGAATCGAACCCGGGTCCGCTGCTGGCCGAGGCCCATGGAGGGGACGCCTTACCAACTGAGCTAAAGGCGTCCCCTCAATGAGACCCTTTCTAAGGGAAAAAATAATAATTAAAAAAAGAAATTCAGCTATTATGCACTAAATGAAATGTACTTATGGATATTATAATTACTTGTTTCATTTTTATAATGTCCTTTCTCACCTCTAACAGTCCTGGTAAAGTAAAGTACTGACTACACACCAAATGTGTGGAGCCTGTGTGTTGTCAACAACGTTTGTCTCTTTCTTTCTGAATAGGAATTGTGCAGATGTGTAGAAGGGAAAAAAAAACAATGGTGGCCCAGAGCTCGAGGTTAGTGCAACAAGGTTGGCATGTCCTGTTTAGGTAGCATTCTTCACAATATACACATGAAACAATGCTACAGTCCGACTGCTGAATGCAGCTGCAGCATTAACACACGGCCTGAGAAGTGATATCTGGGCAATTCATATGTCCATTTAACTGTTGTAAATCATACAAAAGGTAATCAGCTGGGAAGGGAAAACATCACAGAGAGAAATGCCTGTCACGCTCACCGCAGGAGCAAAAGGTTTGAATGTCAGAACAAGGAGCGAGGTGAAAGCCCAAGAGGTACACATTGTCTGCTAGTGAAAAAGAACACAGAAAACACACAGGACAAAATGACACTGGATCAAGCGATGGCATGTTCGTAACCTCCCCCCCCCCCCCACCAAAAGACAAAAAAGAGCTGTCATAATGAAAACACTGGGGGAAGCAAAATAACAGCGGGGTTCAGCGCATGTGAATAACCTTTCGGAGCTGGAAACACAGCTCACCCTTTCCAGAATAATTGAATTTGGTGTGCTTTGTGACCAAGTATAAAGGCCTCCCTTTGCTGAGCGGCAGGCCGGCCATGGCTGTTGCATAACAGAGCTAATAAGGGAGGCCTAAAGGGCCCGGGATGGAGAGGAGGAGGAGGCAGACACGTGGGAACTGCCTCTGTCCTGCTGCTTTGTCTGGGGCCGCGAGCGAGCAGAGCCCCTGGGCATTAGTGTAGGCAACGCATGCCTAACATAACGCTCATTCCACAGCAACAAAAAAGACCCACAGAACTGCACAGCTTATCTGCAGGAGCTGGCAGGGCCGCCCCTAGCCACTTGAGGTATCCACCGTCCACAAAGACATTATCATCATCAAGAGAGTGAATTCAATGAGTAGTGAGTGATGTGGAGCCCCTGCAAAGTTGACAGCTTTTCATTCCTCTCCTTGCGCTTGTACATTAAAGCTGGAGTCAGTGATTCTGTAGAAGGCTTGTTGTGAAAATCACTGTCAAAATCAGTGAAAATCTCTTCACGATTCCTTACCTGTCTGTACTGTGTGTGCGTAGAAAAAGACAATCAAGTGTTAATATACAGCCCAGGCTCTGTAAACAGGTATGTAAACAAAGTGGCTCAGACCAACCTACTGTAGATAGCAAGTAGCAACACTGCTATAAGATAAGATTCATCAATATGAAAATACAGGTACAATGTAATTTTAGCAGTACTACTGTTGCAAGTGTGACAATAAGCCTGTCAATTTTTAAATAGACGTTGAAGCCAAATAGTTATCAAAGCCAAAGTATGAGCCGATCAGTAGCTTATACAGACTATCGAAAGCATTGTTGCCAGCTATGGTGGGCCAGTCCGAGCCAAATATTCATATCCCTGTTTACAGAGCCTAGGCTGTGTATTATTACCCCGTATTTGTTTTCAGTGTGGACGCAGTAGGGACAGGTAGTGGATTTTGACAAGAAAACAAGCCTCTTCCAGAATCACTGACTACACCTTTAATGTCCAGACACCAGAGCATGTTTTCCTGCTAGCTGTGTGTAGAGAGAGAGGGGCGCCGTCACTTTCTTCCCAGGTATCTGTGCCCTGACTTCACACGTCGCTTTAGGTTTTCACTACACGCTGTCATCCAACCAAAACCTGCAAACGTCCAGGGTATACCAGCTGGAACAAACATGAACTGGCTGTTTCTGCACATATCATGATCATCACTGACAATTATGCTTGTGGCTCAATGGCCCTTGTGTACTAGTGATTAGGCGATAATCCAGCGCTGACACGCCCCCCCCCCCCCCCCCCACACACACACACACACACACACACACACACACACACACACACACACACACACACACACACACACACACACACACACACACACACACACACACACACACACACACACACACACACACACACACACACACACACACACACACACACGTACCTGGCTGCACTCAGCGCACAAACAAACTGTTATAGCGAGTGTTTGTTTCTGGAGAATCGGGAAAACAAATAATAATTTGATTAGCTGATTGACAGAAATGAAATGTCAAAAATGAGTCAGTCAGTTTCTGTGCAAAAATATGCAGGAAATTCACTTCTAGAGAGTATCACATTTGAAAAATGTATCCCAGCTTACACTTTCCCCAGGACAACATTTGGATCATTTTTCTGACTCCATGTGACAATACGTCTCAAGAATACGATTACAATCACTCTGTTCCTCAAGTCTCCTGCTCGCACACCAGCTCATGTAGCAGTATGTCAGTCACACTCAGTTAGAGCCTGTAACTCATAATACCCAGACAACAATCTTCAGACTTCAGGCCTTTGATCTTACATGTTCTTAAAGCAGACAATCTGTCAAGAAAAGGGAAAAGTCTGAATCTTTATCATCTCTGCTCCTGCCATACGCATCCAGAGGCATTGCACACAAACCCTCCTTTTATCTGCAGCTGATGGAAAAAGAACTACATTTCTTTAAAGGACCAGCAGCTGAATAGCTGACACCTTGTTGTATCTGCTGCATGTTAGCAGAAAGCCATCTCTAAAGGCTGTATAGTGATGTGATTTATAGAAAAGTCTGTATCAGGCGGTGACTGAGGGCATTCCATTGGCTGAGATTAGCCTGTAAATCACTGAGCAGCACCAGAACAAATGCACAAAACATTCTTTTAGTCATGCAAAATGTAAATACATTTTAAAAAACGCTGACAACGGTAAGATCTTGTGTAACTGCTATCAGCTTCACATAACAATGGTTAATCAACATGGCAGGGAAGAGAGGGGGGGTGGGGGGGCTTCAAGGAAATCAGGTTTCTCTTATCTAGATTACATGCAGCTACTGCATTCCCGCTGTCGAAATCAACTGCAAGGAATCTGGCAACAAATGTTACACACACAGAAAGCTAGTTGTTGTTTTTGTCAGGCGTCGCAAACGTCTGCCCTTTTTCCCCAATCGTATAAGCAAGGCGGCAGGGTCAAAATACTTGCTAGAATTTCTCAGTAATCTCACAGAGTCTGCTTTGATTGAGCTTGTTTCTGTTGGGTTGGGTGAAATCCCAGTTCCCCCCCCCCCCACAAAAACACTATCCTTGCAGCTTTCCCCAGTGGCCCAACTAAGCATTCCTCACATACTTTCACAGAGATTTCTGGGAGTTGGAGTTTTAAGCTCTATCACTGTAGTCTAACTAGACTCCCATTCTCAGATCTAGTGAAGCACACACACACATACAGTACAGTGGGTCACTTTGGGGCCTAACTACAACATTAGAGAGACTTCAGAGCTGGACTTGACACACTATAGGCTGCTACTACTACTGGTCTGGCTTTGTATGAAGGGGAAAGGGAAGGGTGGGGGGGCTGGATAACAATAGCTCACTGTGCTAGGTGTGTGAAGCAGGAATGTCTCAGGTCATTGGAAGTCAAATGCACTGAGCTCACTGATGAGTTCTGAGACAGACAGACATAAGGTTGCCTCCTGCATTAGGAAGAGACAGCTCAGCAAAACACTGACAGTATGCTTTCTGTCTGAGCACAGGTCGATCCTATGACACATAGCAGTGAGAACAGGCTGAGCTGCTGTCAAGACTTCACGTCACGCACGCACGCACGCACGCACGCACACACACACACACACAATGTGAGCGGCTGCACGGTGGGTGACCGAGGGCGTCACATCCCGTGTTTGCATGGGAACTTCTTCCAAGAGGTTGGGAGGCCACAAACTGCGGCCAGCTCTTCATAGGTCTCGCGGCTACAAATCCACCGCAGCCTTGTGTCACATTAAAAGGGGGAATAAAGGGGCTTGCTGCTGCTGCCCTGACCCCCCCAGAAACAAAACAAAACGGCCTTCACTTGTAGTTGTTACCCCCTGCCTCCTCCCCTCTCCACAGCCGTCCGGTATTTCCTCCGCTACGCTAGTTTAGTCAGAAGGACTTGTTGAATTAAAACGTCCCTGTGTGAGTGTGTGTGTGCTCCCGGGGCCTGTAGCATACCTATCTCTGGGGTCAATCCACGAAGTTTGCCGGGTGTTGTGGTCGATATAAAACACTCTGCCGTCGAAGTCCCGTGCTTCCTCCCAGCCCGCGGGCAGCGGCAGCTCCGAGCTCTCTCTCCGCTTACCGCCGCTGACCCACGGCATAGCGTCAGGATGGTGAGAGGGCTCGAGCCCCCTGCCCTGCTTATTATCCCCCCGAAAAAGTCGGTCTTCTTCACCGCATTACAACAAAAGTCCACCTCGACGCACTTGTCGGCGCAAAATGAAGGAGACGCGAATACAAAAACTTTCCACCGAAGTTGTTCGTTGAAAACGTCCCGCCGGAGGAAGGCTACATCCACGTTTCTTCTTAAAACACCCCCTCCAAAAAAAACACAGCACCGCAGCGCTCTCACGGTCCTCGGTCCTCCATGTTCGCCTCCTCCACCATATTTCATTCCTCAGTGTCCATATTCGGGTAGAGCGGATTTGCATAAACGGTCGAACGTACGAGAGAGCGAGCTCCTCTGTCCAATGGGGACACTTCAAAGCTGCACACGCTCATTAAAGTGTAAAAACAACGCCGATAAAAATTTCTTTGAATGTTTTCACCTCAACGATAATTCATTTAGCAGCTGGGGAAGATTAAATTAGCCTAAAATTAATAATAACCGATGGAGTTAACATTGTTGATGAACTGTCAGACAACAACTTGTATGCCTCGCGCGACATCAGGACATAGGCCTATACACTACAGCTTTTGCCTAAATTACTATCAGACAATGTGGTTTTCACAGAAGCTAAACTGTTTACACGAGTTTAATTTTTATTTAAATCCACGGGCAACTCCCCCCTGAACACAGGGACGACCCGTGGTTTGTTGTCGATTGCGGGGAGAATTAGCTGATACAGCAGCGCCATCTGCTGTCTACGATAGACATAGCAACGTCTCTCATATTGTCACCACCAAAGCCCCTTTACAGCATATGTCAGGTCCCGTTTACCTATAGCCTAACAGGCCTGCACTATGGGTCAGCAAGACCCTGTTGACAGCAGAAAAAGCACTGGTCCTCCCTTGAGGTCAGCTGGTTCCAGGTTCTACCTAGCATTTCATTATCAGCATCATTAATAATATTTGCTTCACCGCAACTGTGCTTTTTCCTGCCATGACAACTCAAAATGTCTGCTGTGGAGATATTATTATCAACTGCCTTAAAGCGTCCAGGTTCTTGTCTGGCCATTATTTGGTTTGCAGTATCTGTTTTAATCACAAAGCTCCTAATTTGCTAATTGTGTATTCACCACTTAGCACAGGATATGCATGTTGCTAAATAAATGTGTGGTTAGTGGTTACCTTATCGCTAACGTGTGTTTACAGCACATAGTATATGTTTAGGGCTCTGGTCTGGGGGCAGCCCTGTGTGTAACCATGCTACATTATGCTATCTCTATATGTTGTAGTTGACCTGTGAGTTTCGAGGGGCTTTTGTGAGAGGTATAGCTTTAGATATTGTGGGGCACCAAGGCCATGTTCTATGGCCCTCTACTTAATAATAATAATAATAATAATACATTTTATTTAAAGGCGCCTTTCATGACATGCAAGGACACCGTACAATGTGACAAATACAGTACAATCAATTGATTTAAAAACAAAAATGGGATGGGAAGATCAGGAGGGGTAAGCAAATTTGAAAAGATGAGTTTTGAGTTTAGATTTGAACAGGGATATGGAGTCAGTGTTGCGGAGGTCAGGGGGTAGTGCATTCCAGAGCAGGGGAGCAGAGCGGCTGAAGGCTCTGCTCCCCATCGTGGTGAGACGGGCAGAGGGGACAGTGAGGTTAACAGAGGAGGAGGAGCGGAGTGCACGGGAGGGAGTGGCAATTTGAATGAGGTCTGTTAGATATGTGGGTGCAAGGTTATGGATGCTTTTGAAGGTGTAAAGGAGGATTTTAAATTGAATACGGAAATGAACTGGGAGCCAATGAAGCTGGTGAAGGACAGGGGTGATGTGGTGAGAGGAGGGGGTTCTGGAGATGATCCTTGCTGCTGAGTGTTGAAGAAGTTGGAGTTTATGGAGGGTTTTTTGGGGGAGACCGAAGAGGAGGGAGTTGCAGTAGTCAAGCCTTGATGTGACCAGACTGTGGACAAGGATGGTGGCAGAGTGGGGTGTAAGGGAAGGGCGGAGGCGGTTGATGTTTCGTAGGTGGAAGTAGGCAGTCCGGGTAATGTTATTGATGTGGGGTTGAAATGAAAGTGTGGTGTCGAGGATGACACCCAGACTCTTAACTTGGGGGGAGGGGGAAACAGTGGAGTTATCAATGGTGAGAGAAAAGCTGTCGGTTTTGGATAATGTAGATTTGGTGCCAATGAGGAGAACCTCGGTTTTGCCGCTGTTTCATTTCAGGAAGTTTTGAGTGAACCAGGTTTTTATTTCTGAGATGCAATCAGTAAGGGAAGTGGGCGGGAGAGTGGATGAGGGCTTTGTAGAGAGGTAGAGCTGGGTGTCATCAGCATAACGGTGGAAATGAATGTCAAATTTGCGGAAGATATTGCCAAGGGGAAGGAGGTAAATGATGAAGAGTAGGGGCCCCAGGACAGAGCCCTGGGGAACACCTGAGGTGACGGGGGAGGGGATGGATTTAAAAGACTTTAGTTGAACAAATTGAGTACGGCCAGAAAGATAAGATGTGAACCAATCTAAAGGAGTGTTGGTGATGCCAATGGAGGATAGTCTGTTGAGCAGGGCGGTGTGACAGATGGTATCAAAGGCTGCACTCAGGTCCAGGAGGATGAGTATGGTGAGTAGTCCAGAATCAGCTGCCATAAGGAGGTCGTTGGTGATTTTGATGAGTGCAGTTTCAGTGCTATGGAGTGGGCGGAATCCGGACTGGAACTGTTCATAAAGGTAATTGTCAGATAGGTGAAAATGGAGTTGGGAGGCCACTGTCTTTTCCAGGATTTTGGAGATGAAGGGAAGATTGGATATAGGACGGAAGTTGTTGAAGTTGGAGGGGTCTGCACCAGGTTTTTTCAGAATTGGGGTGATGGCAGCAGTTTTGAAGGATGTAGGGACAGTTCCAGTAGTAAGAGAGGAGTGGATGATTGCAGAAATGAGAGGAACTAGGTAGGGGAGAGGGAGGCCTTAACCAGATGTGTGGGTAGGGGGTCAAGTTGACAGGTGGATGGCTTGGATTTCCGAATGAGTTCAGTGATTTCTGAGATAGCAGGGAGCTGGAAGGAGGAGAATGAGTGTGTGGAAGGGTGAACGTCGGCTGAGATATTGAGATGAGTGGTTGATCCAAGGTGCTGGTGAATGTTTTTGATGATAGGGTCAGAAACACTATGTTCAATACCCCCATGTCCGCTGAATAAAGAAGTATTAAATAAGAGCAGATTTAACAACATTGCATTATTGCCTAAATTTGAGTTGGATTGTTTTTTTTAAGGTTAATCCAGGACTCTTGTTGACCTCTATCTGTGAGCTACAGGAACTGCAACAACACTGATTAAACCTACAATCCCTGAGTTTGCAGTGACGGAAATTTGGTGTGACATGAAATTTCAGAGGAATTTTGTGTCGGGAAATGAATGTTGCCAAACAGGTAGTCATCATGACAAGTATACATCTTCCCCCTTCTGTTTCCTGTTCTTCTAAAGTTGTGTCTAGTAGGGTTTATGGAAGAAAAAGAATGTCTACTCCTGATGGGCCAGTTATTTCAGTCCCTATGGTGCAGAGTGAACCATGCACTCTGGAGTCTGGCGGCAGTCCTGACTCTTTGTGGACGTGTGTATTGGTGTGTGTGTGTGTGTGTGTGTGTGTGCGTGTGCGTTTGTGTGTGTGTGTGTGTGAATGTGTGCGTGCATGTGTGTGTGAGAATGCATGCAGCCCAAGCACACATGCACGCCCCTGTCAAGACGTCAGTGCAGTCAGCTGAGCGTTTTGTTCTCCAGAAGAAGAAGAAGGAGGAGGAGGAGTTTGGCAGGCCAGGGATTTTATCTGTGCATTTTTCTTTGCGTGTTTTTTTCAGTTTGTGGCTATGCACCGCCGTGTGTGTTTGCGGCTGGGAAACATTTCCTCACATCAGAGCTTTGATCTAAAGCCTCCTACGAGCGTTTCCCACAGGCTGTGTAGTGTTCATGTGAGGGCACACAATACGCTGCACTGTTGTTTCAGAGTCAAGTCACATGCAGCAAGAAGCAGCACTGTGACACCAGCTGTCATAAATGTGGATATGATTAATCTTAAAACCATCACGCAGTATTGCATAATACTAAATAAATGCATCATCGTTAATACATTTAATCACAGATAATATGTCTTTCCTGGCACACTTTTATTACATGGATAATGAATTATTTCCTAAAGAAGATCATTTATTTTAATGTAATGTTAACATATAATACGGTAATGTTTATGAGTTTAAAATGTACTCATATGTTTACAAGATGGACGTTTTAAGAAAAGTCCTGTAAACAGCATTTCTAATCTTAATCACGTGGATTTAGAACTGGAGATATTCTAGTATCTCTAGAGGCAGCCCAGCAGTTTATGAGGAGGCCTTATCTCTGCTTGGCATTTGTAAATAATAACCTGACTGTGCTGCCTTAGGTTGGCCCATGGTAATTTGTTTTCTTATTTATACAGAGACGTCCATGTCTCTCCCCGGTCCCACAGGATGCATGGACATCTGGGAGGTCATTTCTTGCATAAAATAAATACAATATCCTGTCTGCATTTAATTCCATCCCCTGTGGCCTTTGCTTTCGAGACCCAGCCATCTCTGCCGTCTGCCCCGGCTGCCCCCTTGGCACAGCGGCTGGAGAAAGGAGGACCACAAAGGGGGAGGTCCAAACCGTGCCCCCCCCCCCCTCTCTCTCTCCTCCTCACTGCCACAGATGATGTGTGCTGCTCTGAGTGAGTGGGAACTGTTTGTGAAAGGGCTTTAGAGTCCAGAGCAGGAGCGGGTCGACTCGGATCATCAGGTGTCCGCTCCACAGACGGCCTCCTCCATCTTGAAGTGCAAGGCAGTGAAGAAGATCTCTGGAGGGCTCTGTCACGCGTGGAGACCATACAGAGAGACACAGTGTGAGCGAGAGAGGGAGAAAGTGAGTGAAGAAAGAGAGAAAGAAAGAGAGAGAGAGAGATGGACACATGCTCCTGCGCTCTGGAGCTGCTGGGGATGCTGGTCTTTCTCGGGGCATGGCTGTGCACTCTAGCCACCACTCTTCTTCCACAGTGGCTGACCATGTCCACCGCCCTGCTGCCGGTGGAGAGCTACGAGCTGGGCCTGTGGGAGACGTGCGTGGTGCAGGATGTGGGGGGCATGGAGTGCAGGGCCTACGACAGTCTCCTGGGCCTCTCCAGCGACATCAAGCTGGCCCGCATCCTCATGTGCACCTCCCTGGCCGTGGGCATGCTGGGAATGCTGGTGGCCATACCGGGGCTCTACCTGGTCAACAGCTGCGGAGAAGGCAACAGGACCAAGAGGACTTTGACCGTCACAGGAGGGGTGCTGGGGGTGATCTCCGGAGTGCTTTGTCTGATCCCCGTCTCCTACATGGCACATATGGCCGTGATACATTTCTTTGACGAGAACGTGCCCGAGGTGGTGCCCCGGTGGGAGTTTGGAGATGCCCTGTTCTGCGGATGGGCTGGAGGATTTCTCCTGGTGGTGGCCGGGCTGCTTCTGGTCACCTCTGGCTGGTGTTCACAGGAGGAGCCTCAGCCTGTGCTCCAGAGGATGTACCAGGGCATGGGTACTACAGATATGTCCTTGAAGAAGCGCCCGGAGTATGTTTAATTTAGGGGGACCAATCTTTAAAATAGTTTACCTGCATAGAGGCTGACAGCACAACACAATCACCTGTAGAACTGCACTGTAAACTGCTTTCGAATGATGAGCTCAATATCTGGTCCCGTTTGACAGACATCCTGTATTAGCGTGGCTCTGTCATCCATGGGGAAATAAAGGATTATGATCATAGAAGAAATACAAAATTCCACCAAATCCCCAGTGAACCGGGGTTTCAGCTTCACAACCCAATGTTACATTTTGCAAAGAACCTGCTGTGACCAGTAAAAATGAATATTTTTTTAAAGATATGTTTTATAAAATGCTTTATATTCCTTATTCTAGGGGGGGGGGGGGGGGGGGGGGTCTTGCGTATTAGTTCCAACAAAGAAGAACATACTATTTTAAGACTTGTTTCACTGGACGCCTTTTAGCTTTTAAAATGCTGTGATTGTAAGTTATTCTTCATACTAAAAAACTTAGAGAAAGCACAAATTATTCCGTGCTGGGTTATAAGTATGATTTATTGCGTGGCACACTCTGATGATTTACATAAAAAAAGTAAACTAAAATAATATGGAAAATATGTCTCTTCTTTCATTTAAATGTGTCACTTTCTCCTGCTGTATTCTCTGTTGGAATACACTGCTGATGATTTTTCTGTTTGTGGTGTTGAGATGAGAAGTATGAAACAAAGAACATACAGTATGTGTTCTGCTAAGTTATGTCAGAGATGGAAATGTGGCTGCTCTTTTTTTTTGTACTCTTTGCCCAATCCATTGGCCTATTAGTCATATAAGCCTGAAACCTATTGTGGTCTGAAGTGGTCCCTGTATGCAGACGACATGCCGAGTCGGTCAGGTTTGTGTCTGCGCTGGTGGAAACGCAGCTTGAGGCTAATTCCCTCAGATTTCCTGGTCACTCGCTGAGCTAAGCTGTGTTTAATGAACGCCCTAATGGGGCGGCGTGTACTGTGAAGAATGCAGAACAAGTTGGCCCTCTCCCGGCTCCCGCTTTGACATAATTACACAAATTTGCCAAGGTCAGAGGGCGCTGCAAGCCGCTCTGCCCCTCCAAAAACTGTCCGGATCATTTACATAGAAAACAGGTACAGTGACATACATGTGTTATTGCATGAGAGTAGGATGATTTCAAAAACCTCCACGTTCTAATGATGGTGCTCTATGTGTAGTCAGCACATATTGCATGACGTTAATGAGAGATAATGAAGTATAGTATGATGCCTTAAGGGGCCAGATGGATGTAAAAATGGTTTCTGTCAGTCCTCAAGGGCAGAGAGCACCCTTTGATCATCTGACAGGCTGCACACTGATATAAATATGAAAAATTTAAAATTAATTAAAATGACTTTCTGCATCAGATTATTATTGTAAACCAAGCTAAACTAGTCTTTGTTTGGCCTACTACAGACATTTTTGAACTTAAGAAAAAAAAAATTCCAAGTAAAATCAACTTACTTTATCAAGTAAAGCCAACTTAACTTTTGCTTGTAGAACAAAGTTGACTCTACTTGCGAAATTGAATTGACTTTACTTGCTAAATGTATTTTTTTTGCATTAAGCAATTTATGTAGTTCATACAAAGACAGATCTTGCTTGATCTACATCTTAATCTGAAGCAAAAAGCTGCCTTCATTGTTTTAAGTGGATTGAACACAATTATGTATCATGGAAATATCACTGAAATCCAGTTATTTTCGCGATACCTTGTGATATTGACAATGAATGAACATTTTCATTGTCAATATCACAAATTAAATTGTGGTTCATTTATTTTACATCGTCACAGAATAATTGTTTTCAGTGCACGGAGGTCCTGCTGTATGTCTCCGGGATGAGAGCAGCTATCAGCAGGGGAGGCAGTGAAAACAACTGATCTTCTGTTTTGATTACCCTAAGTCTAGTGGCACGGGGGGCCGCCGGGGCAGTGCGGCAACACACAAAGGAAAAACAACATGAACAGCAGGGATTAGGTTCAAATGCAAATAAACAATTCTTCTCTGAGAGAGCTGATAAAATGAAATGATGGTTTTTATCTCTGACTGTAACATGATGCTGACTGTCCAGAGGGAGCTGGAGATGATCTGCAGTTAAAAACCTCGATAAGATACCATATGATCTGCCTTCTACTGCTGCTCGACACACTCATAACTGATAAACCATCACGATAATGACCTTAAACCCCTTACTTTTTATTTGAATACCTTAAACCAAATCCCCCTTATCGGCCTTTATCTGTCAGGCAAGGATGAAGGACAAGTTATAACTATGTGGAAATACGACCACAGATAAAGGTATACTGCATCCAGTCCGAATCCTTCTTCAGTAAAGTAGAGAAATAGTATCAACCAAACGTTGTGCAGTGTAATGTGTGAACTTCTCCAGGTGGGGCTAGTCTCAACAACTTTACTGTAATATTTGGATGAATAACTTGCTCCAGGGTATAGGGGACACAAACTAAGGGAACCAGAAATAAACAAACAAACTCTGCTTCACTAATTTACAGCTCTGGAAAAAATGAAGAGACCACTCCAAATGTTCAGTGTCTCTCGTTTTACTATTTATAGGCATATGTTTGAGTAGAATGAACATTTTGGTTTTATGATATAAACCACTGACAACATTTCTACCAAATTCCAATACGTTATTGTTCATTAAGAGCATTTTCAATAAGTAATGTAGAGATGAAGATTTAAGAAATAATCAAGACTGGTCTCTTATTTTTTTACGGAGCTGTATGTTGCTTTTGGTTCTTAAATAATTAAACATGTCTCCATTCGAGAAGTTAAAGGATTTAGCATTGTAGGTAACTATGTCCTTCATATGAATGTAGTGGAGAGAAAAGTACCATATCCCCCCCCCCCCCCATTTATTATGACCGCAGGTTAAAGGAATACTTCACCCATACGGAACCAGCGTTCTATCATTATAAAATAACTATTATAATATAATGAATGAGGTTTTTCTTCCCTCAGTCTTCCCTTAGTCTTCCCTTGGCCCAGCTGTCCTGTTAATCCTAACCCTTACTGTGATGTCACAAGAAGGAAAATGTAGGGTTAGACAGTGAGACCATAAAACACTCTTTCTGCCTTTTCTCAGGCTGATCTGATTTAATTTTTTTTGCACATTTATAATAACTAGGATCACCAAATTCAATACACCTTCATATTCCAACCGGTGAAGTAGGTCTTTAAATATAAAGCAGAATAACACATACACAGTATCTCATAATTGTTACTCCAGTGTGGTAATTGAGTCACTGTGTTTCAGCCCGTCTTTGAGATGGCACTGACTTTAAACATGTCGTCTGGGGAGGACTGAGGGAATCTCAAAATAAAATGAAAGAAAATATCAGGCATAATTGGAACTTTTCCATCAATCGCCATCTTCAAATCAAGTGGACTACAGAACAAAAGGTCATCAGAACTCAAGTGTCCTCTTTGTGAACCTATATGGATGGCTTTTGGTAAAACGCTACACACTTATCAGTTTTCCTCCATTGTACATTACATATAAGAGAGGAGATGACTGAGCATAATAGATTAGATAAAACGTAAACCAGCCCATGGTATTATGTCAGACACGCTTATCTGGAGAGGGCGAATGTGCAAGAGAGAGAGAGAGAGAGAGAGAGAGAGAGAGAGAGAGAGAGAGAGAGAGAGAGAGAGAGAGAGAGGGTGGTGTGAGGACTGAGACCAATGGATATAGAGAGAACTTTTTCAATACTTTCCCCAAATCTCTCATTTAATGTTTTTGAATACTATTGACCCAATTACATGAATATCACATACTGTATATCCTATTCCAGATTCCTGGCCAGCTGATTTCTTGTGCCCGAGTGGTTGTGCACAAGTGGTCAGATAAGTGGCAGGTTTACCTTTCAACCACTTCTGGGACTTGTGTTTTTGACAGAGAGCCGTGCTCGCAGAAGAGGGCCCTTTGTTCGTCAGCAGCTGGCCGCCTCCAGAGAGGTGCACCAGCCAATGGGCCACAGTGTTTATGTGTGTGTTTTTGTGTTTGTGTGTGTGTGTGTGTGTGTGTGTGTGTGTGTACGCGCTGGTGTGTGTATGTATGTGCGTGTGTGTGTGTGTGTGTGTGTATGTGTGTGTGTGTGTTCTCCCTGGCAACAATCCCTACTGTGAGGCGGCCCCCTCTCCATACTCACATGCCTGCTCTCGTCAGCCTCCTACCCAGGTCACATGAGCCGGGCCCCCCGAGTCAACCTGGCTGGCCAAGATCCCTCCTCACATGGGGGGCCTACTCATAACCCTAACCCACACCTTGACATGTCATGTCAGTTTCCCCACCAATTTAGCTGATAATGCTGATCATTCATTACTGGAACCTTCAGATTACTTGCGCTAAACGGCACTAGTTTATAACACTGGAGAGATAAAGTTTATTATTGCTGTGTGGTTATGCATGTGTCCCTGAACTCTGGCTACACAGAAATCAGGGGCACTTAACATAGCTGAATTAGAGTTTAGAGTGATCAGACATGACACATCCCCAAATACAGTATATAGTAATGTTGCTCATTTTGCTGGATCTCTAAAACCCCCACTGTATGCTAGATTCACAGCACAAATGTCAGACAGAGAAAGTGACGGACAAACTGAAAGGAATATTTAGCAGCTAAATAGCTAATTTAGCTTAATTTAAGCTAAGTAATTATTTAGTAAAGAGCTGAAATGAGCTTATTTTTTTTATTTTTTTTATTGTCAACACAATATAGTGTCATATGTGTTGTTAGACACGTTTTCATGTTGAAATGCATGATTATCAGTGCCTTGCTTGTATCGATCTGGCAGTTCATTGGTCATTGATGTCCATGGACTACTGGTTTTCCTGGGGGCCACTGAGGCCAGAGACTGCCAGGCGTAGCGGTAGCAGAGGAAAAGCAGCCCACTTAGGAGCATCAGTATGGAGGCAAAGATGCCCACTGCGACGGCCGAGCCCACCTGCTGCCGGACTGGAGCTGCGGGGAGGTGGAACTCAGGAGGAAAGTCTATGGTGCTGTTGTTGAACACGGACCTCATGTTCCACCCGAGAGGCACCAAGCACAAGCCCCCCGTCGCAACATACAGGGTCCCAGAGAGCAAGAAGAGCAGCCTTAAGTTCCTACGGTCTACCACTGAGAAGTAGGCCATCCTCATAGCCAGTGCTGCGCTGATGTTCCCAGCCAAGCCGCTCACCAACGCCACCACCATCAGCACCTGAGCCACAGAGATCTCCAGTGGAGCAAAAGGGTCCGAGATGCTGATGCTCCGACAGTTCTCCATACTGGGAAAGGCGTGACTGTTGAAACAGGCCTTCCAGATGCCCACCCAGGCCACGCCAGAGGTGATGACGGACACATCGTCCACGTACCACAGCCTCCACTCATGGATGCCGAGCGTTGCCATGATGAGGATCCAGCCCACGACCCCCATCATTAGGCCCAGGAACTGCCAGTGGGCCGTGTGAACCAGGAATATCATGGTGCCCGCTGTTAAGGCTAACGTTCAAACGGACTGGTCGATGACTCACACATGGTCCAGTTCAAACAGCCTGGCATCCATCACACCTGGTGGAAACACAATGGCTTCACATTAATGTTCTGGGTATTATTTGCGGATTTAAAGGTGGAGTCAGAGATTCTAGAGAATAACTTATTGTCAGAATCAGTGAATATCCCCTCACAACCGCTCCCTGTCTGTACAGTGTGCACCGAAAAAACAAATCCAGTGTTAATACAAAGCTTAGCCTCTGTAAACAGGCATGTTGCTAGCTATGGTGGGCCCCCTTTGTTTACATACCAGTTTACAGAGCCTAGGCTGTGTATAAACACCAGATATTCTGTCCAGTGCACACACAGTATGGACAGGTAGCGCATGGTGAGGAGACATTTACTGATTTTGACCAAAAGTGATATTGACTTATTACTGAATTGCTGACTCCACCTTTAAGTTTATACTTTCAAACATTTGAAATCCACTGTGTAATTTACAAGAACATTGGAATAGGTTTGGAGGATAGGGGCATACTTCAGTATAGATCCTTTCACATGTGAAAGTAACCATTTGCCAAAGGCTACTAAAGGAGGAACCTTTAAAGGTCACCCAAATGACAAAAAAACAAGAAAGTAAAAGAAAATTCTCACAAAGTTACATATCTATCTTGCTATGTAGATCACCTTTATCTGCTGTGGTTTTGAGATAACCTGCCTAGACATTTTGTCTCCAGCCCAATATAATGGAGGTAAAGATGAAAGAATCAAAAAGGAAATTCTCTACATAATCAGACTCCAAGATCGCATAGCTGTCAGTGGGACTACCTTCTGTTAGAGAAAAATGGGCACTGTGAATAACAGTTGAACTGATCTTTAAGGTATGTTTAGAAGGTGCATCAAAAATAGTTAATGGAATGCAGAACCATTTTTGGAAATGTTAGGTACAAAATCATAGGGTTTGCCTGGATTAATCCAATGGACCCAGAGCAAACATTTTCTTTGGTCCCCATTGACTTCCACATACAGTACATTTGTGCCAAACCTCGTGGGATTATATTCCTTCACGCACAAATACTTTTTTGAAACAGCAACATAAAAAATAATCTTGTTGACCATGAGCAGGTTAAAACTGTGCTTGTGTCTGAAATATTCTGTGGTAAGTAAACACCAGTCAACATGCAATAAAGAACACGTGAGTAAAGGCAATTAAATATCACCTTGAAGAAAGTGTTTACACGTGGCACCATGACGGAATAATGAAACCTATGCTTCCAACATGGTCTGTCTGTGTGATCATCTCTCATTATCCAACATGTAAGAGAAGACAGCACAGACTTTGAGATAGCTCTTATATTCTCAGTTTTCCCTTAAAAGATCAAGTTAAAAACCGAACAGTATGACAACAGATCATTTACACTTAAGGCTATGTTGAGGGAAATGCAATAATCTTAGCAGGGTTTAAACTATATACTGTATCACTAGTATCCAAGATAAGACTAAAATGCTGATCAATCCAGTTGAGAATTGGAATGTAACACCTCAATGCTGAGGAGGAAGTGTCCCTCTGTCATCTAACTGTAGCTAGTGTGTCAGAGTGTCCATTTAAATCGTAAAACAACCCTTGACTGCGCCTCGTGCTTTCACCCACCTTGATGTGTATTCAGTTCAGGGTTGGCTGTTCTCAATAAGAAAATCCTTCCACAGATGCTGTATTGATCCCAGGAGTATTACTCTGAGTGACTGTGCTCATTTTTGCTTTAGTTAGTGTGAGAGGTAAAGGCTGTAACAGCAGACTGTTACAGATATCCACTGGCGTATCAACGTCTTTATCTCCTATGCTTTATGAGGAGAGAGGGAGGTGTGGTGAGGTTAATGAGTGACAGTGAATAATCGGCTGATAGCAGAACACAAACCAATCAAACACCATTGCGTGGATCCAGCAGACTCTTTATTTGATATAAAGGAGCACAGCTGATAAAGTGTTAAGCGTCAGGCTGTAGCAGTGCATGGAGCGAAAAAAAAGTGGAAGTTATATTCTCAAATGTGCAGAAAAAAACATCCTCCAATCAGGGTTTACCTTTGGGAGACTGGCTTCAACCTGACAGTCTGGAATTATTTAGACATTTGATTGAATGGAGTTCAAAGTCGGTCAAAAGGATTTTGTTCCATATTTGGTTGCAAAAAAAAAATTAAAATCAACCTGGACAATTGTTGTGATAAGATTTAACTACGAGGTCAAGTAACAACTGTGGTAACTATGCATTCAACAACAGCACCGTGGAAAAAAAAAATGAATCACACACACTCACACAGTGAAGTAATAATAAGACAAAATACAGAAACACTTGGCAATATCATTATCTAAACAAAGTTTTTTTTTTTTTTTTTTTTTTTTTTTTTTTTCTTGGGCTGTGGATAAAACAGAGCAGCAGTGACGGACGCAACATGCAAGAGATTCAAAACCAAACAGTCTTCAAAGTGAAACAGGTGACTCCCCCACACACACCCCACCCCCTCCCAGGCACTTCAAATGTGGATTTCACTGGAGTTAAAGTCTGGATGTGAAGTGCTACTCTTCGTCTGTTTGGTGAAGTTGAACAAGTGTTCTTTAAAATGACCAGTTATCTGCACACTCCTCTCTTCACATGTACATTCACCAAACATCCTTATCTTCCATTTATCGCACAAATAAATGTTTTATTCAGTGAGAAAATTAAACAACGGCACAAAACTCTTTAGTAAAAAAGGCCACCAAGTTTAGATATAAATGTTAAAAAAAACTTTGTGTTTATTGAAATATCGGGCCAGATTTGACGGATTACGCGAAAAGTTTATTTTTTTCGAGTGTGAAATAATTGAAACATAAAACATGATTAATACTCCTAGTTGCTCAGCGTGTAACACACATCATGTGGCATGGCTGCTCATATCAGCTGATGATACAAATACTCCCCTCCTGCGTAGATTCATAAGGCTACAATAAATTACTAAAAAAAAAGAGATAAAAACAAAAATTGCATGAAAGAAAATTAGGTACAGTGGTTTGAAAAGCAGCATCTTTTTTGCACAAATGAGTGGCTGCTGTCAGTCCATGGGGAAGTAATGGCAGTCCAGGTGAGAGCAGTATGTGAGAGGTTGAGAGGGGCTTTTTCACCACACAACTGTAAAAAAAAAAAAAGTTCTCTGCAGACTTCCTCATCTCTGTCTCCCTCTGCTGGACACAGAACTATAGTCTTTGTCATCACAGTTTTTTTTCTTCTCCAAAGCCAAACACACACACACACACACACACATGTCCTGTTCACAAGGCCAGCCTCTGCTCTATGGGCAGGCTGTCAGTCAGACACTTGAGCTGCTCCTCGCCCAGTTTGATCTTGTCCTCTAGCTTGCGCTGCTCGATGATGAGTGCAGACTTCATCTTGACAAAGTGCTCGTAGTCGGTGAGGCTGTCCTGCTGCAGGTGGCTGCACAGGATGTCGTAAACCACGCGCTCCCGACGGTCCAGGTTGTCCTTCAGCTCCTTGGCGTCCTCGTGTTGGCGAATCAGCAGCTTCCTCTTCTGGATCAACGTACGCTGTGTGGAGGAAAAGACACATTTATTAAGGAAATGTCTTTTGTCTTTGGGTGTAGCAGCTTCCCATTAGCCACTTAGGCTGCATGTCGTTAGGTGTCTTGACGCGTGCCGTATAGCCTACATTGGGTGTCAGGTGTCAAAGCCCACAGAGCATACTTTAATGGGGATTCATTCAGACAAAGTAGCAGTCAGTGATTCTGGAGAACGCCTTTTGTCGAATTCACCTTGATTTTGATGAAAAGGGATTTCGACGACAAGCTTTCTCCAGAATCGCATTTTTTAAATCGCATGTTTACTATTATTAACAAGTCCATAGACACATTTACTACCAGTGTATCCTGATACAAACTTGAATCAAATGAATTCACGAAAGTTACTTTATGAGCTTATTTGAAATCTTAAGGAGTGCAATGAGCAATGAGTGGCATAATTATTATTTATTTATTAAAAAAACGCTCCTACTTTAATCTAGCGCTGACAGCAGCACTAGTATGTATCGGTTGGGTTACCTACGTGTTTCCATCTTGCTCACCTTCTCCTCAGCAGTCGTGTCCTCCTCCATACTGTTGAGGGCGTTCTCCACTCTGGCCAGCCGTCCGGACAGAGACAGCAGCAGGCTCACCACCTTGTCCAGGTCTCCTACAAACATCCTGAACTTGTCCAGCTCGTTGGGTTTGCAGACGTGCTGGACGCGGGCCTCCACCTCCTCTCCCAGGGCATTGTTGTCCAGCACGTCCTCCTGCAGACTCTCCCGCGCCTCACGCAGCACCTGCAGCTTCTTACTCAGGCTGTCGATCAACTCCTGCTGCAGATGGGACATAAGAGATAGCAAAAAAAACAAGTCAAAATCATTGGCACTTTTATTAACAACAACCCACTGTGTCTGTCTACTTCTAGGGAAAAATACCAGATACAATTGAGAAGAAAGACTCACTTGTTTTTAATATTATGAATAGCAATAACTAAACCAATTACAATACGTTGGTTGAAAATAACTTGAATACTCATACAATGGAAAGTTCTTGTGAAGGAAACTTTACTATGAGAATCAGAAACCAAACACATGTATTTTCAAGAGAAATGGTTAGTATTGTCTTTGTTGTATATTTGATTAAAGTATATTAATGGTTTGTATGCATTTGTTTGTTTTTAACTTAAAAAAATGCTTTAAAACTAGCCTTGGATTTGGTTATGGACATGGGTACACCATAGGGTGAAGTGTTATCAATAGTGTGAGTGTTTGGTACCTTCTTGTTGGCCAGATCAATGTCCAGTTCGTCCTCAGAGTCTTCCTCCTCCTCCTCTTGCTCCTGCATGTCCTTCATCTTGTTGAGGAGCTCGGCTTTGGGAGCAGACGTGCTGTAGTATGTAGAGCTGCTCACCATGGTACCAGCTGCTGCCATACTGTCCTCCTTTTCCCTGAGAATGCAAGTACCAAATAATGTGTCTCACGTTGCCGAGTCAAGTATGAATCCAGTGAGTAAAACTTCTGTCAAAAGAAACAATGGGCCTCACAGCAGAACCACAAAGAGACTTGTTCCTCAGTGGCACATAAAATGATCCTTTTCCATCAAATCATTTAGACTGTTTATTTTCTCTGAATGAACCATGTTAACACTATTTCATCTTCTCTGCTAGCTTGCTAACTAGTTTTCCTGTATTTGCATGTGCACACCAGATGCAAAAAAATTGGAAGGTTCCATTAGGAGACAATTTTTTCTCTCTAACCAAAATCTACTTCTGTATTTCTACTAAAATCATGTTTATTCTTAATATGAATTGAACCTCACTAGGATCTTTCAATGTACCGCTGGTATTTTCAGAAGTATCTCCTGGAATACAAGTAGCCTAGTATTCTTAGTGGGAATCACTGGTCTAGTATCACCTATTGTATGAAATCTACTCGTCATTATGATCCATTTCCCTCCAGTCAGACATGTTTTCGTGTCAAACAATTCTCTTTTTACATTGTACATATTGCGTCAGGAATATGTTGTTGGTTGGCACCAAATATAACTACTGATACTAAAGTGTCTTATGTCTGCCGCCTTCTGACAACAAGACATGAAGCTCAACAGTTAAGTCTTCTTTTTACTTTTTGTTCACATGCGTAGAGGGAAACCTCGCAAAACAACGTTTTAGGATGATAATATGAAGATGTTCACGCGTGGGGTTCAATCTCTTTTTGTAGAACTCCCCTAAAATACTGTATATGAATTAGTTTCACAAAGCTTGGTGTCAGGGTTAGAACCTATCTAACAAACTACATTTGCTGACAGTAACCACACCCTCTACAGGTGAAACAGGGTAATGTAAGCGGGTTACATTTGTCTTGATCAATGCACTTGGCTGCATGTGAGAAATAACTCCAGTGGACCTCAACATATAAACATGGCCGTCTCCCAGGCCCAGTGGTGAAGCTAAAGTGTGACGGTGCTGACCTTTCCTCAGGCGGCCTGGTGCCTGTGGCCTTCCTGCGCTGGTGAGATCCCTCCAACAGCTGCTCGCCCTCGGGGAAGATCCCCTCCATCAAGTCCATGGTGGTCTTCATCTTGCTCTGGTCCAGGATGTCGGCTAGTGATTTATCCTTGCCCATGATGTCCCTGGCCAGCTCCTCTCTCTTCTGGTCCTCGTCAGACGGTACGGTGGGCAGCGTGGCCCCGTTGCTGCTAGCCTCGTCTGTGAGCTGTTGACTGTTGTTTGAGTTGATGTGACCGCCGACAGTGGTGATGTATGCGTCTGTATGGGGAAGTGGGTCCGCTGCGTCGTCGGGCTCTCTCTGCCGAGTGAAGGCACAGAAGAGTGAGTCGTGGCCCGCGGCTCCTAGACTGCCCAGTATAGTTCCACCAGGAGGAGGAGGGAGCTCCGGCTCACTGTGCCTCAGGAAGGGACTGTTCTCTGTGTCTCCCTCCGAGTGGACGATCCTGATGGGCACTCTCTTCCCTGCAGAGGGTTGGTTTTCTTCTGTCACATGCGCCATCCTGAAATATCACAGAGACAAGAGAGATGATATGAAAAATGGAAGGAATACCTCGCCCCAAATACACACACACACACTTTACTAGGAGAAAAACATGATTGTGTGAACGCAGCTAAACTTATCACAGCCCGAGACACAATCTTACAAATAGAAGCTGAAAGACGTTTTTTTATAGCTTCTCTCAGAAAGGAGGAGAAAATCTCTGCTTATTCCTGCCATACGCTGATTTAAAGTTTCACTTTTTCCATGCCAAGTCACTGGAATATCCTAGACTTGTGGACTCCTCCCTCCGCTCGGGTTTCTGCTAGCTGTAACAATCCTACTGCACAGTCATACGTCCACTACAGATGATATCAATTAGTTCTGAATCAAGAGGATGAACAAACACATTCACAATGGGGGCATTTAGACAACATTGTACAATTCCTGCCTTTGCTTAAAAATCGTGCTTCAACCGCCAGTGGCTTTTGTAGAAATGTGGGGAAGCCCTTGTAACTTACTGCGGGCTTGATAGCACTCACATGTCCATTCTACAAAGGGCAGGGACTCTCAATAAGCTCCTTTGTACACAGTAGCATAAAGACAACGACGAGTACAAGAGTTACAGAAACTGTTCTGTACTGGTACTTTACCAACGTAAGCAGTATAGTGCATAGAATAGAAACTATAAAAAGGTTACCTGTTTGGCTCTTCATCGTGTAGAGAGATGGGTGGCTTGTCGCTCAGTCTCTGTGGGGAGAACTGTGGCGATGGAGAGCGCTGCCTCTCCATAGCAGCGGCGTTGGTGGCCGGCCCCGAGGCTCTGTGGGAGGCAGCCGGGGGAGAGGAGGCAGGCTGGGGATTGGATGCTGTTGATGGATGATGTACTGCCCCCTGTCCTTTGCCCTGCTGCTCTGAATCTCCCTGTGCAGAGTGGGCGGGGGCAAAGGCAGACTCTGGGTCAGCGTTGGGAGAGCAGCGGGCAAAGGTCTCACTCTGGGGCTCGTGGGAGTGGACCTCTGGGCATCCCGGTGGTGGTGGTGGGGGCTTGTCCTCTGCCAGACTGCGAGAGATAGATTTGGGCTTGTGGTTGACGGTGGCAGCGGCACTGGCTCTGGTTCCTGTCATGGGCGGAGGAGGAGTAGGAGGAGGAGGAAGGGGGGGTGGCGCCGGGTAAGTTTCAAACTCCACGGGCTGCTCTCTCACTTTACAGTGAGCGGGCGCTCTCTCAGGGAACCTGAAGAACACAATAGAAAAGCTTTTAATTACACGCTATTTAAGAGCCAGGCACTGTCATCTGAAGCTCAATCAAATTATACAGTGTGGCAGAGAGGCCTTGTTTGGTCTGTGCAGCAGCCACTATCATTATGCCAGCATGACAGGACACACGTCTCCCTCTGAAAGGCCTCCTCCCTGGTAACTGCTCAGCTGGCAGCCCCAAGAGGAATATTTCACTTCCCACAAGTCAGCATAGACGGATAAATAAACCCTCCAGTGCAAAGAAGCAAGACCGGACCACTTTTTCCTGCCTGATGCACATTTACAGTTTCAACTCCTAGGAGCTTAAAGCCACTGTAGACCCAAATCCACACAAATCATTTTAACTATGTAATTTGGGGAGTTTGTTGCATGACAGTAAGCATCTGAGAAGAGTTAGGCATATTTACCAATCTACATGAAAAATACTGTCATTTAAGTTTGATAAACTCTACAGAAAGTCGGTTTAGCTGAGGCGTGCTATGCTCTGGTTCTTATTACACAACAAGTATTTTGAACCAATCACAGCAGTTCTCTGCCTGAACGTTATAAAAACAATGAAAAATGCCACACAGACAGCCACACACACACACACACACACACACACACACACACACACACACACACACACACACACACACACACACACACACACACACACACACACACACACACACACACACACACACACACACACACACACACACACACACACACACACACACACACACACACACACACACACACACACACACACACACACACACACACACACACACACACACACACAAAAACGATTGTGTGAACGCAGCTAAACTTATCAAAGCCCGAGACACAATCTTACAAATAGAAGCTGGAAGACGTTTTTTTTTTAACTAAGTTTCATATTATTTATTACCTTTATTTTCAATCAGATTTTTGTAAAAGCTTATGGATACACCCAACCTTGATATCAAATATAGATTTTGACTATTTTAGAGCAGGTTTCCAGAGGCTTTAAGTTAGGAGTAGGAGAGAAACAAGGCTTCACAGGGATCATTAAAGGTTTATTGCCAGGTACGTTCAAACATACAAGGAATGTGTGTCAGTATGATGGTGGTGCATAACATACAGTAAGCACGAGGCAAGTCCAATAATGTAAAACACAAAAACAAAAGAGATTGAACAATATTATTAAAAGCAAGATATGTGCAGTTATATGTTATTTAATTTAAAGAGCTGTGCAATTTTGCGGATAGGGCAAAGTGATTTCTGAACATGAAGTCATGTGTTAATGTAACACATCGCTTATGGGGATAGTCAACTAAAAGATTTAAACTGATTGTATACTCAGATTTGAAAACGGTAGATGTTCTGTAAAAGCTTAGGCATCATTTTACCACAGCACACAGTACAGAATGCTGTCAAAGTGGTTTCATGCTCAGGGACTACATGTCCACACATGCTCTCTGATACAGATTGAATTAGGAGTAGTACTCTGAGGACTTTAACACATCCATCACGCAGCTCTGATTAAGGGACAACACTGTTTTGACTCTGCAGTCACAAGATACAGTAGAGCGGAGACTGTTTGGACAGACGGACTCCATAACTCAAACCTCCCAATTGGAATTCCTACAAGCTGTGACTAGCTATAGCCCAATGACAACTGTTGCTGTGGCTTACACCCTCCTTTGTGCTTCAGACTCAGCGTAGAAAGTGAGAAATACCCCAAACAGAAACATGATGCCAGTATAGGGTAGGACGGACATGCTGCAATGATGTATGGATTCAATAAATGATACATACAGCATATTTAAGTAAGAAAACATTACTGAAGTGTACTGTTTGGGGCCATAAAGAGACAAAAAACAACAACAAAGGAACAGTTTATCTGAGTTTACATGAATATTATTATTTTGAATTTTTAAGTAATTTTTTGCAAGACACTAGGACCTTTTTTTCTCTGATCCTTCCTCCGTGTACACCCTGCTACTACGCTACACACTCTATATTGTTTGGATAATATGAGAAAGGATAGAAATTGTGTGTAAATTTGATTAATTGTAAAAGGAATAAAATAAATCTATGTGCCAACTCACCCTATGAAAAACCTTACTGCAGTCATGTCCAAAGAAGAAGCAAAGAGAAAGCGAGCGAGCTGTGTGTCTGTGCTGGCTCTGTATGCCAGAAGCCACCTGTTGAGATGGCTTTACACTTGTATCGGTGACACCATCTGGGTGGGGCATTGCCTCCCTTAGCTCATCTCCCCCAGCCTTTTTTAATGACAATCACTTCCTCTGGACTGATTGTTGTAATGCAAACATGGGTGTCATGTGGCGTGGGTTCTACAATGAGGTTGCTCAAGACGGGATACTCTACACCCCGTCAATGAGTTTCACCTGCGGGAGTTTAGATAACGCATCAAGACTCTGGAATAACTGGTTAAAAACCATGAAGTCATCTTGACATAGTCACTATGCATAGTTTAAGGGTGATTCAAAGTCATCTGATTAAAAAGGGAAAAATATTTGGTTATGATACACTAATAAAAAATGTTGGCATAAAAAATGAACCCACGCATCAAGAACAAATTATATTACTGATAAACCTAAAGTCTAATGCATCAAATAGATACAATTATCATACAGCGAATCAATAGTGTCTTTCATTAATCCCATTCCTGTCTAGTAAATAACCAGTTCATTAAAACCCCTATCCCACAGTTTTCAATGGAGGCTCTCCGTTTAAAATGTTCGATTACTTTTTTAAACTTTTGAAGGCCCATGGAAGACATTATTCAACAATGTAGTCTCAGAGTGAGTAGTACTGTCAGTGTCTATATGAGGAGTATACTCAACTTCATGTGCTAAAAGAGCGGCCTGCCCCTTTTAATACAAGGAAAAACTGACTAGGGCACAGCTGGCTTCCAACTCAATAGCTGAATGGGCGAAAAATACTTCAACATTAAACAATAACATTGAAGTGTTTTCATATGACAGGAGCTCCTATGGGACCATGAAAGGATCACATGATATGCTCAACGCTACCTGTAAACACTCACGTTACCCAGCCCATAAAACAAACAGTGGCTGAGGAGGGAGACTTAATCCAATGCGAGCAAACCACTTCACAACCACAGGCAGCTTCATATTATTGTTAGTTAAACCCTCTTCCAGGCTTACACATAATTCGTATTTCCACACTTTTTCCCCCAGTTACACCCACCGACTATGATACTGTATTCTCAGTAGCCTACATGTAACTGAAGAAGTACCAAGGGAATTTTCCATAATTCCATTCCATAAGTGTTTTTTCCCTACAGACGCAAAGGCAAAGATTCTGCAGCCAATGCTAGCTGTATTTGAGCATGCTAACCTACTCACAATGATTTGTTATTGTTGATTCTATGTTAAGTGGTTTGAGAACTGAATAGATTGCCATGGAATTTTAAAGTTAAGGTCAAGTCACATTTTGTATTTTTCTTTTTCTCATGTTGGTGCTAATAAATTCAAAGGATGACCAAAGTTAAATGTCTTCATCCATTTCCTGACAATGTATCCAATACTTATGGAGATGCTTCTACTGTACTACAGTCTGTTCCAAAGTGGTGGACCAATCTACAGACCAGCTATACAGCCATAGGTTGCTAGTGTGGCTCAAAATCCAATTATGCTAAGTAACAGATCCCATTGCTGATAATGTCATGCCCTCAGGCTGGCCCCCTGAACTCGGGTCCCCATTACATTCTCATGGAGGGCTGAAGAAAGACTTCCTCACTGTCACAGACAGTCAGATGCCTCGCCTACGGCCGTAAGCCTCCACTAGCCGACACAAAGCACAGCCAGAGACACGGCTTATGTTGTCACAGCTGCGCCAAGGCAGTGCCACTGGTATGCCCTGACAGATTATAAAGACCTCACTGTTCCACTACTACTGTAGTTTACTGCCCTCTTTCTCTGATAAAGCTCTAGAGTAGCAACACAATAAAAAGAAAAAACACACCAGATATGCCCCAAGAGTGAATGAAGACACCAGCGCAAGAGAAAATATAAATAAAAATGCTCAAATAGAGCTCAGTGCCTTTTATTGTTGGCTTTCAGTTTTTATTTTTTCTACCCCTGAAATCACAAATATTAAAAACAAACCGATATATTTTGGCCCCTGCATATTGAGCTGTAAACGTGGGTAGAAGTTGGTTTACTAGCAGGCTACGTCAAATGAAATGTACTCACCCTGTGGCAGTGTTGAGCTGTTCAGCAGGTTTACTCTCCGTCTGGGAATATTCTGTGTCAGACTGTCTTGCAGGAAGTTGAATCTTCTGTAAACACAAACAGTTCCACAGGAACAATGTCCTTTATGTCAAAACCAGCCAAACAATCCAAACAAAAAGAAGCTTTCAAAAAAAGCCAAGTTCTTGTCTTTTGTAGCTTCCTGGTTTTCCAAAAGTGAATAATAAAAATCAGCACGTTGATGCCCCTCTCTTTACCTTAAGTTGAGGGTGTGTCCTTATGAACAAACATGGATTAATATTTGACTTGGCTCCTTCCTTTGTTTCTTTTGCTTCAGTCAGTATGTTAGTCTTAATGAGATGTAAATCCACCTCAAGGGGATCATACAGTACATCTTTTCAAAGTTTAAAAGGTGTCAGCCATTCAGTTTTTTCTTCTTCCACACACCCGTTTACAGAGCCTAGGCTGTGTATAAACACTGGATATTTTTTTCAGTGCACACATACTACGTACAGGTAGCGTGAAATATTCACTCATTTAAACAAAAAGTGATTTCGACAACAAGCATTCTCCAGAATGGCAAATAACAACCTCGCATCTTAAAATATTCCAATACATTGTTTGTTCAAGTCATGAAAAGCCTCACCTGTCCATACATGTCAGCCGAAGGAGATGAGCGGGATCTCTCATGGAAACAGGTGCTTTTAGTCCTCTCCTCTGGTCCTGGATCCAGAATGTTATCAGCTGAGTGGTACCGTCCAGAGGCTTTAGTCTCCTGAGCCTTTTTCTGTTTGGTCCACCTTGCCTCGTACTCGGCGAAGGTGCCCAGTCTTTGCTGGTCGAGGACAGACAACGTCTGTGCAGAGTAAGGACCTCCCTGGAGCTCTTCAGTGTATTCTCTGCTCCTCGTGCCTTTCATTGTGCCCTGTGTTCCACCGCTGGAGGCCAGACCACGGCTCTCTGTGGGGTTCTCTGTGTAGCTCTGAGGGGAAGTGTTGTTGGGGAGAGCTGGTGTCCCTCCTTCTTTAAAGAGCTTATGCTGCTCTAGTGAGGAGCCTGCATTCTCACTACCAGGAGAATCTTCCTTCACTCCGACTTCATGGATTTTGTCAGGTTCGGAGAAAGACCGAGCCTTCTTTTCTGTAGCAAAACGCTTGCGGCCACCGATTCGAGTTACCAGACCAGCGGCCCCTGGCCCTGATTTACTTAAAACAGACTCGGAGACAGTGGGCAGAGGGGGGACATCTTTACGGACCGGTGCTGAAGATGGGTAGTTGTCCAAGGCCTCAGCCGCTGGGTGCTCCAGTAGGACTAGGTCTTTTCTCCTGAAAGAGGTGGCCTTGAGGACCCTGGCTTGTGCTTCCTTCAGGTTATCCTTGTAGGTGTTGTTAAAGGAGCCATCTGCAGAGGTCGGGACGGCGCTTTCATTGGACCGCCTGGCCTCCTGATCATCTTTAGTCTCACCCTCAGTACCAGGGATGGTGGCTGCACTCATGCTTTTCTGCAGCCTGGCTCGTCTCATCTGAATTTCATTCCTTAAAGTTGTTGCAAAGCGGTCGCTGCGTCTTATCTGCATGCTCTCCAGTGACTCCTGGGAGTTCTGGCTTCTGGTTCTCTGATCTTGGCCCGCAGCGTCCATGGACAGAGAGTGAAGCATGGGGGTGGCTTGAGGGCAGATCTTGTTGCTCACTTGGCCGTGATGTCTGCTGTCTTGGGGTAATTCTCTAGGTTGTATTGGCAAAGACCTCCGCTGTTCAGACCTTCTGCTAGGAGGATAACTCATGAACTGCGCGTCTGCATTTTGTCCTATCTGACTTACCCTATTGCCAGAGCCGGTTTGGGGACCAGAGGTTTCTAGTACAGAAGCAACTTGCTGCTTACTGTGTCCGTTACTGTCTTTAATGTGTGAGGAGTGTTGCTGCTGATGGGGCAGAGTATACTTCACATTGGTGACTGTGTGTGGGCTAAGAGAGTTACGCTCATTGCCAGTCTGTGTCGGCTCTACACCTGTGATACTCCTCCTGTCCTCTGATATTCCTGACAGGATCTGGGTGTTGGGCTGCATGGGCTGAGACGTTGTGACGCAGTAGTATCGGCTATGTCCACTGCTGTCAGTGTTTTGGTCAGTGGCTGTGGTTAAGTTCCTTCTCTGGTTCTGACCAAAGTGTTGCGCAGAACCATTAGTAGGCAGTTCCTGCAAGCTACAATAGTAGCCACCTACGTTCTGTGGCTTTGGTACAGCCGTGGTCCAGGGCTGAGAATAAAAAGTGCTTTTGTCACTGTGGTGTCTTTGATGGTACGGCTGGCCTTGTCGGACATCGCTGCTGGACAGGGAGTACTGCTTGTTCGAGCTGAACTGGTTATCGTTCGATTTATCAGATGTATTGTAAAAACTGTTGCTATCGTTTTTTGGGGATGGGTTGTGGCTCCGACGATTGTCAGTGGGAGCCTTACAGGGGACAAATGGTTCAGGTGCTTCAGGGTGAGCTTTAACAAGCCCCCTTTCATGTACCTTAGTCGCAGCAAAACTGTCACTGCGTGCGGGTGGGGGTGGAGGGGGAGGAGAGGGTGAAGCGGCCTTCTTCTTTTCAGGGACGTGCCAAACGGGTCCATAGCTGGCTCTGCTAGAAGTGGAATGGCGCGATCCAGCCGAGTCCTCAGTGTGCGGCCCCTCGCCACCTGCACTGACCTCCGGCATCTGGAAGTACGCCAACCTATCGTCCTGTTTGACTCCCTCCATCAGGCTCTGGCCGTTTCTGCCGTTGTTCTGCTTCCCTCCTGCGTCCCACTGGTTGACTTTATAGAGCATGTTCTCAGTGGAGGCAGCATTGCTCTGTGTGAGGGTATAGTCTGGTGTGCCGGAGCTGGTGGAGAAGGAGCTGTAGGCCGAGTCTCGTTTCCCTCCTCCCAGTTGCTCCATACTGTTGTTGGACTTGGCAGGGGACAGCTGACCGGCAGGGTACGGGTGGGAGACATGCTCTAGACTGTCCATGCTGCCCAGGGAGCTGAACTGGTCGGACACTCTGCGCAGGTTTGTCTGCTCCCAGCCAGAGGAGAGGTCGGTCGAGGATGAGCTGGAGGTTAAAGCAAAAGGACCAAACTGTGAAATTACCGAAAAACAACTTATTTTTCTCTAAAAAACAAAGCCATTAGCTGATATCAATCAAGGATGTTTTGTAACTTAGTCTATACTGTCTTATGGCTGATTCAAACTAAATGTACCTCTGCCATCTGAGTAAACACATAACATTTCCTTATATTTTAACCTTTTTTTTCCAGAAGATAGAACAATTTGATTCAACAAATAGAATTTATAACTTGTCTACAGTAGAACTAAACGCACACTTAACCCAAACGGTAGTAAACACAATGGCACAAGTCTGTATCTATAATATTCCATGGAAAAGCCCCTTGATCATTATCGTAATACTTAAATTTTCTTCGTTTGATGTTTAACACAGAATCGAGAGGCTAAAAACTTCGAGAACCAAAAGTTACCTTGCATCATATTTGGTGTGCCAGACTTGCGGGGGCGGAGACTGCGTTTTGGCAGTCTCCGATTGGCTTTCGTTGAACTTGGTGGAGTGCCAGGAGTGAGGCCTGCTTATGGGTTCATTCCGCCTGCAGAGAGGGCAGAAAACACAGGCTGGATTACAGACTAGCCTCTTATGTGCTGCTTGCGTCCACATTCTGTTTTCTTCAATAGCTGGCAACACTGCAACTCAACAAGTAAAACATTGACTTGTTTCACTAGGTTTTTAGTTGTGACTTTAAACTTAATTTACAACAACATTCAAAGATGCAAAAACTGCTTTAGAGGGTTTTTGTCTTTTGTGTCTTTGTTTAATTCAAAACTCATACAGTTGTCATTAATGAACAATGAAACATACCCTTTAAAGCTCTTTCTGAGTGGCATGGCAGAAAAAGGTGAACAGAAAAAAATCAGTCTAAAATGACTTAACACCTACATAAATCCAGTGTTTTTTTTTTATAAACAGAGACATACATTTGTGTATTCAAATCATGGACAGTGCATGCATGCCGTACAAATGGAATGAACATCAATCATCTAATTTCATGAAGCACAAGACAATCCAAAGAGACGTGCCAATAGGTGCAGGCAGTAAACCATGGAGTTGCTACGAGAAGGAATGAAGATGATGACATCACTAGATGAATGATTAACATGATTATGGTCACAGGGAGTGGAAAAGGGGGCAAGAGGTCCTACTGATTAAGATGAAGCCACAGAACCGTACCTCATGGAACTTCGCAAAATCTTCGTGAGAAAGCTTCTCGCCACATGCACGTCATTCTCTGAGGGCATTTTCTGTGTTACAATATCCACCATTTTCATATTCCTGGGCAGCAGGAGGGAAGGAACACACACACACACACATACACACACACACACACACTCACTAACTGTGACTGGACTCACAGTAAGAAGACAGAACAAAGACCACTGGACATTCAGTTTGTGCACACTTTTCAAACTCTCCGCCGATCACACTAGATAATCTAAATGTTCTTATTCACAGGACAGTAGTAGGCGTTCTTCAGAAGTGTAAACGTCTGCTCATGCATTGTGTTATAGCGCCCTCTTCTGGTCAAACTAAAGCGTTACTCATAATGGCACACAGCATGAAGAGTGTCGTGGATGGTGATTAACATAAGATTTACCATTTATGATGGACCTACAACTCTGAAGATAATACCATAGTCCAGCAAACACAGCTTTAGTCCTCTGTCATTGGGCCCATTATCTAAACAGTATGTAGCTGGTGGTGCTCAGACTTCACCATATGGTCCCACAGGGAACACATGCCCAGCATGGGGGCATAGGGCTTAACACAATGGAGAATGTCTTACACAATCAGATCACCCCTCCATCCAAGCTGTCGTCTGCCTCCCAGACAGCCTCTATATAGGCTCACAACTTACATTATATGACAGACACAGTGGACTTTGGTCCTTCACTACATCTGTAGGGATATCAATGTAGCTGTGTGTGTGTGTGTGTGTGTGTGTGTGTGTGTGTGTGTGTGTGTGTGTGTGTGTGTGTGTGTGTGTGTGTGTGCCATGTTTAAATGGGGAGGGTTACAGGGAAAAACAAGGGGCTGATTTATTTTAAATTATATATTTTCAACTCGTATAAAGTGGGAAAACAAAGTCAATTCAAGGCCTGTGTTTTTTAATTAATTTATTTTGTGTGGGGTTTTCTATTATTATTATTATTATTATTATTATTATTATTATTATTATTATTATTATTATTATTTTTTTTTTTTTAGATTGTATGCCTTGGCTTCTGACATCTATCAAAGAATCGTATCATTTAAATGAGATACGTGTTAAAAAACTCTTTAAATATTGAAACTTTTGAATCTTTGTATTAGCCTGAGTCTTCTATTGTAGCTTAGAGAGACAAATAGTTTTAATGACAGGGAACCGGGAAAGAATTTTAGACAAAGACAAAGCTTTCCCTGCTTACGCTCTCATTGACTCAAGACGAGCCCGAGCCATGAGGTCAGGAGGTTCTGCCCCCTTGGTCACTTTGTCTTAAGGCCTTCAATGACCTGATGACAGTGAGTCCAAACTAGAGCTGAAATCCAACTGCTGGGGTAAAAATGAATAACATAGGCTATTATATTCAAACCCAACACTGATTTTATAGATTGACCTTTATTAGATTGAGACGGAGATTTGGTGTAGCGCAATAAAGTGGGACAATTCCACAAAATGAATAGTGGATTAAAGTTTAGGCCTGTTTAGAGGACAAAGAGCAGCCAACATGGAGCTCAGTCTTCCTTGTCTCCTCGCAGTCCGTGTTTCTAGGGCAATAGGAGCTAGCCACACATGGCGCCCGGCTATTGGTATGCAAATGAAGCTGGTTTTATTAGGCCTATCGTCAGGGCTACAGCTGGGCCGGCACAGATATGCCAGGAAAGTGAATCACAGTGGGCTAGAATGGGGGGCAGGGGGAGAGACTGTTTTCTGAGTGATCAGTTTGGAGCCTCGATTCACTTCAAATGTATCCAGTACCAACCAGTCCACGTTTAAACATAAAGCGTTCACCTATGCATACAAGGCTGTTTATAAAACAGCACAAATTAACGACCAATTAATTAATAATACTTTGGGAGGATATTCCCAGATGATTATCTTTTATTGTATTACCTATAAGCCCTTCACAGCAAAGATTAATTTGTGTTTGGTTTTTAAAATGCTAAGTCTTGCTGATCATGGCTTAACCTAAATGAAGGATGACCTCATACTAAATGATAAGACAAAAACAATTGGGGACCAAAACAGAGTATTAGGGTCAATACAACCTGGTTAAGAAGGCAGCCCCAATATGACCCCCTAAAAACAGCAGGTTTAAGGCCAACACAAAAGCAGGCCTTCGTCAAATGTCAAAAGTTTTAAACACAAAAAAAAAAATTATTCTAAAAACATACAATGCTGTTCACTTTGGACTCACCAAACATCTGGATGAAGGAATTCAAAATGGGCACAAAGAAGAAATGTGTAATCCAAAAGATCATACAATAACATCAGAGTGGAGCTCACTTTGGAAGGGAGGCCATTTGTAGCAGTTTGCTGGTCAGGCAGCACATTCCACAGACACTTCAAAGAGCAGCCAAAATAAAGAGACATGCAGCAGGCCTCCGAGCTCTGAGCAGCTCCACACCACTCCAACATATATCCACTATACCTCCAAATGGACAGCTACCCACCACTCCTTCTCACACACCTCAATATCAACACACAGCAGCCATGACTAAAAACTAAAGTTCTCTGGGCAGAATAAGGGCAGATTTCCTCCAGGATTAAGAGAGGGGGGTGGCAGCAGGGTGTGTATAGAGAAGGAGGAGGAGGGCTATTGTCACAGCCAGTCCCCTTGGAGTATTCCCCGTACCTTGCCCGGTCTCATTGGCTCTAAGGGGCTCATATGCTAATGATTGGGATGAAATACCGGACCCTTCTCTTCTCCATCTGCCCTCTTGTGCGGCAGACATGCTTTTCAACCATTGCTATGGCAACAGGTTGCTCTTTAGGGGTGGAAGGGCACCCTGTTTCCCGAAAGCCTCTCAGGGTAATGAGCATGAGCCACTGCCTTTGAAGCAGGGATGTCAGCAAGACATGGCTAATACTGAGCCTCTGAGACTACTGCTACTATGTTTAACACATTCTGTTGTACTCTTTCAGTTAGTACATTCAATATATGAACTTTAAATAGATGGAATATAAAACAATACCAATACTATCTGAAGAGATGTTACTCATATATAATAATAAGGTTGTAGTCAGTGGTCGGATTGCAGACATGAATCAGTATAATAATGACTTTTTACGTTAATTACTACATTTGAAAGAATATTTGGTTCTGTTTAAATGTTGTTCTATGCCCTTCTTGTTAAGCAGGTGCTGGTGCACACTAAGATGAATTAATATATTCATGGATTTATCGTTTTATATTCATTTATTTACAGGGATAATACATATTCATTTGCAAAAGTTAACCAAAAGTTAAGAAATAAAGTTCTACATACAACTAATGTCTTCTTGTGTCAAACTTGTTTTTCAAGTCAATAAATCTGAGGCCAGGGTTCTGGGATTTTCCAGCACAGACTGGATTCTATTCCTCAACATCTCCAGAAAAAGTCTTTGGGAGACTGTGGTATATGGTATGAAGCAATCAGATACTCATATTAGTTAGGATCTGGCTCTGTATATGAAGGAACTAATAAGTGACAGGAGTTTACCAACTGCTGTGCAGTTTGAAGTCAACAAGCACCGAAACTTCTAATGTGCAGGCCGGCTTTATGAAATTATACAAAAGAAGGGGGCGCCTTTAGCTCAGTTGGTAAGGCGTCCCCCCCATGGGCCTCGGCCAGCAGCGGACCCGGGTTTGATTCCAGCCCGCAGTCGTTCTCTGCATGTCACTCCCCTCTCTGCCCCATTTCAACTCTGTCTCTACACTATCAATAAAGCATAAAAATGCCAAAAAAAAATATCTTAAAAATAAAAATAAAAATAAAATAAAAAAATATACAAAAGAATCCAAAGTGAAATGTATTTATTTTTACCAATTTAACTGAGTCCATGTACAGAGTGTCACTGTACAGAGTATAGCTGTCTCAATGGCCTTTGAATAAAGACCATCCAAACAGCATACATTGAAGACAAACTTGTGCTTGACAAGTGTTCTTTCTGATTCAAATGTGCCCTGGCACAAGAGCAAAAGGTCTGGTGACAGGCAAGATTAGTAGAGAATGGTTTCAAACTAAAGCTGATAGGAGGGCAATAAAAACCACAGTCTTCTATTGTGAGGGAAGCAATTAAGCATACTGTCCAAACAAGGTTTTCATTGTGAGGGACACCTCTGTCCTCTTTACAAGTTGAACTAATGCCTCCCATGTGGAGAGGAAAGTTAACCAGAATCACTTTGGATTTGACCAAGGTATGAGATTTTTATCGTAAAAAAAAAACAAAAAAAAACTCTGACAACAAATCAAAGACTATGTGGCTTGGACAGGCAGATGCATTTACTAATGAATAGCATCAGGCAAATTCAATGAGGTTGTATGCGCCCAACCTGCACTTTGCAGGTGAGCCCATGGCAACCATTTGGTCCCTGAGGGTCTGACAAAGGCCTCCTTCAGCAGGACCTACAATCAAAGCAGTCATGTCTGGGGTGAGAGAGGTGAACCGTGAGCAGCATGTAATGACCAGCACATTCCAGGGCTGAGTGGCATTCCAGCTGTCAAGTCACTGGCTGGTTTGCACTGACCCACAGGCCAGAAACACCTGCAAACCTTTTGTCTGGGGTCCAGGGTCTGAACAACATCACTCCTGCATCTCAAACCGTCACTTGTTACACGTCAGGTTGTCTGGGGGGAAATCAGTTCCTCAGATTGCTGGTATGAATTCACAAACAAATTGTGGGTTACTCAAAGCACACAGTTGGGCCTATCTTTAACCTGTTGTTACAACAATAGTGAGTGCATTTTCTGCAGTCCCTCATAGACAGTGTTATACTACAAACAATCCATAAAAGTGTATGCAGTGTAGTTTGCTAAACTTGAATAAACAACAGTATGAGAAAAGGTGAACAAAACAGTAAAGACTGTTGTAAGGTGTGAGAAATAATTTAAGTATTTGTGTAGCGGGAGCCATGACATGCTCTGATTCTAGTTCCCTGAGGGTAAACTTCCCCATAGACATACAACCAATAACTTGTATGTGATGACATAAACGAGAACATGGAAATGTCTGCCACTAAATATGTGGGTCAAAAACTGTGAATTATGTTGCACATTTATTAGCATTTAGCACCAAACTGCTATTTATAGCAATGTCCATACTCAAAGGTTAAATATTAGTTTTTCCAATAATGCAAATGATTAAAACAAGCCAACCTTAAAAAACAAACATTTTAATGCAACCAATAATTTGTCTCAGATTAACATACTTTACCTCCTGAGATGCTTGATATCATTTCATTATATCACGTTGAAAAAAAAAAACATAACATCTTATTATTTGGTCAGACTGCATCGTTAAAAAAACAAAAATAACTTCTTTCTACTTAGCAAGTGATACCAACTTCAGCGGCTCTCTGTCAACTAACCTTGGCAATGGAACAAACCAAAATGAAACCGAGGGGTGCACTCAAGAGGGGGGCTACATTACAATCTCTACAAAGATGATTTCCTCAGCTGCCTGCGACCCAATCTATTTTAAGAAATCTGCTTACCATAAGAATTCAGTACACCACAACACTGTCTTACTCAGAAAACAAAGACCGGTGAATGTAAGCCAGTGCACAGCAACCCCTACTGAATGCCTACACTGTAAGTTAGGCCAATAAGCTTCTCCAGGTATAATTGGATTGCGGACTAAACCCCTCCGTGGGTCCAACTCATCTAAAATAGCCACAGATCTATTACCATATTAGAAACAGCATTTTTGATGATAGAAGAAGAAGCAGTCACGTTCTATAGAAAACATCTTTTAGAATGCTAAATCATGTAGCGTGACTGTGGTCATTCTGTAACAAAGCCAGAAGGGGGAAACCAAATGCCACAACAAACTTCTGGCTTAACAATGTAAAGTTTATTGACTCAAGTAAAAAAGGAGGGCTAACCAGACCACAGGGGTCCTGCAAAATAAACTGCCATCTGCCTTGAAAGGTAGACACAATAATGTGAACACCGGATGGGAAAATAATATTGCTCTTGCGTTCACTGTTGCAATATCCCAGCTCCAGAATGATCGGTGCCTCTGTGCTGTTTGTGTCCTTGATCTGGGTAAAGCTCCTTTCAAGACAAGGGTTGTCCATATTATACTGTACACTTCAGTGACACATTACTAGAATTCCACTTTAAATATGCAGCAAATGAGAGCTTTTGGATTTTACAGTTTGCAGAGCATTACAATAGCAAGCTGGAAATGCATGCAAATGCTCATGTGGGACAATTATATTTGGTGACTACATGCAGTCGATAGCGTTAATTAATTTAGCATAAAAAGATGTCATTTAACTTAAGCCCAGACACCTGTAAATGTTTTCAACAAGTTCGATGAAGCAATCAATTGCAAAGTCATCCGTAAAAAACTTGACATACCAAAGTTGAGTGTGAAGAGTGAACAAGGCCGTTTTTTGTCGAGGCTTGTGCAAAGAGTGATAGATACTTTCCCACAGATAACCACACCTGTCTATCTATTCTCTATTAGTGACATCATGTGACAAGCCTCTCCCCTTCTCCCAAATGACACCATAACCAACAATCGGGCATTAGTCACTGCATGCAAAATAAATCAAGCTCCGCCCTGGTGCTGTCTGTAAAGAGGCCACACCTAGTAGACAGGAGCAGGTTTTGACAGCTTCCTGATCCTTGTTCAACACATGTTCACATTATCCCTCAGATAAAAGGAAAAGGCGTTTTGCGGCGGACACCTTGACATGCTCAGGCACAGATCAAGCTACTGTCAGATGTTAGGGCTCCGTATGGGCACAGGTAGGGATGTGGAACGCTACGCTGTTAAATATATTCCCCACACAAACGGAAACTGTCTACACAAGATGCTCAGTGAGGACTTAGATAAAACGAACAAAAAATGAAGCTGTATGGGACTCTGTTGCTTTGCTGTATATTTTAAGATCAGACTCAGCCTTGTTATTGTGGCCTTGGAAAATAAGGGACTGAACATGCTATTCTAGAGGGACAGGACAAACTAAAGTCTTTAATGCAGATGAGCAGAAGGAAGAAAGAGTCCCATGAGACTAAAAGCATTGTGTAAAAATGCAAAAGGAACAATAAAACTGGTCCTTGTCAGGAAATGTCTTTCTCCACTTACAAACACACTGAAATTAAAATTCCCACATCCTTTAGTTTTGCCTTCACTGCTGCTTTTCTCTAGCTAAATCCACTTGGGATTTCATTTGCCTGGTTTTGAAAAGAAGATACACGTTGCTGCCACGGATCAGCTTGGAAACAGGCACATATGCTGGCATGCTTGCTAGCAATAAGCCATGATACAAGACACTGACAATGTACTAAAAAGGGTATTGAATCTTATTTGACATCCATGAGAAAACCAGACGAATGATACTTACTCAAAGTTCTCTAAGTTTCCAGTTCATAAGGTCCACCTGGCTGAAACTAATGCAGTCTAACACAACAGCACTGCAGTACATCCTGTCTTTATGATGGTCATAATGTTTAGTTTTTGTGGACATTGTTTTAAAAGGTGTTGATAAAATGTTATAGTTGTAGATTTTTGTTGCTGTTGACCTGTATGCATTACAACATGGTTTATGGCCAAACCTCATTGATACGAAATGGTCTGGCCAAATAATAGTGACACCTGTTGTATGATACAACAAAACACATCGATAGTCCCACAACTACCAAGTTAAGAATCTAAATAAGTCAAAATAAGAGTGTTTCCCCCAGCGCTTTATTGTTAAGGTGGCCGCCTTAACAACGCCAGCCCCCCCCATTGACTACCGACCAACCGCAAACCAGATTTTTAGGGCTGCACAATTAATGTACTAGCTTATTAAGAAGCTGGTTACAAAATATATGTTTTAGTGCCTTGAAGTTGTCCCCAATAACATAAGTAATTGAATAGACCCAGATTGTTGCAGACAGTAATGCATCCTTGTTTCCACACCCTATACACAACATGCCTGTTGATAATAAAACACAATGAGGGAGAGTCACAGCCGCGTCCTTGTGGACAGATAAATGGTGAGTGGACTTCCTTGTACGGTAGGATTTGTTCAGGGATTACGTTATGATATGATACAATAGAAAAAAAGCGACGCACTGGGCAAAGAGGAGACAATGGGACCAGTGTTTCACACATACGTGTGAGCAAGGCCATTGGTAAGAAAGCCTCCAGGACCCAGGCTGACAAATGATTCATCAGTTAAACAAGATATGAATACCAAACAATACATTGGGAGTCAATAGGTCAACAAGGACTGGCTCATGACAAAGGGATTGAATGTGACCATTTATTGTAACAAGCTTACTGTTCCTGTTCTTCGGCCAATAAGATGGTGTGACATGTGTGGTGTAAGGTGCTGGGAAGAAAACAATGCAAACAACTAACTAATGCCTTATCACAGAAGGCGTCAGACCAACTCACTGATAAAGAATCTCAGTGCCAAGCAGTGTCATTTGCATCCAGACTTCCCCCTTCTTTGTCCTTCCCCACACACACCTTCCTGTGTGTGGGATCTAATGGGGTGAGTGATGTCATCGGCGACCTCTCTTCCTTCTTTTAAACGGGATCATGAAAAACTTCCGTCGCCTGCTGACATTCTTAAAAACTTGGCAAAACAGGACCGTCGAGCCACCGAGTAACTCAACTGTGACGGCTAAGGAAAACCCCCAGAAAACGCTCGAAAAGGACTACTGACACTACTCTACAGTGAGATAAAACAGCTGGCAGAGCCGGGACCTTACGTCTGCATTGCACTCCTCCGTAGCCTTGGTTTGTTAGGAAATGTTACCATGGGGACCTGTTAGGCTGAGAGGGGGTGTGTGTGTTGTGCACTTGTGACAGCAGCAGATGTAGGAGGAGGGGAAGGGCACGGGGATTGGTTACCTACCTTTTCACCACCACACTGAGGGTCTTGTGGGAGCCTTTCACCAGGCAGATGGCCTCCTGTCTGTAGCCACTCAGGGGAATCTCGTTGATGTTGACGAGCTCGTCTCCCACCTGGAGACCCACGGCCGCCGCCTTGCTGCCCTCCTCAACCTAGAGCACAAACACAGCAGATGGTTAAAACTGAGGATCAGCAGAACACCATTTTACAGTGATCAGAGGATTGCAACAAGCCAGCTAGTTAGCCAAGTGGTTATCTACTACGGTTCAGGACATTCTGGCAATCTTAAGCCATCTCTCTGAAAGTTTCCTCCCATAAGAATAATACATTGAGCCTCTCTGATTATGACTTAGCGTTAAGAGTCAGAAGTAAGCTGACAAAGTTGCAGTAGGTAATTATGGTAGCTTACTGATTTGTATGTTGCACACAGTATATGTCTAGACAAATTCCAGTGAGATACTAACACCAATTTTCAACCACAGCTTTTATCTTGCAGTGCAGTCCAGTTTATTATAGCAAATCCAATTTAGGCATTTTTATTGTTATTTGATAGGAGAGCGAGACAGGCTGAAATGGAGAGGGAAAGACATGCACCCTACCAGTTGAGCTACTGGGTGCCCCACATCAACCTTTGTGTTTGAATTAATATGAGAGGAAGGAGTCTTGTGCAATCTGTGGGATAGGTGTGGGAATTCAGGAGAAACTAATATGTCACGATGAGCCTCTGCCATTGGAATGTAGAAGCTAGCATGAGGAGACAGAAGGGGCCAAGGTACTGCACACCAGTGGATTGTGCCATGCACATGGCGGCGCATAATATTTGTATTCATCATCAGATTATCCACCCGCGCATAGTGAATATACAGTTTATACGTTGGTGCCAAAATACAAGGTGCCAATAAGTTCCCATCACAGTGTTGTGAAAGAGATTACGCAACCTCAGACGACCTATCCTTGGTGCTCCTCTACTAATGCTACTCAGTATAATGTGATAAACAAAAGCCTGATGTTTACTGTAGGCTTAAAAGCCTATTGTAGTGTGGATTCCTCTGATGTGACCTTTTGTTCTAGCTCGTGTGCTGTGTGTGTGTTTGTTTGTATGTGTTTGTGTGTGTGTATGTTACATCTAATTCTTGCCATGTTGCACCAACAGCCATTCGCGTTTTTCCCATGTAGTGGGTATCCACCGGAAATGCACCTGTTGGAAGTACTATCGAATAAATCATTAAATACATCTTCACCACCTTATAATTAGCTATTATAGAAAGACTTGAGGCAGTAGCAGGATAATAACATCTTTAGTAACTAAGGAGGCCACCATAGATTTTTGAATTCTCCAAACGGGAGGGTTAGAAACAGAGCGTTTCACCACTGAATGATGCCAACATACTGCTATATTAAACACTTCACCTTTAGAGAAAGGAAGACAAATATTTAAATGATATAGCTTTCCACTCATGAGAAACTTTAAAAAGACTTCAGCATATTTTGTGTGCAAGTTCAAAATGCTATTTTTATTTAAAGAAAAATACTTTCCAAAAGATGATTTATTAGATTAATATTAGAAACTATAATCCAATCTGTATTTCAGTTGAGTTACATAAATCAGTCTTAAATTTAATAGAATGCTCATGGGATATGCAAAGAAATGCACCGAATAGCAACCAGTCTCTTGCTGACATTCTGTATATATTTTATAGGGTAACAGTGACAGAGGAAACACAAAGTGTATCAAAGTTAACAGCAGGCAGCTAGGCCAGTTTCTAAAGAAGACAAGGATCAAAAGCCTTAAAAATACTTCAAAACGTTACTGTCCAAGCCAGTGGCATGGTGTAAAAACAAACTGGACTGTGTTTGTTCGATGGCAGACACCTGGAATAACACTTGCGTTGAAGGGAAGTGCTGTAAGCAGAGTACAGTGCACTGTAGTCAGCAACTGCTAGTGTTGGTGTATCTCCCCTCTCGGAGAAGGGCAACATAATATACGTTATTAAAGTGAGAGAAGCTGAGCTACAGCAAAGGTCTCTGAATGTGTCAGCTATGCCCAGCGCTATAAGGTCAGTGCTGTCCTCACGCTGACGCACACAGTCAGATATGAGAGGTGCAAGGCAGCACAGTGTGTTCAGTTTGGAAAAAAGCAGCGAGAACTTGCTTGGCAGTTGGCACATTAGCACACAAAAGCCCAGCTCTGCAGCTGATTATCAGTCCTCCGCTCAACCTGTGAGAGGGGGCTTGGGGGGGGCATATGACTCAATCACAGAGGTATGTGTACATTTACGGACCATTACGTGTTATATGGTCTCAATCCTCAGCACAGAAATCCAGAGCCCAGATAGCCCTAATCAAAAGCCCCTTTTCATTTTTCAGTAATAGCGGACTGAGTGTTTTTATGAAGGCTGGCTAGATTCCCGAGCTGGTCCTGATATGGTAGTGTATTTTGTAGAGAAATTGAATCACTGACTCATGCATTTACAGTAGGTAACTGGGTTTAAAATAGGGAACAAAACAGCCCAGTTTTACTGACACTGGAAACTCATTCTCACTACATGACATTAGCTTGAATACGTTTAAACTGTGTGACATTTACTAAGTCTTCAGAAATAGATGCCTGGCATACACTAGAAGACTTGACTCTGAAACCATCTCAACTAAAGACAATCCGTCATAAGTCACTGAGTTTTTAGTGACAGACTACAATATCTTGCAAAACAAATAGATTCCTTTTGAGATGAGTATTTCCCATCCTGCTCTGGGGCAAAACAAAGGGATTTCAGTCAAATAAAAAGGTATATCAGGCAGCAGGCAAAATGGAATTGACGGACTCAAATATTTCCCAAGTTAATATTAACAAGTTTATAGATGCCTTACAGTTGTCAGCTGATGGGAGGCTGAGAGACTTCTTAAGAATTTCACTGACAATTACTGCTGCCATACTTTGCTGTTCGTACAAACAATTTGTGTCTTCAACATCAACCACTTGCCAGGACATCTGTGAGACCACGTCGAGCTACACAATAGTCTGGCTTTGATTCCACATAACATAACAGGAAACGTGGCTCCACATTGACTAAATATTTGAATAATGTCAAGAAAAACAACAAACAGTGTCAAGTAACAAAAACAATAAAGGGCAAATAAAGGCAGCGTTCACACAACTTTAAGTGGGGGGAGATTTACACTGCATTGTTCCCATTGGTCGCCCTATCAGCACGGGCCACATCGTGTGCTTTGTTTACCATCTTCCTCCAGGCAATAATCAGTCAAACTCCAGCCATCCTGGATGCCGCAGTGTCCTCAAAAATAGCCCCATGTCTCTGTGTGGGCCGTGAAGGGAAGGATGTGGTGGTGATGAGGGGTGAGCAATGTATCTCTTTTTGCTGACAGATGTCCTGTGCAGTGTTGCTGACATGGCACTGAACTCAGACCTCGTGTATGGCTGTGGGCATTGTAGTTTGACAAGATGCCAGGAACCGCATAAACTCACCCAAATTTGGCCTTTGTTTTTCATGTTGTTTGCGGTTGAATTCGTCTTAAATAAGTCATGTGTTTTAAGCATACGTATGTGCCTTTTGCCTTTAGATAAGAAATATCACAGGGCTCTGTCCATATGGTGCTCACTGTATGTGGCATCTCAATGTAAATATAGGCAAGCCAGCTTTGTGCCTCTATGAAGGGCAAATGTATTGACAACGTAGGCACTAGGCAGAGTGAAATGAGATTGGGTAGACATTAATGTTCCCCTCACGATGATGATTTGGAACCAATTTGTTGTTCCCTTGACCTTTTATGTAGCTCCATGATCAGATAAAAAATGTAATGTATTCTAATACTTTGGTTTATGACCAAATATCTATCAACCTCATCAATATTTTGTGTTTATGGTAAGTTAGCTAATATTGGCATGTTAACACACTACACTTACGCAGCAAACATCAGCCCGTCACCTTTGGCAAGTCACCTACAGCATTTAGCTCAAATAACGGCTCCCCTTAAGTACAGGTGAACAGAGTCGTTCACATGGCTGTAGAGTGTGAAAGGAGCATTTCGGAGGAATTACTCTTCCTTCTGAGATTGTGGTATGTTTTAAATGTTGCTTTATAGTTTGGGGAAAAACAAATAATCAGTTTTTCTCTGTCGAACAATGTGTAATAGCTAATATTTGGCATTTACACCAAAGGGCAAGCACTGACCCACTTTTCTCCTCTTCCTCATCAATTATTACTCCATATTTCAAACTCATACTTCCAAAAATCCTGAGAGAAAAGAAGCTGAAACTATTTGTTTTCCTCCCATGAGCCAGTGTCCCATTCTCTACAAGTCACCTCTGCTCCACAAGTTGAGCCCATCCTAAAACCATCAAATCAAGCCCACAATGTTTTCACTCAAACGATTCCGTAAATTGGTAAAACCTGTTTACCTGCGGGTGGTTTATCGCAGCGTGTAAGAACAAAGACATTGTTGCAGTGTGTCTGGTTAGTGCTGCTTTAAGAGCAAACAATATTCCCTTCCAAATAAAAGGCGATCCTGGCAGAGGAAAACATGCGTACGGCGTGCATGCCCAGCTGTGTTGTGTAAAACAGGATTATATAAGTTTATTGAGACTAAGGACTTTAAGTCCACCAAGACCTTGAGCATAACCTGAGCTATGAGTGGAATGTTAAGAATTTTAATTAGATCCAGGATTTTTCTTTTTTTTTTAACAAAAACTCTTAACCTCTTATCCAACCGTGGGCCCTTTTTATATTATCTTTACTGTTTAGCAGTTGGAGAGAATGCAAGGGAGAAAACTGCCAACACAATCCATAATTGAGGCCCCCTTCGTTTCTCAGGTTGATAGATTAGTTGTAGACACGCCGAGAACTCAATGCTCACTACTCATACTGAAAAGGACATACCTGAAATAATAATAAAAAGTAAATAGTGAAAACGGAGTCAATGCCAAGTGAACGTTTATGGTTACAACATGATGTGTTCTCTGACTAACAGTAAAGTGGCCGTGGCTGAAATTTAAGCAGCTATAAAACGTGCGGTGAAAAGTGACGCGATATTGTGTTTTCACTTTACCAGAAGAACAGTTTAATGTGAAGTCAAATGAACAATGAAATACAGTGTGCTATTGCCAAATAGAAAACATATTGTAATATGATGAATCAGATCAAGTTTAGCAACCGATTATGACCAGAGTTTAGATCCTGCATCACTGTACTCCTACCTGTTACGGCAGGATATGCATTGTTTTCTCAACAGAAGTAAAAAAGAAAAAGCAGTGCCCATATATTTGCAAGATCAGCCTACACAATGCTTTTTAGTATCAAGCAGTGGCACAAAGAATTTTGTAGACACACTGTTAGACCTTTCTACATGCTACGATTTAAGGTTATTACTTTGCATGGGGAATATAATGGGTTAACTCGCATCTTTATCTAGTTAACACAAATAATTCAACGACATACCGTTGTAAATCAATGACTCTAATCGGAGAGCCACTTCCAAAGAGAGCACAAATCACTAATCCTGACTTGACTTGCCATCGTGCCATTCCAACGGGCTTCGGGCTGTCACAGATAATTCACTACATTTAGAAAATCAAACAAGGCTCCAACATTCCTCCCCTGCTCCTGGTACCACTGGCTACCTTCCTTTAAAACTGAAATTCAACCCAGAACAAAAATATGAGAAAAAGCAGTGGTCCAGATGGGATCCAATAACACACGCTGTAGCCTCAGTGACAGCAAAGTAAACTCTGACACGTTTAAAGACAGCTTGACCAACTTGTGTTAAGTCTAGTTCATGAACAAATGACTGAGACACATATTTAAGAGCCAGACAGAAAAACTTTGGCAAAACTATAGAAAAATATTTAAAGGTTTTGCGATTATAAAAAGGTTAAATGTGTAGAGCAAAAGGCTTCTCAAAGAGTTCAGGGGAGTTCACATCTCACCATTAGATGAAAGCAGGTCCAATGTTGCAGGTTCTTAGGAGAGTTAGGATGTGGCATTCATTGACAAAACATGAACAATAAAATGCAGTCAATATCAAACCGAAGAGCAAGCTGTCCAACTGGGCAATGGTTCACCCCACCAAGTCAGTAATGTGACTGACCATGCCACTCAGTCTTACAGCTTAAAGACTTAAAATGTTCAGAATTCTAGACATTTCAACGACATGTTTGTAAAAGCTAGAGTATCGGGGTGGAGGTCGTATCGCTCTGAGCCCGTGTGGTGCCTCACATCCTGAGTTTCGTCTATTTGACTTGGACTTTGGAACCCGTTTGGGTCAATATAAAGAAAGCAGGGACAAAACTGAAGCAGAGAGAACAGCTCCCGACAAACAGGTGCTGGTATTTCAGCATGTCAATTTAACTTAGCAAGGTCTTTGGTAGTCAATCATTTACACAGTCAACAGAGAAGAAGTGGAGCTTATTGGGCTGCACTGTGTTTAGGTGCTCTCCCTCCCATGGGCACTGTGTACACGCATATTGTGGCTCATATCAGCAATTTAACAAAGTCATGGCCTACAACATTCACAAGCCAAGGTGCACACCGTTGGATTTATTTTTTTAAGTAGCCTCCTCTTCCTTCTTCACCCTCATCATGACTGTGTATTATTTTTAGGTTTGTCTTATATTTCACTATATTTGACTGCTGCCATTTTTGGACAACAGTTACGGCAATGGTTATGGTTAGGGTTAGAGTTAGGGCCTTCCAGGCCATTCTGGACAGCGCTACCTCCAAAGCTCCGTTAGGAGGACAAAAAACCATCAAGCCCATTTTGGCCAGGCCAGAGGTAATTTGATCTCAAGCTATTCTTGCCTGGTAAAATAAAGGATAAATAATAATAAAAATAAAAAAAATGGTTAATGATAACAAAGGAGAGTAAATCATCAAACTATAACAATTAGTCTCATGTCACCACCTCTCCTCACCCTGTATATTTAAACTAATCATCTAAAATAAGACTATGAAATATGCACAGCTACATTTTTGACACATAAGTGTCGGATGTTGGAGCAATAAGCAGTATTAAGTGTCATTAGTTGACAGCAAGCTGGTAAAATGTAATTTGAACTGGTCTAGGCCACTGCTTATAAAAGGTGATTGATTGTGCAAACACATAAGCAGAGGGTGATATTACTTTGCCAGACATCCTCAGCTGCTCTATCGTGACAAAGCATTCGTTTGGCATCCTGTAGTTGGAGAGGATATGGAAGATGTTCACATTAGGAGGAGGGAGCTCCTTTGAGAGCGCACATGTAGGCGGAACAAAGGGACAATGACAGTCACACATGCAGTGAGTTGTACACTGACACTATAATACGACCCTTCAATTAGTGTTCTTGTTGCTTGTAAACCCACACCATCTGTAAAGAGTAAATATACCTTAAAGTTCTACTAGAAGGCTCTCATGTCAGATCATGTTTTTTTTTAATTCATTGGAGAGGTAAGGGAGCATGGACCCATGTACAGTGACGTAGAGCTGTTAGTCAGAGCATGAGAAGCTACTGTCAGGCTCCCTGTGTGACTGATGGAAAGACACATTTGGTGGAGCTTGACTTTCACTAGAAGCAAATGTATAACCTCTTGAGAGAGTTTCTGTGTGTACCTTTGTTGTAGCTGGGCTAGCTAGCGCCCGTAATATTAGCAGATCTCATATTTCATCACGTTGCAGGGACGCCATGCATTTGAAATTCAAATCCTAGTAGACACTGTGCCGCTTGAGCAGAAAATGTGCTTTTGTTACACTTATAAAACAAAAATAATTATGACTTCATTTTTGCACGTTCTGTGTGTGACATTTTGATTTAAATTGATAATTCACAGGGAAGGAGACGTTTTTTATGTACCGGTATTCTAGAGAGACCCTGCTTTTCCATCAAGCAAACTTCCACATGTCACCTCAATTCTGAGCTGTCTTTGTTCCTGTGTTTTTCATGTCTTGAGGAGTACTTACCTTGGTTATGAGCAGAGGCTCTCGATGCTCCAGTCCCCCTCTCAGTGTGAACCCCCACGGTGCTCCTCCTGAGAGGAATACATCCACCAGCGTCCAGCCCTCACCATCTCTGCTCCTCTGATCCACATCGCCCGACTTCTGCATCACGTGCCAAACGCTCGGCGCTTCTGTATAGTGTGTAACATTTGTGTATCCCTCAGTGTCCATGGTGATGCTATGTAATGAAACAAAAATAACATTGAGTACTGTAGTAAAATAATAATAGACACTTGCTCAAGTTGACACTGTCAGCCAGACGAGTCGACACCCCGCTGTAACTCCTTCCTATAATCTATTGTCCACACAGCCTTTGCAAGAGCAGAACACCACTGCTGGTACTATAGATACAATATTAACACCATGATTTCAGTATCATTACTGGTCAATTTTAGTAATGACATTTTACTGATGACTTTCGCAGCTCAGCACGGTCTGGCCACATGTTCTCCTGCTGATCTTTTAAGCCCTTCCTGAACCTGAGCGTGACCTGAAAAGACTACCGGCTGCTCTGCCATGGAGACTCCTGAATAAAGCTTGCTGAGCATAGGCCAGTGGTGGGAGAAGCTAAACAATGATCTCAGGACTCCAACTGAGAGAAACACAATAATGTAAACTGTGCATATGCTATTTATTTTATCATGTTAATCTTTATTGTCAAATCATTCTATGTGTAAAAAAACGTTTACAGCTGACCTTGTGTTGTTGCTCGTGTGTATGCATTTCTTTCAATTTACTCCATTGTCTGATTTAGCCAATAATGTAATAGATTACTGTATCCTTGGTTGCCACTGTGTTTAATTCATGAAATAATACACCTTCACATCAAGGGTTTTATATTACAAACAATAGAAACTACTATATAAACACAAGTGTGTTTCATCTTAAACACTGATGCGCGTGTCAACATTGGACTAATCACTGACACTATTGTTTATTATACCACACAATTGGCAAGCGATCAGAGCATGTCTGTGCTGAGTAATACAGGTGCTTATTTTATATTCAAACATGGCTGCACCATTACATTAAACAAACCCTGACACAAAAGCTAGACGCATATTGTGGAATATGGGGTCACTCTTGGGCACTAGCCACTACAACACCAACCTCACTTAATGTAGCCAAGCTTTATTTGTGACAAGAATCTAACTCCCAATGAAGGATGTCATTGCTTTGGGATACCAGTAATTATAAGCTTATTGACAGTTGGCATTTGGGAACTTATATGGATAAAGTGTACATAGTAGTAGTACATAGTGCTCGGACAGCCAATTTAATATTTATTCCAATGGCGTTTTTAAATCCTAAGTCAAATTTGGTTCACTATAATGACCTTCGGCTGAAAGTGTGTGTGCTCTTAATTTGAAATGCACTCCTTTGTCACACACTATATGATTGTGTGGATGTCGATTGTGTCTCTCCTCAGTCTCTTCAATGTAAAAATGTATCCTTGTGTCACCACTTTGGGAAATATGTAGGCCTAACGCTGAGTAAACACCTGTTGTCATACTGCAGACAGACTGACTCAAACCTAATGCTCTTATGTGTGAGAGAATTAAACACACTAACAATGGAAACCATCTCCGCCTGTGCCAACAAAAAAAAAGCAAACACGAGCTTCGTTAAACAGAGTTGGTCCCTGGAAATAGGTGAAACACGCACTTTGTAATTAAATGAACAACTCGACACCGTGAGAAGCAAAGCTTTCTGAAAAGAAAAAATAGTATAAACACTGCTTAAAAGACTTCTTACCTGGGAATTCAACTTGTGGACGAGCCGGTGAACAGGGAAGCTCGGTCTGGGAGGCACGCAGCTATATCCCAGGTTTACGTGACACATACTTCATCTTTTTTTAACCCGCTTTTTCTTCCAAAAAAATCACTATTTGGTAGCTCGATAATTGTCCCAAAAGTTTCGGGGGAATAAGCGGAGAGTTTCCACTATTTCAACCGCAGCACTTGTCTGTCCGTGCCCTGCTTCATTACACAAACCGAGAAACGACACACTGACCCACTCAGGAGAGTTTAAAGTGGCTAAGCTAAACTAGCTCCATCCACGGACAACAGGGAGAACAAGTGCAGACAAATGCAGCGCAAGCGTGCCATCTACCGTCAGCAAACACGTAACTTAATTCTACTTTATGCTCAGATATAAACCTACTCACTCTTAACAAAGGGATGAGAAGGCAACAATACCTTCTGGAGGTAGAAACATCACCTAGATAACCGAGGTAAAATGTTCTTTACTTTAACTAAAACTTTCTACGGCGAAGACAAAAACTACTACAGCGCGTACGTTTCCATGCCAACTGGTACGCTACATAGTAGGGACAAACTTAACGGATTCGCGGAAGTGGTTTGACCAAGTGTAACGTCACCAGCTATCCCTCTCTTGTTTAAAGTTCAAACTGCTCTGAAAATTGACACTTTAAACCGAGTAAGTCCTCATTAGAGTATGTTGAACAACTATTTTTACGTTGGTTGACAAAATATTAAGTATGTTGAAGAACTGGGGAGCCTGGCTCGGAATAGAAACGGGAAATAGCCAAGAAGTTAAAGAAGAAGGCGAGTCTGCTGTTGATGCTAATGACATAAACAAAGCGACTAACGCCGCTGAAGGTGAGCAGAACACCACTCCTAGGGAAGATGTTCAGCCGCTTCTGCTGCTCCAGAGAGCCAAGGGCTTCAGTGGTAAGTCTCAGTTATGGCAACAAGAGTAAACAGTGTAGTAGGCCTACCAGCTGTTGTTACAGTAAACTTTGCTGAGTGGGTCCAGTCGCCTTGCTACGGTAGCAGTATTGTAGCCACATTATAGGAATAAAGAGAAGAAAGGCTTTTATTTATTTATTTATTTTGCATTTTGAGAATAAAGTCTAAATGTCACCTTAACTGCTAGGCATAATTATGAATAAAGAAACTAGAGGAAGATTTTTATTATGATTTTTATTTGAGAATAAAGTTGAACTTTCAAGTATTTTTTGTTTGTTTATAAAGCCTAGCCCAATATCTCAAATAGCAAACAAACGGCCTCATGGGGCTGCACAGCATATGACCTGGAAAGAGGAGAGACAGACAACCACTGAGACAAGAATACTGAGATAGAGAATTAAGTTGAAATACTGACATTATTCTCAAAATGCCAAAAAAAAAAGGTGGTCCTTATGCTATGTCGTAAGGATCTGTGTAATCTCACTAATCTCCGTTATACTTGCTGCTTTGCAGGTTACATTTATAATATTGCAAGCAGTGCCTCAAAGAAACTGTCCGAGTCCGTTGCTGAAACAGCACAAAACCTGAAGAAAAGTGTGGAGGAGGGGAAGGTGAATGGAATGATCGATAAGGTGAACTGCCCTTTATGTGTGTTTTAAATTAAGGTGCGTTTACGTCCTTCTGCCTTCCTCTGAAGTTTTGTCCTATTAAATAATATGTTTCCTCCCCTCAGACCATTTTGGGTGATTTCCAGAAAGAGCAAGAAAGGTTTGTTCAGGAGAAGAATGCAAAAAAGTCTGGTAAGTAATACATAGATATCAGTAATCAACTCTAATATACAGTATAATCCCTCAGTAATATTGAATCAGTGTGTTTTCATGGTATAAGAACATTATATTACAATACAGTAACTACAGGCTGGTTTTCATTGACACTAGATGCTGCTGTGCCTCCATGGGTTGGTTATAATGAAGAGGAAACCATGCAGCAACAGATTCTAGCTCTATCAGCTGTGAGTATAACTCCCTTTTAAAGTAAAGTTGTCCCTTTATAGTATAATATCAGTTAAAATAAGGTAACTTCACTTTATTGTTGACAGGACAAAAGAAACTTTTTGCGAGATCCTCCTGCCGGGGTGCAGTTTCACTTTGACTCTGAGCAAATGTATCCCGTCGCCATGGTGATGTTGGATGAGGATGAGCTCCTTCGGAAGATGCGCTTCCATCTGGTGCCCAAACAGTGAGAGTGTTTGGACACCTGCGTAATACTTTGTCCTGTGTTTTTATCATGTGCTTCCCAGCATAAGTAAATAAATAAAAATGCTTTTATTCCACCACACATTATTATTTAGTAATATCCCTCTGTGTGTCTCATTTCAGGGTGAAAGAGGAGGTCTTCTGGAAGAATTACTTCTACCGCGTGTCCTTAATAAAACAGTCGGCTCAGCTCACAGCTCTGGCAGCACAGCAGGCAGCGGAGTGGAGAGACGTGGAGAAAACTGCCACCTGTCCTGAGGCCATTCATCAGAAGGGTAACCACTACTATGTAGAGTGAAACATGAAAAGGAATTCATTTCAATTCATTGTCTTTCGCGCACAATATATATATATATATATATATATAATTAGTCTACACTTTTAATGTTATGAAGAAAGTATGAATATCAACGTAATTTCTTAATTGAAATACACTGGAGAAATGATGTCAAAAAGCTATTTTTTGAAGGTGAAGTTCAACGGAAAACTCCCCCTGCCACCCGCAGTACAAAACCAAAGTCAATTGAGGTGAGTCTCCCGAGTTTCAAAGAATAAAATACCCCAAGAGTATAAGAGTATTTATAATAAAACATTCATTGCACTAAAGTGAGTGTCTGACTGACCATCTGTTTCTGTTATGAAAAAGGATGAAGAGCAGATCTCCACCAGCCCGCCTGGCTCTGATTTTGTGAGCGACGCTTTCGACTCGTGCAAGATAGACGAGGACGACCTACGCAAAGAGATGGAACAGCTGGTCCTGGACAAGAGGGAAGAACCCAACACACACCAGGGTGAGTCTTTACTGGAGGTCAAACTGGGTGGCTGTAGTGGTGTGATTACTGGAGTTTATCAGACTGTGATGAGTGAGTCTATTTTATTTATTTTTATTTATTTGTTTCAATGCACATTAATGAACATGTACAGCAGTACATGAAAAAATGCCAGATTGTAGCCCGGGGGCTAATTTCCATCTGTAGTCCATTAGGCAGGTTGATGTTACAATACAAATGACAAAGATATACAATAGAAACATTTGCTTTATACAAATATGGAGAAACAGAAAGAAAGAAAAGTAAAACAGGATAATTAATTAGTAGGATTAGTAGGTTAAATGAATACACAATCAATACACAACTAATTAGGTACAGCATACATTTAGAGGTGGTTGCACCTTTGGTTAGTTCTTAGCCATACTTTTACTTTATATGTTTTAGTCAGCGTTGTGTTTTTTTCCAGAGGTGACTCCGGACTGGGAGAGGGAACTGCAGGAGGAGCTCCAGGAGTACGACGTGTTGGCTGATAATGACAACCGTGATGACAACTGGGACAAGGAGATTGAAGAGATGCTAAAGGAGGACAGTTAGAGGCTAGTTCTTACCCAAGCTCCCGCCCATCCAGCCAGGTCAGAAACAGCACATGACTGCAGATGTTAATGCTCCCACTGGAAATGACTCATTTACAACACTGTCCCTCTAAGAACTCTCTAGATGGAGAAATACCCGCCGAACATCATTAACATTTCAGTGAACTATTTCTGTGTGGCCTCAATAGTTTCGTGCATAAATATTTAGTATTGTCTCCTGTGCTTAAACTTGAAAAGGAGATATTATCCTGCATATCAAGTTCATAATGTGATCCTAGTGTCTATGCCTTCACAGAATATAGACAAAGTGACCTCAGACTCTGCCTCTGGAACTAAATGCCAGATGATGTCACTTTTGCTAAACAACGGTAGCCACAGTTACCAAAGGTGGCTATGACAGGACAATGGTGAATGCTTAAAATACCGTTAAGCTAAAGCACAAGTAGTCAAGAGTCTCAGACTCAGCACACAGACACATCAATGCCTTTTACACAGCAAGTTCTACCTGAAGATTTATACCATCAGCTACCATTAGCCACATGTCATACCAGACCAAATAATATAGGTGCATTTCCTTTCTTTAAAACTCAAATTCTAATTTAATTGAGTTTAAAGTAAATTGAACTTCACTTTTCATATTATTTCTTACAAATACTAAGTGCTTTCAGATGGGTATTTCTCTCTTACAAATAAGAGGAAGAATGTGCTGTGTCTTTCAGAAGTAGACCTAATCTTGCTAATCTAAGATACAATAAAAATGTACTGATACCAGTCTGACTCCTGCAGAAACAACATGACCCAAGTCAGTTTTCTGGTGACAGGTAAAGTATACCTTTGAACAAAGTTGAATCTCAGACTGAGCCAAATCTTTTTATGTGACATTTCTACATGTGTATATAAATGAAATTGATACTGGGCTAGTTGCTAATAAGGATTTGGGGCCCTGTGTATTCAACCCAAATCATAAAGTGGATGACTAAACATTGTATCCACATGCACAAAATGTACCTTAGTTGCTGATGTACTTTCTAGAGACATGTCATTTAAACAAGCATATTCCCATTTACACCTGGAAGATAGACCCAAAATCCAATGTCTTTAGATTTATTTCTACTTACTGTATGTAAACTCATTTCATTTGCCTTTATTTAACCTCGAAAGATCAATTGAGGGGAGATCCTCTTTTACAATGACGTAAAACTATAGCTACATTTTGTATTAAACCTTTACTTTTATTAATACGTAATATGTGTTGACTTTTTTCTTATGCTAGGGCATGTTTTGATGGTAAGTTTGCATAGGCCTATGGGTTGTTTTTGGTCACTTCGACATTAAAAAGATTTCAAACCAACCGAACTTTAACACATTTCCATTTACTATTGGGCACTTGACTCTGTATGTGTTTTGAGTGAGCAGAATGGAAACAAGCTGTTGGTGACAGCAAACAGCCTCCCTGCCACTGGACTGCTCTTTATTGCTGAACTTGACAGGAACATTAAACATAGCCTTCCTCTTTTATCCATTGCAGACACAGTATCCTCTGTAAGTTAACTAGTCCCGACATATAATACAGAGGTTGCGCTCATTCTGTGACTACTGCACTGATATGTACTGGTCAACACACAGTAGAGATACAGTCTGGGATACAGAATGCAAAACAGAGTCAATTATATAATATATATATAAGGAAATGCTTATTAAGTTATGCAAAAGTCACAATAGGACCAGATTTAAATGTGTAATCATGTCAAACAACTGTGATCTTATACAAGTAGGGAAAAAAGTGAGCGATTCAGACAGAATATTAATATTAAATAAAATAAATAATATACATGCTGTGCTACATCAACACAAGTATACATAAATAAAAATGCCATTGCATGACATTTGAACAGTCCTGTGTCCAATGCATTTTATAACCGGTTCTTTTCTCACTGTAAGGTTGGAAACTCATTTTAGTTTTGGCTTATTAAAAAGAAAGAAACAACATTTAAAAGTGACTGAATCTAAGTCACAGTAGTAAACAGATGCACAAGCTGAACAAATCTGCCACATGTGGCTTTCAGAGGCCTAAGCTGCATTGTTTTTTCTTATATTGAATCACTGCCAAATGTGGGCTAGACAGTGAAAGGGCTTCAAAGCCAAATGCTGTAACAAAAAAATGCTTTGGCTGCAAATTGCCGCACTGGCCTGATCTGTGTGTTTAGCACAGGTTTGTTTGCTACAATATACAGAGGGATATATATACAGTACCCATTTGATCCATCTTCAAAATAGTCTCATCTCCCACATTAAATAAAAAATGTGATGCACATAACATAAGAAGCAGCTGCATTTATAATTTTTTTTTAATCAACATTGTATTATTCCACCCTCTGTGTGCAACCTGCCTAGAACCTAGAATGCCAAGGTCAGTCAGTAGCTTGGAAGGAAAATCAAACATTGTAGCTTAAAAAGAGTCCAGATTTTTCTTCAAATCAGAGCTTGAGAAGCACAACAGTGCACTTCCACAGGTGGGAGATAATGTTACTTCATCTGATGGATGTGTTTTGTAGGTCAATGTTTGGCAACATTTATACACAACAATGTTTTATATCAACTTGGCAAGGCAATGCATTTTCAGGGCTACAATCGGCCTATACTCTGGAGTTCTTCTGCCACCTGGTGGACAACCAATGATGCTGAGTCACATCCATAGGGTTAACACTGACACATCTTTGACTGAAATAATCCTGTTTCTTCAACTTTGAAGAGAGAACTCTGATGAGATGTTTTAAGTCAGTGGAATATAACAGCATCAATCGCTGTTGCATCTTTGATTCAGATTAGTTTTAAACTAAATAAGAAGCTCAGTAGTAAACATGAAGGGAAAAAAAACAGTCTAGTTAGTTCTTGCACACCATTACATAAATAAAGTGCATTTATCTACTCCATTGCAGAGGCACAATTCTTTCATTTTCAATGAATGGACGTCCATCAGCAATTAAGGCATTCAACATTAAGAGGGACCCTGTTATTAGGAAACCAATGGACCAAACAGTTGTTAGACTGAAGGAGAGGTAATGGCCTGTAAACTGAGAGAATCTTATGATATCCAACATATTGCCTCTTAAAGCCAGTTCAATGTTATCACGTTACAATGTTAAAGAAACAGGTGAGATACAACTCTTTGGTTCTGTTAATGTAATACTCCTAACTTCCCCAATATATCCTATTTTTAATAAGTCATGATAATTATAATAATAATTCAGGTCATTAAATATACTTCACAGAGTACAGTGATCACGACAAAAAGCAAGCAGTCAGCATTCACTCAGGACACCATTTTAGAGTGGACTGGAAAGCAGCAAAGAAAAATAAATCCTTAATTATGCTGCATTTTCTCCTTGGTAAGAGTTAACGTTCACGCTGATCAAATAAATAAGTCAGCGTGAAATACCCAAACAGTGCCCCATTGTCTCAGAGTGTGTGTGTATGTGTGTGTGTGTGTGTGTGTGTGTGTGTGTGTGTGTGTGTGTGTGTGTGGGTGTGGGTGTGGGTGAATTGGAGTTGTTATGGGCTCCATGCAGCAGATGAAGGAGTGTGTGTGTGTGGTGAGTGGATGAGGAGGAGTTCCATGTTTATGTCAGTCCAATTTCCTCCAGAACGCTGCGCGGGGTCTCCGATTCCTGTGGAGGGCGAGAGGAACCACAACTCCAGCTACTACTGTGTACTGTACAGAATATTTCAAATGTGATCACACACACACACACACACACACACACACACACACACACACACACACACACACACACACACACACACACGTTCACTTATGTCACTTTTGGGGTATTTACAGAAGAATCCATTGCCTATAGAGACTTACCCTCACCTTAACCATTGAACCAAACGTCAGTGTTTTACCAATTGGGGACACAGCTTTTGTCTGCAATTTCACAAGGCGTCCCCAATCAACAGATCTTAAGTCAGTCACACACACACACACACACAAACACACACACACACACACACACACACACACCCACACACACACACACACAATTTTGGATCTGCCTCAGCCGAGGGGGATAATTTTACAGACACCGTGACATTTCAGCTCTTGGCTTTATGCGAACAGTCTCATAGTTCACCCTCAAAATCCGAATATTTAGTGGGAATGATATACTTAGTTTCTAAAATTGCATAAATAAATATTTTTGTATAAACACTGAAAATTAAGAAACTGTTTAAGTGAAAGGCATGGCTCATACTGAGGAATCAACTTATATATAAGATATAAGATATATAGATATTATTTTTAATAACATTGAATCAAATTATACACAGTATGTATACAGTATTGTGCAAACATTTTAGGCAGGTGTGAAAAATGCTGTAAACTAAGAATGCTTTCAAAAACTGAAGTTGTAATAGTTTATTTTCATAAATTAACAAAATGCAGTGAATGAACAGAAGAGAAATCTGAATCCAGCAGTGCCATCAGCTCAGAACTGGCAGAAACCAGTGGGACCCAGATACATCCATCTACTGTTCTCAGCATTGAGGACATCATGAATCTGGACCAAACCCATTTGCATAAACTTGCAAGGAACCTCCACCATGCTTCACTGTTGCCTGCAGACACTCATTATTGTACCGCTCTCCAGCCCTTCTACTAACAACCTGCCTTCTGCTACAGTCTTTTTTCACTCATCAGTCCAGAGCACCTGCTGCCATTTTTCTAAAGCCCAGTTCCAATGTTTTTGTGCATAGTTGAATTGCTTGACCATGTTTCCATGTCGGAGGTATGGCTTTTTGGCTGCAACTCATAATGACCACTTCTGGCAAGACTTGTCTGGACTGTATATGGGTGTACCTTGGCCCCACTAGTTTCTGCCAGTTCTGAGCTGATGGCACTGCTGGATATCTTGCTATTTTCAAGGGAAATAAGCTTGATGTGTTTTTCATCTGCTGCACTAGGTTTCCTTGGCCGACCACTGCGTCTACCATCCTCAACGTTGCACACTTTGACAAGAAAGCAGCACATCTTCAAACCCCAGTCTGCTTTAAAACCTTCATCTGGGACAGACCTTGCTTATCCATATAACTAACTTGTTCCCTCACTTAGAATGTTTTTAGATTGATAAAAATAAACAATTATTATCTATATTATTGAAAGCATTCTGAGTTTACAGCATTTTTTCACACCTGCCTAAAACTTTTGCACAGTACTGTATATACACTCACCGGCCACTTTATTAGGTACACCTGTTCAATGGCTTATAAAAACAAAAAGCTAATCAGCCAATCACATGGCAGAAATGTAATGCATTTAGGCATTTAGACATGGTCAAGACAATGTAGTGAAGTCAAACTGAGCATCAGAAAGGGGAAGAAAGGGGGTTTAGGTGACTTAGAACATGGCATGGTTGGTGGTGCACGGCAAGATGAATCCATACATCATGTTGTTTACGCTAAATTCTGAACCTGCCATCTGAATGTCGCAACTGAAATCGAGACTCATCAGACCAGGCATGATTTTTCAATCTTCTATTGTCCAATATTGGTGATCCTGTGAGAATAGTAGCCTCAGTTTCCTGTTTTTAGCTGACAGGAGTGGCACCTGGTGGGGTCTTCTGTTGCTGTAGCCCATCTGCTTCAAGGTTGGTCGTGTTATGCATTCAGAGATGGTATTCTGCATACCCTGGTTGTAACGAGTGGTTATTTGAGTTACTGTTGCCTTTATGTCATCTTTAACCAGTTTGCCCATCCTCCACTGACCTCTAACTTCAACAAGGCATTTTACGTCCACACAAATGCCGCTCACTGGATATTTTTTCTTTTTCGGGCCATTCTCTGTAAACCCAGATGGTTTGGAGTGAAAATCCCAGTAGATCAGCAGTTTCTGAAATACTCATACCAGCCCTCCTGGCACCCTCAACATTGCCATGTTCATGGTCACTTAAAACCCCTTTCTTCCCCATTCTGTTGCTCGATTTTAACTTCAATAAGTTGTCCCGTCCAGGTTTACATGCCTAAATGCATTGAGTTTCTGCCATGTGATTGGCTGATAAGTTATATGTGTCAACAAGAAAATTAACCGCTGTACCTAATAAAGTGGCCGGTGAGTGTATATATACACATATATACTGTATAGACAGTTATATGTCACTGTTCATGAGTAACTAATAACTGTACACCGTTCAAATTCTACATCAATATTTGGGGATTTGTTGTACAAATATAAGATTAATTTAAAATTGCTTACATTTAGACTTTCTCACCAAAACGCATTGAGATCAATCAGATTCTCATAAAAGTATACATTGCAAGTATACACTATACGCTGGCACCAAATGTAGATCAGTGGAGTCGCATGATAATGCATTTGATAAAAACATTGTTCCACAGCGCTACTAGTGGTCAAAAACTCCACAATGTGCCTTTAAGGCTGCTTTTATCATCATGTTTAAAATCTAAAAAATAATATAAAGTAAATGGGATCGTGTGTAGTGAGGAACTCTGTAGTTCTGTTTACCCTCCAATTTCTTCATTCAAATGAAAGATTTTGCAAATGGCCCTGGACTTTGAAACTGTACTTATTCACATTTGTTCCATAAAAACTTTGATTTAAATGAATACATATAAATAATAGGTGGGGCTCTTAGTTAAGAACTTACAATTATGTAATTCAGTTCACCCTCAGAATTTGACATCAATATTTGAGGATTTGATACTGCAATTAGTTGTTGAAGCTGCATTAATAAATATTCCTTTAATATCTACAATATTAAATGTGCACACACAAAAAATAAAAACAAGATGGAAGAGCGATGACCTGAAATGCCTGTTTCAATAGTCCCTTTTCATGGCAGACATTGTGTCTTATGAAAGCAGGAAAAGCACAAGTGTAAATAATAGCATTAATGAGTCCCAGTAACCCACGCCAGCGAGAGAGCATGCACAATACCGGAGCCCCGAAACTGGGTCACCCAAAATGGAATGCAGCCATCATTAATGTTATTAAGTCCCAATGTCTGCCGTGAAGGGCCTATTGGCCTACATACATAATTCAACGGAGTATTTGATAACATGTTTACGTTCTTTTTCATGCTATGCCCACGCAAATCTGTCACACATCATATAGACATTAAACAGGAGAACATCCTTGCTGGTAGCTTGTGGCAGAAAAAAAAGAGAAGCACTTACTTTGGCATCCTAAAACAAGGTTCAGCACAAAGTAAAGAGAGGAGTTTGCATCAGAGCAGTATGACAGAAAAAACTTTCTTTATGTAAGAGAGGGGAAAAAACACAAGCCACTTCTATACACAGTGACTCCTGAAGTGTCATTTCAGTTTCAGAGAAAAAAAATTCTGACCCAATTTAGAAAAATAAAAACTTTGCACTATTCACCAATTACAGACTTTTGAGCTCTTGGGGAACATTTTTGCTGAGATGATGAATCCCTCGTCACCCCATTTTGTCGACTAAACGTCTTCATCTGCAAAGCAAATTGGAACTCAGCACCATTTAATGAGGTTATCGGGTTTGTTTCCAACACAGAGGAAAAACGTAACTTCTAAATGTCAGTCTGAACTCCAGTGTGCTATACAGTACGCATGTGGGAATAAAACACCATAAACACAGCTGTGTTAGAGAAAGACATTAGTGTGTTTAATTGACAAAAGAAAAAGGAAAAGTTTATTCATCATTATCTATACTGTACATTAATGAAATATTCTCAACAAAATTCTGATGATCTGTCTTTCTAAGTAGGGCATAGGGGAATAATGACAAGATCATACAACCCATTTTAAGTGCTTTAAGTGTGCATTTATGATAAAGAGTTTTAAATGTATTATTTTAAGTGTGTTTCAATGTATGAAATTGTTGTTATAATATAAAAAGGCCAAAAGAGCCCTTAGTTAGACCAGTGCAAAAACTATTATTTCTTTAGCTTTAGCATTAATTCCACCAATACCACTTGGGCTAGACACTGCTTTTTGCTATTCGATTAAAAAGGGGATTAATGAGGGTCTATACATGTCTTCTAGTATGTTCCATGGTCTGATCTAAAGGTTTGTTCTGACTGAACAACAATCTAAACATTACAAGTACATACACATAAGTGTAACTGATTGGACAACACGGTGTGTATTGCAGTCATGGCTGGCATATGAAATATGACACTGACTGGATGGAAACCTGTTGGGCATCATAATACATCTGACCTGTGTTTAAGTTGTTTCAGGATTTAAGGTGATTAGATTGTTGTTATCCCATCTTAAAGCATTTATTTTCACCTAAATGTATAACTAAACACTTATGCCTTGACGTTAACTCTGTAAACTTTAAGTCAGTCAGACACAATTGTGCACCGAAGGGAGCAGACTTTCCACACATAGCCTCAAAAGGCACAGACGAAAAGTAAAAGAAAGTTTTTAAGTGAAGAACATCCATAATGAGGAAATCACTTTGATATGATTCATTCTTCTTAACTTAAACCTGACCACTCAAGAGTGGAACATGTGACTTGTCCTACAATAAGGCTTTATAGTCATGTGCCATCCTGATCCAACAGTGCATCCTGCTGTCCTTTAAGTCAAAACTACAGTAGTAGATGACCTTCATACGTGAAGTTAACTCTTATATTCTCCTATATTCTGTCATTTTGTCATCCTGATTGTCCATACTGGCATTTTATTTCTGTTTCAGCTGCTCTTCCAATGGCTGTTACCTCTCTCTGAATCAGAAGGGTGTCATATGCTGTGCTGATTGTGAAGGCAAATCTATGACTTGTGATATAAACGGGGCCATTTATAGTGAATACAATTTGACCTTGACACTTTCCTCTGGGTCATGATGACACACGATGAAAAAAAAAACAGTCAGTGGTAACAATAGAGGCGTTCAAATGCTTCAATCAAACCAATAATAAATGGGACAAATGACTGGCATGTAACAATATTGCATCAATATATTATCAATAAACATATTGGTGATCTAAAATTCTTGATACTCCAAACTTTCAATTTTCAGGCATTGATTTCTTTGCCAATTCTACCAAAACTAGATAGTGAAATTAGAATATTGTTACACCCCGACCGGCACCAATGTCAATGAGAGGAGCTCAGAGAGAGAGAGGGCAGACAGAGAAGGTGCCAGGCACTGGGGAGCTCAGCATGCAGGGTGGATGGTAGCAGTAGCAGCAGCATCAGATGAGCAGGCAGCCAGTCAGTAAACAGGCACAGTAAAGTACTCATGACGTGGCTGGGGGGGGGGAGAGAAACGCACACAGCTTAGAAAACAAGACCACGTTGAGCAGTAACAGGCACTTCACTGCACTCACAGGACATGCAAACAAACAAACTTCTCGCACCAATGTTTTGTCTTTATCTATTAAAGGAATGTAGCTTTTATTTGGGGGGGGGGGGGGGTACGCCTATTTTCTTTATTGTTGAACGTTACATGCCATTAGGTTAGGTTAGCCATTCCCCCGTTTCCCCAATAAAATTCCAGGAAAATGAACCTAAAAGTCTGTTAGGGAGAAGAAAAAAATATCCTGAGAAAACTAAATATTTCATTTTGAGTGACTGGTTAATATGACTATTTGAAACAGACATGGTGGAATCTTCTAACATTGTAACTGTGTCTTTTTAACAGCTTTTCAAATGTATTTGAGGCCACACAGTCTTATTCAAAATGCAGGGGGTGTGTTAACATATAAAACATCTGGAGAAGGACAGGGTCAATACAATGTAACATATAAATGGTGAACCAAAGACAAACAGAGTGAGACATTCTTTGTTGCCAATACAAACATGTACATGTCGGTTGTGGAGACACTTAACTTGTGACACACTACTACCACGAGGCAGGACCAGGAAAATACAATACAACTGTATTTTAGCGGGCAGGGACTGGGCTACAGACAGACTCATACACACAGTGAAGGACACCACTGACAGTACTGGGGCTCTAACGATATATGGAATCCAACAGACAGTAATAGTAATCACCTCTCAAGCCAGGCCTAAGTCTGGAAAAGACCAGAGGACTCAGAGACAGAGACCATATTTGGGACCATCACACCTGTGAGGCAAACAATTTTATAAACAGAATAAAATAAACAGAAGAAAGCACCATTTGGTTAACTGGTTATCAGGTCTAAAGCTCTCAGGAAGCTACAGCGAGCACAGGGTTAACTGTGGCACCGACACAATAACAATGCCCCCCTCTCTTCGTGGGGACGTCTCTGCTCAATTTATCTCCCATGTCTCCCAGGCGGAGTTGAGCCATCATTATTCTAATAGAAGATCTGCTTGCTGGCACCAAACCTTAATGGCTAGCCCCGGATTTATTAAAAAATAAATTTAATTAAAAGCTTATTAAAATAACTCGAAGCTAAAATCCCCTGTGGTATGTTCTCCCAGTAACCACTGCACTGTGCACTTTACTAAGCCTTACCTTGAAGCCAGAGGCACTAATACCAAAATGTGCCCCAGCCAGACTCAACCCCATGCATAACGTTCATTAACTTCTACGTTAAGTATCAGTTAATGGTCTAAAAGAATGACAATAGTTTTGACTCCAATTATAAAACGCATACGATAACATGATGGAAATATCAGGAAATTCATATTGTTTGAAAACTTTTAGCATGGTTATATAACACTGTTAAGGACTCTATTTAGGTCCCATGAAAAGACCAGTGCCAGCAATGGAGTGATCTGGCTACCCAGTCATGAGTGTGATACATTTTTTATACACCTCACTGAGCCAAACTGTTTCACTGGGTCATCATCATTATCCTTTATAACCATTATTTTAGACTCAATCCCGACTACACTGTCCTGTCAAGTACTTACTAAATCACCAAATATGGATTCATCCACCACTAAAAGTAGTACCCAACAAATTTAATTTAATTTGTGAACCATCAGTCTAGGGAAGTCGGGATACTGAACGATGAATGAACCCATTGTTGGTTTTGGTCTTTTCATGGGTTTTGTTCAGAATAAGAAAAATTTCTCATGACACTTTCCTTATCCTTTATAATCTCAATTTTAGAAGATGGTAGTTGTATTAAATGGTCATTTCGGGTCAAACAACCCCACGTACAGTACAAATATTGCTTCTACAGTATATCCCACCATTAATCTTAGTATAGTCATTCAGTTCCGTTAGTAATACAACTGGCAGCATAGCTCTTTAACTTATCCAGGAAAATATTTTTGACTTAACCTACTTACTTAACTTTGCATGAAATTCCAATTCAACAATGAATAAAAATATGTTAAAAAAAAAAGAATCCAAATTTAAAATTGAACCAAACTGCCAAGTGTTGTATTTCACAGCTTGTTAGTGAAAGTGAGTGTATTCAGACATGTTGTAAACATTCAGGTGTGACTTCACGTTTGTTATGAACCTTAAGACTTTGTCACGTACAGAGGCAGTCACAGTTACAGAAGTACATGCAAGGTGCAAGTCCACGGCACGCACAACCACAAAAAAAACCCATGCTGACCGACTGAATGCACCAGTCTCTAGTAGTTACCAATTGCCTGGGAACGGAGGCATGGATGGACTCTAGGGCCCGTTACAAGATCTCCTCATTTGGCAAACTTCCCCAGTCTTCACCCTGGCTCTATAAATACAGAATTGAGCCAATCAGATCCCTCCTGATCCCTTCTCATGGAAAAAAAAACCCTGGAATCTCCACTCTTGAGGTTTCTTACCCCATTTTCTTTTAAAGTGAGCATATCAATTAAATAACTACTACTCACTTCATTACTGCATACACTTGAAAAAGAAAAAACGCCCACATGAAGTACTTACCATTGGAACCTGGCTGGCACAGTATGTTTCCTACTACAGTGCAGCTAACCTTATGCTCCTGCTAAATCAATGAGCAGCTTCACACTCTGTCCTATAAGGGATTATGGATTTATGGGCAGCTGCTGCCTTACTAGCTAGTGTTGATGCATCCCCTACTTTTTTTGCTTATGCCATTTACTTTCTTTATGCTGCTTTGTAATCCAAGTGTGCCAACATGAGTAACATTTCACTCAGGTGAGTTTGTTAAATCATTCCATGACATCACACTGTATGTCTTCTTCCCTTCATGTATTGGACAAGCGGCAATAGGAAACAGGTGGCAAAGGACTCTCAAGTAAAAATCTATAGTGAGGATGGACCTATAACACGTCATAAAAGGAAAAAGGCTAAATATTAGTTGTACGTTTTTAACAATAAAATGCTAACAATCTGAGCCGCAGTGGAGATATTAACGTGATTCATGAGTAGAGTTAACTAAAGCCTGAGCAATACATCAAGAGGTATTTTTTCCTACAGTTCCTACCCTCCATGGGATGTTAATGGTTTGTCAGCAGTGGCCTGATTTTGCTTCCCAGAACTCATTAGCGAAGGTATTGTGGCTTATTCACTGTGTAAAATGTTGAGCAAACAAATCCAGTAAAAACCAATCAGCCAGCAGTGCTGACACTGATCGGGTGACTGTACTAGAATAGGGTGTAATGCCTTGTACCGTATGCATTTTCTTTGAACCTATTTTGCATGTATTCAACTTTCAAAACTGCCTTTACAAGATCGACTTCTTTTGTTCAAAATGTTAATTCTTTACAAGACTTCAAGTTAAAGCTATCTGAACGAAGATACTTTTACTTTCTTGGTTTTGATATACAGCTCCGGAAAAAAATTAAGAGACCACTTCAAATGTTCAGTGTCTATAAACATTTCTACCAAATTCACAATAAAAATATTGTCATTTAGAGCATTTTCAATGAGTAATGTAGAGATAAATATCTAAGAAAAATCCAGACTGGTCTCTTCATTTTTTCCGGGACTGTATGACATGAATGGATTGAAGGCAGAGAGAGCCTCCTGTGTGCTGACGCTGAAGTGTTGGGTTTGTGTACTGATGAATATGCTTTTGGTCGGATACATAATTGCACTGTGACACTGTGGTTTTGCTTCTGTAATAACTATGCTGCAGATGCGTTTGTGTGGTCTCGGGGGCCAGTGCAGACAATGCGGCTTTGTGTCTGGGCATGAAACCTGACCTCAACCTTCAACTTGTCTGAAAAGAATGTGGGAAATTTCAAGAGTGGCCAATCAAATCACTTGAAACATTTTGAGTGACACTGAAAGAGACCAATGAAACGTTACATTTTAGTTTGAGTATTAAGATTTGTTTATATTGATGCTGCTAATAAGGAGTTATGGGTTAGTTGTCTGGAGTTAATAACATATATTAGGGTCTATATATGAAGCAGAAGAACACACCAGTAACTTCAGTATCAAAAGCAAATCCCTGACACTTTCCTGCTGTTTGCTGGTGTGTTGTTCCTGCTGACTTTAGCAGAATCTACAGTATACATCTAGGGGCTACTGATACTAAAACTACCACAACAAAGGGGGAGGGTTATTTGAAGTTTTTACAAACTGTACCTGAAAACAGGCGCATCTGAAAGTCTATATTCTGCAAATCACAATAGTAAAGATAAAACACACATGGCAAAGAGTGTCAGCAGCGGGAAATAAAAGATCATTCAAGCAAACTACAAACGGACAAGATACGACAAAGTATCGTGAAGCCAATGAAAGGAGAATCACAAGAAGGACGGTTTGCACAAAGTGTATGCATGCAGCCAGGAAACACAAATCTATTGAAGTCATTGGGACTCCAACACTGACCACTCAGTAGTACTAGTAGTGCACACTTCTAGGGTGGACTTTAAAACATTCAGCCGGACTTAACCTGAGTATTATTTTTTTGGAAGCACATTTAATAAACTCTCCATTTAATGACTGGAGAGAGTACCATGCCTAAGCAAAATAATCCAATATTTGAACCTAATCTTCTTAAACTTTAATCTGACATGCACACACTCCAACTTGGATGTGAATAACACTTAAAAGTTGCAAAACCTTAAGATTCTTATGACATCCAACCCTAATTTATGGGTTGAATTATTTCTGAAATAGCATTTTAAATTAGATTTAATTCAGTTATTACACTCCTACACTGTAGTATCCATTGTGAGTGGCGGAGTCTGCCATGCCATCCATATACTGGATAGGAGTTGCCTTCATAAGCAAGAGTTAAGCTAATGCTAGTGCTAAACCAATATCTGATACTGCTGCTGCTATTAGGAGCATTCAACTGGTCAGCGTACAAGTTGCAGTTATTGCTAGCGACCATAGGTGTCTGAAGTGAGGAAGCAGCCCAAGTGTAAAATAATGCTTTCTATTACCAGCTGAATTTAATCTGAAATATCCCAGATGTCGACATGGTGTTGACCATGGAGAGAGTGAGGGCAGATTACTCAAAATGACGGAGAAAAACTAAGTCAATAGAATGAAGTTTTAATTGTTCTGTCTCCGACTGCATCGGATGCCTTACCTCTTGCAGTAAGTCGGCCTGCTCGATGGCCTTCAATACATTCTTTTTGGACGTCTCCTGAGCTTCACCGCCCAGCAGGAACTCATCCAGGATGAAGTAGGCCTTCTCAAAGTTGAAGATGATGTCCAGCTCACAAACCTGTTGTTTAGAGACCAAATATAACTATCAAGTCCAGATTCAACAAGTGACAGAAGGGACATATCACTAACCATGGCATTGTGTAACATGTACAAAGAGCTAGAGCGGGTGATAGATGAGAATGCAGAAACTCACACTGCCAAAGTATTTGTCCAGCAGCTCCACATATCTGTGGATGATCTCCAGTGTGATGAGCTCGTTGTCCTGGTTCTCTATGGCACAGCAGAAGTACAGGCTGGCATATCTGAAACCACCATGACAAGCCCAGCCAATGTTAACTCACTCCACAACAGCATTTAAAAAGAAAACATTTTTCACTGAGAAACCGGCAACATCCACCCGTAAAGTGAACTAGAAGAAGAACTGACTGTATGCATTTGTATAACTTTCACAGGATTCTCTCAAGTGATCTACACTGTCTCCCAGCTCACTGGCAATAGTGCTGAGAGAGCAACTTCTCTGTTATTATTAAGGGTCGCCGTTCACTGTACACACGGGGTTATTCATTTAAAAAGCAGCAGCCGGATACAGACGGTGGTATGAGTTAAGCCCCACTCTGCCAGGGCTCTTTATCCCCGATAATCCCAAAGGCACTCTTCAAGCATGTGATGATTGGCTAATAAAGGAGCGGGGTCAGTTGATCCCTCAATACCAGCAGAGCAGCAGGGCACAATGACTTTCAAACTGGACAGGACTATAACCTGGTGGGCCTCATTGATTCCTGTTAAAGTTAAATAACTCTTTATGTTCTTGAATTGTTTGATGGTGAATGCGAGGCACAGCCAAGAGCAGGGAACACAGTTCACTTGTTTGGGTGTCAGTGGCACAGAGAAGTGAAACAGCACTTTTACTGTAGCTGGCTTGTATGGCAAGAGTAAGGTTAACAAGTCAAACCTGAATAACTCCATGTAGAGAAAGTTTATTTTACAATTGATTAGCCACTAGATGCTGCATTTGGACACTGGTAGCCAGAGTTAGAGCCAGTTTACAGTACTGAGCATTTGGATTGCTGAAAGCTGTCTTCATGAGGAAATGCTTTTGGAGTTCCAGCTACTAGTCAGTAACATTGACATAAGATTAATTAACGGCTTTTTGATGGTCAATTATTCGTTTAACACATTTATTTTTTTTAAACAGAAAATGCAAAAATATTCTCTGCTTTCAAACTTCGCAAATTTGAGGATTGGCTGCTTTTCTCTTTGGAATATTTGAAAGTCAACAGAGAAAGATTTGGTTTTGAAGTGATGGTCGCACGGAACTTTGAATACATTACTTTGAGCTGTGGTGGAATTATGACAGGAACTCAAAAAAAGAAAATCTGAACCTTCAAAGACAAAACAATGCATCACTTTATCCAGAAAAACTGCCAATGGGACGTGCCTTATGCCCTATAATGTCCCCTGTGTAAATGACCTGACACCTTAACATTTTAATTTCTTCTCACTGAAGAAAAAAATTTAAATGTATTATTAACTTTAATGTAAAAGGCAACCGAACAGCTGTCTGGTTGTGCGATTGACGGTGCATTATAGTTGCTGAGTGGTCAGCAGCACCTCAAGTGTTTGTCTGTCCCTGTCGGGGTCAGGGGGGGCGGGGGGGGGGGGGGGGGGGGTGGGCTCACAAATAGTCTGCCTGCCTGCCCGTTGGCACAGCAACAGGATATAATGAGGCAAAAAATGAATGCTATCCTGTCGTAGTTTGAGTTCAGTCCATGATGCCGTGGTCTCTCTTTGAATATCACTTTCCCCATTGACTCTCCCCACTGAGTATTTGAATGACAGGTCTGCCAATTGCCCGGAGAAGTGTGAAAGATTCCACACCCCGTGAGCGTTTAAGCAGAAAACAATTTTCTTTTGCTTATCAACAAAAAAGTCCCTATCCTTCTCTCTCTCTCTCTCTCTCTCTCTCTCTCTCTCTCTCTCTCTCTCTCTCTCTCTCTCTCTCTCTCTCTCTCTCTCTTACCCACCTCTTGTACACAATCTTCAGGTCTCTCCACTCCAGAAAGCTGCACATTTTGGGCTTTCGAGCCAGCACCGTCTGCACCAACTCTCTGGTGATCTTCTTCTTCTCCTTGTCGCACAAAGGCACGTACCACTTCTGAAGCCTGAGCTTGCCCTGTCGACTGAACAGCAGCATGAACTGCATCTGGCATGAGGGAGATGAGAGATCAGATACAAATAAATAAATAAAAAAATAAAAAACAGAAGAAACACAAGATGAAGGAGGAAGGAAAGAGTGGGTGATGAAAGACTTCCACGGAAAGAGATCAGAAGCATTCAAACAGCTCTTATCTTATTTTTTTTTCTTTCTGTCACATTGCTTCTCTTCAGTTCAGCCACTTTAAGGAAATTATTGGTGCGAGACGTGACAGCTGTGCTCAAGAAATGAACGAGACAAATTCAATGTAATCATGTCCATCAAACTGAAAAAAAAAATTAATATTCGAATAATAAACGCCTCATGTAACTTAAAAACACACTGTCAGTGGGATATTAAGGCTTGTTGTAAAGCTGTTTGTGTAGGCTGTGACGTGCTGCCATGTGTTTTAGATAAACAACGCACTACACATGTTCAAACCACTGTAAAGATGTTCAAACCATTTTTTTTTCCAATTCGAAATATATTGAAACAAAATAACACGAAGGCTGATACAGCTTATTAATAACACATGTCATTTTCATAAGCCTAAGCCTATGTGGTGCCATAAACATGACAGCAACCATCATCTCGTTACCGTTATCAACAGCCCCTAGGTAGGCACAGTTTAAGCCGTTATTCTGCGGTTAGCATTAGCACGTTTAGCCACCGACTGGTCTGTTTTAAATACGACATGGGATGCGACCAACCGTGTGAGTGTATTTTCTTACAAAAAGTGAAATAACACACACTGATAAGTAGGCTACTTACCTTGGATAACTGCACTGTATTCTTCTGTGAGGAATGAGCCACCCTGGAACACATACACGGCCACTTCACTTCGAGCTTCTGATTGGCCAATGAGGCGCTCATAACATTGGCCAACTTTTTTTCGTTGATAATCTCCGCCTATCCACGGCTTTAACTCAATATCGCGGACGTGATTGGCCGGCATGTACATCTGTCAAACTACGAAGAGACTGATAGTCCCGCCCATTCAAATGTCACCATGAAAAGTCTCCATGGACCTAATATAAGAGGAGGTCTCCCCTCTTTTATTAGGTACATGGATTTCTCAGCTGAATGTTTACAGTAGGCTAACTTACCCTAAATAGTGGCGGGGTAACCAGGAGTGACATATAGGGATATCTTAGAGGGATATCATAGACGGTATGGTTGATATGGGGTTTGGTGAATTATGCATACTTTATAGGTTGTTATATTTGATGGAGCTTTTAATAGGCATTTGCAATAATAATGTAATAATCACCCTATCATAACAATGTATCCGTTTATCGACTGTTTGGCTATATGAAAAAAGTTCACAATAAATTCCTCAAATTCCAATCAAAGCTAATTAAGTCTTAACATATAGATACTAACCTTGTTATAGCATATGTTAGACTACATTAGGCTTGCAATAGCCTGCATTGGCACTAGGTTATTGCATAGCCTACACTTAGACAAGCAGATATTTTCCAGTAGACTTTATTTTCTTTCTCAATAACAGATATGTAAACCATTTCTCACCTATTTTATGAATGTGTAATTAGCCTTTTTAAATTGGTGGTTGCATGTAAATTGTTTTTACCATTGTATGTCATAATAAGCATTTTTTAAAGTTAGAATACAAAGATGAAAGATCGGTGGTAGCCTATATCTTCAATCTTCTCATTTATCTCTTGGCGATATTTTTTAAAATTGACTTTGCCATATCCTTTTATTAATCAGATGGTGATACGCAGAGGCACACATACAATGTGGGACACATAGGCAACAAGGATATCTTAAATTATTAAATTAGTGGTATGGGATAGTGACTGGCTTAGTCTGCCTAGACCTTTTTCTAACATGTCATTGTAAATTCAAAACACATGAATAGGTTGTAATGTTGACAGTTGATGGTGTTGTAACCATCAGAGTGATGCTGGCTTTCAATGAAGTTCATGGAGTGTTGGATCTTCTTGACCACACAGGTGCAGTACAATGTCCGGGCCAAAGGGAGGTGTCTCAAGTCCAATAAAGAGTATTAGAAAAGTCAGGCCTGTGGATTACAGTAATCCTATCTACTAGCGTTAGGTATCACCCACACACACACAAACACACACACCGCATTCCGGCACAGCTGAGGAGGAAGATGGAGGTCAAAATTCGATGTGGTGCCGTGGTGTTCCTTCTGCTTTTATGTCTGGGTAAGTCACACTGTGCACCTGCGTGACATATACACAATTCAATCTTAATTGCAGCTTCACTGTTCTGCCTTTTCTTTTTTAGATAATGCAAATCCATTTTCTGCAATACATCATTTTGAAACTGACCATTGTTTGATTAGGGAGAGGTTTGTTGGTGGTAGCCATTGAGACATGCATTGTTTGTGATTATCAAAAAAAGTTTTTTTCTTCAATAATACAAGAGCGTATACTTTAAACCTAAATTGGTGTTTCTCCTGATAACACACACACACACACACACACACACACACACACACACACACACACACACACACACACACACACACACACACACAGAACAATTAGAGAAGTTTGTCCCAGGCATGTCGGCCACATTATAAGAACAAGCAAACAACTTATTAATGAATGTTTGTAGTTAATTAGTTTGTTGTTATGATACTCATGATTTTATGATCGCTGTTCCGTAAAATGTGGTTTTATCTTTCACATTGTAACTCACCATCTGTCCCTACGTTTCATGCATCTGCTGATGTGCCACAGCCCTGAACAATGTCCACTCCCAGGAGGTAAGAAGAGCCCATTCATATAAATGCCTGAAAGAAGTTTGAAATGTGACTTGATTGAGCTCACTCTTGGAGCAAACTCTAGATTTACTTTGGCACTTTTTATCATTCACTTTTTATCTAGTGTTAAGAAAGCTTGACATGCTAGACAAGACAAGACAAGACAAGACAAGACAAGACGCAGGGCAGCGGACAATACTTTTGGTGACAGCCAGTACAGGCAATGGCAGTGGCAGGCAGCGAGTGAAAAAATTAAAAAAAATTAACAAAAAAAATAAAAATAAAAATGCCCATTCACAGATTGGGCATTTGGATGTGAATGGGGGTGGTGTGTTCGCAGCAGGGTAGCCTGTGTGTGTGCGTTTGTGTTAGGGCCGTCGTGTGTACGTATTCGTCCCTTGACCTGTGTGTCCTTCAGGAAGATGAAGTCATCCCAGAAGAGGAACAGCCGCTAGAGTTAGAGGAGGAAGAGGTGGAGGTGGAAGCAGAGCCGCTTCAGCAGGAGGAGGATGGAGGGATGGAAGATGGAGGGGAGGAAGATGGAGGGGAGGAGGATGGAGGGGAGGAGGATGGAGGGGAGGAAGATGGAGGGGAGGAGGATGGAGGGGTTGAGGCGGAGGAAGAGGCAGAAGAGGAGTTGGAGGAGGAGGTAGAGGACCAGCAGGTGATTGAGACATGGACCAACAACGTCAAAGCCTGCACCTGTGACTGTGAATCACCCACAGCCAGCCCCTCTGTCAGCCAGCCTGTCCTGTTGATGACCTCCTCACTGCCCCCGCCACCACCGCCACAACCTCAGGATATCCCACTGGCCTGCATGCCAGGTGAGGTTATGGTCACCTGCATTGACTTATGGCATGTTGCTTATGTTGATGCTATAGCGGCAGGATGTTTTTTTAAATCAAAATCTCTTTATTTGGTTTTATGGTATGGCAAGTGCCAGGGTGTTCCTTGTTACACACAGGTTGAAATGAAAATAACAGATAAAAAACAACTTATGACACTTCAAAACAAACAATAAAAGAAACATAAAAAAAAAAAAAAATCCCTCCCAAGTCACTGCCAGTTCACAAAGCCTGGAATGAGCCCAGAAAAGGTCCCCATGCTTTCTGAAACCCTGCATTGGAATTTGGAATGCCAAAGCGAGTATCTAATTTTTTCTAGCTTAAGACAGGACATAACATCTCTCAGCCATTGTGTATGAGTGGGCGGGACAGGTTCCCTCCACCTCAGCAGAATGGTTTGCCGGGCCAGAAGAGAGGCAAAAGATATAGTACGTCGCTTAACTGCAGTTAATCCAACCACCTCGTCAGTGACCAGTGCAATTAGAGGTTTTGTTTCCAACTTGATGTTTAACACCTGAGATAATGTCTGCAAGACCTCTTCCCAGAATTTGTTAAGGCTGATGGGGCACAACCAATACATATGAAGTAGAGAGGCTTCATAGATGTTACATCTTAAAGGCTTTTGAGATATGAGCCCTATGAACCACTTTGAATTGGATCAGGCAATGTCGAGCGCATAGAGGTGGAATTAACATGTTTAAGAATGGAGCTCCATGTATCTTCCGCTAAAGAAAAGCCCAGGTCCCCTTCCCATGCTGCTTTGATCTTGTCCATAGAGGCATGTCTTAGATCCAGCATCCTGCCATAGAACGCAGAGATCAACCCATCTCTTTTGAGATGGGTTGATAGAAAGAACAAAATCAACAAGGGTTGTGTCTGCTGGTATAGAAGAGCTGGTCAATTTGGATAGCACAAAATGTCTTGTTTGCAAATATCTGAAAAAATCTGACCTTGGAAGACCAAATTTTTTGCTTAGTTGTTCAAATGATGCTAGAGTGTTACCCATATACAGGCTCTTGAAGCGCACAATACCCTTCTTATGCCATTCTTTAAAGACAGGATCTTGGGTTGATGGTCTGAAAAGGTGGTTTGATGCAATAGGTCTCAGCAGGGAGAAGTTATGCAACCCAAAATATTTCCTCAATTGAACCCATATCCTTAGAGAGTGTTTAACCACCGGATTTTTTAAAGATTTAATCGAGGGGAGTGGAAGTGGGGATCCAAGTAATGCAGGCACGGACATATTATCATCTGTATGTAATTCCATGGCTAACCAGTCAAGACAATTGGGCTGATTGTGAAAGAAAGACCAAAATGAAAGGCAGCGCAGGTTAGCAGCCCAATAGTAAAAACTAAAGTTTGGTAGAGCCAGGCCGCCAGCAGCTTTGGTTTTTTGGAGGTGGGGCGGCAGGATTTTTTAAATTTTTTTAGCAAATTATATTGTTTTTTTTTCACTCAACCATGTAATTTTTTTACAGCATCTATTGGACCAACTATATACAAACATATAAGATGTATTATTCAAATACTAACAAATGTGAAAGATAACCTCCCACCCCCAACCTAGCCAACCATTGCAGCTTGTCCCCTTCAAGTCCAGATCTTCACGAGAAGGATTGTCCAATGAAGGAGCATATACAATTTAGTCCAATGTTCCAACATAAGTGAGCATCAGTACAGGAAGTTATTTTTTAAAAGTGAAAAACCGGGATGCAAATGATATGAAGGACATTGTAGGGAACCTCACACATGTGAAGATAAATGGAGGCCAGCAGTGTGTCCTACAGGCTCAAAGAGAGCCCCAGCTGGTTTGATGGATCACGCACCTGGTGGTTCCTGGCTGTGTCCTCGAATGCCCCTCAACCTAATCTTGGCTCCGTCAATTAATGAATTAATTGAATTGCATCCTTCCTAACTGTCTTTCTCAGAGAAACCGCCAAACTGAATTAGTCCAAACAACTGCACACTGACTGCTTTACTTTTGTAAAAAAAAAAGTGTCAAATCAGTGTTTTACTTGTGAATCAGTGTTTCAGTAGAATATAAACAGGTTCTCAGTTATGAACAAAGCATGTGACTATAGATGACAGTGCTGTGATAACATCAGGGTGGGAATAGTGCGTGCTGGTGGGGTTAGTGCCTTCTTTTTTTAGCTTGAGCCATTGCCCCCAAGATGTCTGTGCACGGCCATGTTACTTATTTTTTAAGCCATGTTCCTATTTAGCGTTAGGGTTAGGGTTAGGGTTAGGAATCTGATCACTTTCTGGTCACCTGTGAGGAAGTAGGCGTGGACGGGTAAGTGCCGTGAGGTAATCTCATTACCCCTGCAGAAATGTGATGAGCAGATTAGGGAGCCTAAAATAGGGTGCGCCCTAAACCTGGCAGCGTGATACCGGACAAGGAAGCACAAATCAGACCGTGACCCAAACTTTGTCTTCTGCCTTATCACGCAAGCCTTCAGAGAGTCAGATGCTAGTGAGGGAGTTCAGCACAACCAAGAAGGCTGACCGCAATACTATTAGAGGGTGATATCCTGATGCCATTCAAATGTTACAGGGGCATTAGGCTGTATATTGTTGAACTTGATTAAAGGTAACATATGCTCATATGCTCAGGGTGGTAGGATAGCCTAGAGGAAAGGTGGCCGACCAGTAACCATGAGGTCGCTGGTTTGATCCCTGGCACCGGACAGGAGGGTGTTAGTTGTAAAACTAGCAGTGGCTGGTATTACGTCTACGGTGCCCACCATCTCTACCATCGTGCCTTGAGCAAGACACTTAACCCCAAACTGCTCCAGGGGCGCTGTACTACGGCTGGCCCTGTGCTCTGACCCCCTCCGAAGTGTGGTAACTTGAGAGGGGATATGCGGAAAGACAAATTTCGATTGTAACCATTTTAGTAACTCAATTCATTTTAAGGTTCAAAATAGTAATTTGGGTTTCCATAACATTTATATTTCTCACAGTGCCATTGCAAAATCTGGCTGAAACGCTCCATTTCAGAGCCTTTCTCTTTAAGCCCCACATTCCAAAAAGTCTTCTTGATTGGCCCTAAATCTAACTACAGTTTTGAAGCTAACTGCCATACCCCTAAACCTAACTGCCAGTTAGATTCAGGGGTATATTTTGGTGTGCTTATCACAGGTGGAAGGTGGACCTTATACATTTTTCACTTGCAACTTTTTTTTTGCATTACTCTTAAAGTGTCACCTATCACTTTCACTCAGGCGAATGCAATTATCAAAAGAATACAAATTCTCCCAGGTGTCACAATCAGAATATTTGGATGGCACAGTAAAGCGTCTGTCTGTCCTCCACAGAATGCCCTTACCACAGAGCCCTGGGCTTTGAATCTGGATCTGTGTCATCTGAGCAGATCACCTGCTCCAATCAGGACCAGCTCGTCGGCTGGTACTCCTCCTGGACCCCCACCAAGGGTCGCCTCAACAACCAAGGCTTTGGGTACGTAAGGAACCCAAGTCCTAGTCCCTGTTTACTACCACTGTGAAGACACTACAGCAGCAGTGAATGTGTTCTTTCCATCGTTAGGTGCGCGTGGCTCTCCAAGTTTAACGATCCGTTCCAGTGGATCCAGATTGACCTGCAGGAGGTGGGCGTGGTCTCAGGCATCCTCACCCAGGGCCGCTGTGATGCTGACGAGTGGATCACTAAATACAGCGTTCAGTATCGCACTGTGGAAACGCTCAACTGGGTCTATTACAAAGACGCCACAGGAAACAACAGGGTGAGTGCACAGAATAGGGCTTAATGTACCACTGTGGAATCATGCAACCAATGATAAGAAGTCTGTGATTCCTGTCAGACTCTATTAATCTGTCACCAGCAGAGATGCAGTCATATCTATTGCTGTCAGCCCCTCTATCAAGTGACATCAGGGATGTCAGATTCAGTGCCACTTGTCACTGTTGCTCTATTGTTATTTTCCTATTGAAAGCAATACTTAAGGCTTGTCCTCTGTCAATCCAGGTTTCTATTTGTTCACACCGACTCAAATAAGTAAACTGATGGAAGTGCTGTGTTGGAGGGCTGGCGTGTTAATCACTCTAAAGAGGACGTGGGCTCTTTGTTATGGGGGTTAGAACTGAAACGATGCACATTTTAAAAAGGGGTGGCGCTCGTGGTGTAGTGGTCAGATCGCCCCAGTAGTAGTTTGACCCATACTGGGAACTTCAGTTTTCAACTTCTTTTTCGGCTTATTGTCCACAGCAAAGTTGAACCATGGCAGTGTTTAGTCGGCATAAATAAAGGACTACCAAATATCTAATTAAAGACACTTCAGGGAAAATAATAGTTTGAGACAAATGAGTAGAATCAGTCTGAGGACAGTGATAGTTCTCTTTGCTTTTCTACTCTTTAGGTCTTCTATGGGAACTCTGACCGCGTGTCCACGGTGCAGAACCTGCTGCGCCCGCCCATGGTAGCCCGTTACATCCGCCTGCTGCCGCTGGGCTGGCACACCCGCATAGCTGTGAGGATGGAGCTACTGATGTGCATGGCCAAGTGTACCTGATACTGTACTCACTCAGCCCCAGGCCCCAGTCCATCCTCCTGCCCCTGTCAACATGCAGCTTGCCAAAAAAGAGGGACATTGGGTCCAGCACTTGAAGATCCATCACAAAACTTTGTCTGTCTTTCTTTGGTGAGGCAGGTTGGTGGTGGACATGTTTTATTGCCCTTTTGATGCACCTTAAAAATCAATCTTAAAATCTGTAAGGATTTAAAATATTATTAGTATTTCAAATACAAAATTGGGACACCTTCCTTCAGAGCATACAGCGGGAATCCAGTTTAAAAATGTGCAATATTTGGAGGCATGGTACGTGAAGAAAAGATTCCATTTAACTTAATTTTTTCTTTTCCTCAGAAGAAGCACTTTCCAGAAAATATTCTCCGGGTTAAAAGACCATAACAATGAAATGAGCTTGTTTTATTTGAGATTTATATATGTAAACATGGATTTTCTAAAATTGTTAAGCATTCATTTGTTGTTTTATGTTGTCTCATGTAAATGCTCTGTTTGGGGGAAGGGGGGGGGAGAAAAACAGCAGATAAACACTGACTATGCTACTGATTTGTGTCTGTAATAAAAGCACAAACTTAATACTTGATTTCATTTAAACTGTTGATGAACATCCTCTGTTATAAATATTACCAAAAAAACAAGAAGTCACACATCAGTATTAATATAATACAACAGTGCTCCTGCAGCAAAAAAAAAACAATGAACCAAAGACAGAAATGTATTGTGTGTGAATACAACAGAGTCCTCACAGAATGCACAGTACACAATACAAGATATAATAGGCCATGTCTGGACTTGCTGTGTTTACTGTGGTGAGACTTGGGTCTTCATAACGTCACGCACATGATGACACATGACGTGAGGGGAAGAATTTACAGAGTAGCAGCTATATTGCTGAGCCAACCAGTCTCTTCAAAGTGCAACATTAAAAAAAAATAATAATAATCTCAGATGCCTGCCAAGATTCTTTCATGGCACTTTATCCCAGACAGAAACCATCTTACATCACAGAGCTCCTGCCCCCACTGCAGTTTTTTAAATATTAGGAATTCTTTCAAAGCTAGTCCCAGGTGGCTCAGTGTGCGCAATCACTTCGTAAAATAAAACCCCCACTAGTGCAGTGATTCCAAACCAGGGGGGTGCGTGATGTCACGCATTGGGGGTGCTTCTGCATTGTAGAGCAGCAGAACTAATACACACATTTAAACTATGATGATTTGATTGCAAAAACACATGTCCATGTTTTGACTAAGCATTCAGGTGGTGCGATTGAGAATGCATGAAACATTGGCAGGTTTGTAGAAAAGTCTAAAACGTTCCTTAAAAGGGAAATGGTTTGAATAAAATTAAAAATAATGAATAATTAGAAAAATAGGTCGCTGGCATAAAGTAATAAAGAGACTCAAATAAATAGATTACCAGTCAAAAATAGTTAACAAAATGTCGAAGGCAAAGGGTTAGATAGATTCTTACAGCAGTTAAACCTAATAAAATGTTTTGGATGCCTTAGTGAATTTCTTTAACTGATGAGACGTAAAAGTAGAGCCAGCTGGAAGTTGCTTATGAGGAAAAACACTTTTACATGAGTTAACATTTCAGTAAATTATTCTTGATCACATTACAAACAAAAGGATTGTCTGTATAGTCTGTATAAGTTAAAGGCCTAACGTTTGCTCCCTTTCTGAGGTGTAACCATATTTTTAACTTGTATAACATTTGTCTATAATATATAGGATCATAATGATTTACACATATGGTGAATGTGAAGTCAGTGCCTAGAGATGTTAGTAAGTGCGTGATGAGCTCAGTCAGAAAACAGTAGCTGCAGTGCTTCTTTAAATCCCACAGAGGGCAACGTAGGTTAGGCTTTCTGTCGCTATTATGGCACTGAAGTGTGTGTTAAAATGGCTGCATTACAAAATGACATAAAAACCTAAATATCTCCCCCCAAAAAAGAACAAGAAATGGATTTAGGATTCAAAGATGTGCCAGTGCCAGCTAAGAAAAACTTAACAGCACTACATTTACCTTCCTTTCATTCAAGACTGCTTTGAGCAGACTGAGCCCATCAGGAGTCAACTAAGCCCAGAGCCAAGAGAGACAACACTTTGTCGAGATGAACACATTTACTAACATCACCAACCTCTATTGCAACAACTTGATCGGTTTAGAATGCCAGCTGAGACGGTCCTAAGGAAATACTACGCAGAAAAACTTACTAGATTTCTATGTTGAAAAGAAACAAAAAATACTTACACTTAAATCTACACTTTATCTATCCATTTATATATATATATATATTTATTTCATTTGTAATATATTTACTTTATAATACAAATTATAATCAGAATTACAGAATTATAATATAAAGTCTATCAAACATGGACGCTTTAAAAAAAAATGAAGACGTAAAAAGGCTTTTGGCCTGTTTGCAAGCAGACTGATGGTTTGGTACCTGTGTTTTGATGTGTGTGTGTGTGTGTGTGTGTGTGTGTGTGTGTGTGTGTGTGTGTGTACTTTTACGCACGTTACGTGTAGGAGCAACAGAGGGGAAACGAAGGAGTCTGAAGTGGATGGTGAGAGCAGGTGTGTGTGTGTGTGTGTGTGTGGGTGGGTGTGGGGGGGTTTGTCAGAGATCACAGAGCCGTCTCTTTCAGGTCGTTGAGGTTTGGCATACGAGACCTGGAGGGCCGTCCGAAGCCGTGGCCGTTCTGTCCTCTGTCCTTGATGCCCATTTGCTCCGGGTAGGGGTTCCCCTCGGGGCGGCCCAGGGCGGAGGGGTGCCAGCCGGAGGACTCCAGCTGTGTGGGCAGAGGGTAGGCTGTCTGTCGGCTCTTTAGCTGGGGCGTAGCGACCCCCGTGTGACCCCGTGAGTCCGTGAAACCACCTTGAGCCGAGGCGGGGTTAGGCAGCGGCTGGTAGCGCATGTCAGACGACGGCGCGGTCTGGTTGGAGGACGAGGATGAGAGGTGCAGGAGTTTGCGCAGGGACCTCAGTGGCTGACTCTGATGGGAGGGGAGGGACACGTGACGGATGAACAACACATGTCAATCAATTCATTTTTAGGGAGGCACTGCAGCTGAATATAAGGTCAACTTTTTAACTCTGCAAGTTGTTTACTTACATAAAGAAATATATACATAATAATATTTTCAGAAATGTTTGACTAAATATGCAACTTTGGCAATATCTAACTAATTATGCATACAATTGCATCTAATTAAATCTAACGCATTTTTATAAGAACTAAATGTATCATAAGTCAGACAATTAACATCATACGAACAGGTCCTTCTTTGATAACCTTCAGAAAAGTGCTAAGAATGATGAGTATTTAAACAACTAATGTTGCGATAATGAGGAGAAATACACTGACGCAAACAGACAAGGTTTAGCCAAATGAACACCTAAATGTACATTTTAGTAGGTAAATAGTAGGTAAAAAAAAATAAAAAATGTAAGTAGGTAACTAATAGGTAAAACAATTTTGTGTACCTTATTGTAAAGTGTTACCTTGGACCCTTTCATTTATGCTGGTATGAAATAAGGTATGATATGGAAGTAAAGCTTCAAATTTGACCAGTCCTTAAAAAATAACTATTTATTTGCCTGCAACGTCTCACCTTATACACCATGCACAGAGGAAACACTAGGAACCTTACCTGGGAGTGTGAGTCGGACAGTTTGTCAGGCGGCCAGTCCTTGTCCCTCTCTTGGTCGCGGTCTCTGCTCTTGTCCCGGGACCTGTGGCGGCTGCTCTGGTGAGCCGAGGACCTGGAGGTCTTCTGGATGACGGCCTCCACCCCTCCTTCACTAGGAACCTTTCAAACATCGGCAGCAGATATCATTTCATGTGTCCAAAACTAACTCTATCCAAAACTACGGTGACACAAAAAAAAAAGGTTCTACAGAGTGTAGAGGACAACAAGAAACACACACACACACACACACACACACACACACACACACACACACACACACACACACACACACACACACACACACACACACACACACACACCCACCCCCACCCCCACCCACACACACACACCCACACCCACCCCCCCCCCACACACACACACACACACACACACACACACACACACACACACACACACACACCGTGTTTGTCTGCGGTGAAATAAAACAACAGATGTTTCCATGGCAGGCTTTCATAAGGACTCCTACTTAGACATTTGTTATCTATACTTGTGCTTTTCCTGTTGTCCTTTACATCTGTTAATTGATTGAGCATGTAAGTGCGAGGGGTTATTTTTGGCATTGTTTGGTCTCGAGTGCGGTGATGTCAGACGGATTAAAAACAGAAACATGCAGAAAAAACCTGAGCCTTCACTGATCTGAGGAGGAGGAGAGAGGAGAGAGAGGAGAGAGGTATCCTTTTGTTTTGGGGTGTTTTCTTTAGACAGTTATACAACCCACCGGAGAACTAAAGCCTTAGTATTTTCAAATGATCAACTGTATCACACGGCAAACACCATTTTTCTTCCTGGGCCAGATTGCGTTTAGTCTATTTGTGCTTTCATCAGCTCAAATCCACCCTGTCTCTTGCCGTCTGAGCAGACTGTCACATATAAATAGAAATGTGAGGTGAAGAATGAGTCTCAAACACCTGTGTCAACGCAAGAAACCATTACTGCCACTTCATCATGTCGAATTGTTCATAACATTTTTCAAATTTAGAAACTGTGAGCCTGATCTATGATGCAAAATCCAGTCCTGGTGTTTATTTATTTTTTCATTTGAAGGGCAGAGAAGTCAAACGCAAATCAAAGTGGATGATGTCGGTAAGCAGTAAAAACGTCATGAGTTTACGAGGCACGTTAAAATCTCATGTTCCTGAAGTGCTCCTCGGCTCAGAACCAGAAACATACTGTTGTTTGGGCTGCGGCTTAAATACGTGTGATTCATATAAACAGGGACCAAAAAACTAAAACACCCAGCCAGATCCATTCATCCCACGAGTAACTTGGAACTTTTAATCAATTAATCAATGAATTCAAATCAATGAAGTGATCGAAATATCAGAATTGTGACGATTATCAACTGATAATACACCCACATAGATGGATCTGACTGGTTGACGTTGATGACACATTATCACGGGAATGAATTTCCGCCATACTAACAAAAACAGTGCGGTCCAAGCTTTAAATGGAACAATATAAAAAGCAGCCTTGATCATGGGTTTGTTAATGCATGCGGTGTGAGTCGGATGGCGTGGTGGAGTTAGGAGGTGAGTGAGGAGAGTGTAAAAACAGTGATGTACCATGGGAGAGGACAGTACAGGGAGGACTCTCACAGAAGCGCTATGCTTTATGTTATTCTTTGGGCTAAACAGAGGGAAAAGACATTTCCTGATGACAGGAGGCCTTCCTTCTGGGACGGGCATCTGTAATAAAGAGGCACATGACTGGTGGCACAGGGAAAGACATGAAGCACGTGACAACAACCAGAAGAAATGACTTTATCTCTTGTCTTATAAGGTCAAAGCATGTAAACGTCTGGGGAAAGCAGAGGGAGGTACAGTATGTAGACAGGCAGCTTCACAAACAAGGTATTGACATCAATAGACATTAATGCATGAAACACAGTGCATCCAGACATTGGCTCACGTCCTGAAAAGGTGCACCACACGCCAAGTTACCATTTGGGATTTTTTCTTTTTCTTCTTTATTGCTCTGAAGAAACCCTGCTTCTCCTTCTCTTTGGAGGGCTCAGAGGGGTTGAGCACGACAGTATCTGGGCCCGTCCTGAACAGGAAGACAAAGGGATATTACTGAGGAGAATGTCCTGACCTTAAAAAATAAACTCCCAATAACACCTGGCAATTTCTGTCAAATCCCCACTATGCCATGTGACCTGTATGGACAATCAGATCGGCTTCCATTTTAACCTGAAATGTTATCGTATTTAAATGTTTTATTTCTATTCATTCGCTGTTCTAATGTGTATTACGTATTTCAATCTTGCCCCTGTAAAGCACTTTGAATGGCCTTGTGTCTGAATTGTGCTATAGAAATAAACTTGCCTTGCCTAAAACAATTGTTTCACAGAGCAATGTACAAAGAACAAATGTGTGTAAATGACTAGAAGACATTATTTGGTTGAATTTCGGTAGAACTAGTTTGGAAGAGATAAGTACCAGGGGTCGAATGCGGGCTGACGCTTGGAGTGGTTGGTCATACTGGTGCCGTCCCCGGACAGGCCAGAACCACGACTCTGACCCCTGCTGTCGTGGAAGGAGTTGTCTGGCCGGGGAGAAGGGACTGTTCAACAAACACAACAAATACATTCATTCACATTTAAGAACTTTTTTTAAATACATATCAGTGATTCTTGAGAAGTGGGAGCAAAGACCGTCTTCCAATATTAACTGCTGTTGTGTTTAAAAGTAAAAATATTTAAAAATTGTAGATGTTATTAGGGATTAAGAATATAAATGTCTGGAGCACAATTATCCCCTTAAATTGAATTTTATCATTATTATTATTATGTCAAATATATGACACTTGTTATCTTCTCACGACCCGATATATTCGGGGTTTTTAGCCTATACCAACTGTAATTAACTTTATACAGAAAATACTGTATACGTTTTGTCATCTAAAATGTTCCTCCTGAGCTTAACACAAGTATATTTTTGTTCACATGTAAACATTACTCATAGAGCTGAGGTCTGTCTGTTTGTGTTCTGATCAGAAAGACACTGTGGCAGACAGCCAGTGTACTCAAGTGGCCCAGTGGATCTCAGACACACACATTAATGGACTGAGAGCAATGGATGCAATATCCTGGATTGTCACAACGCCATCAGAATAATTTAGATAGCAGTTTATCGCTGATACATTAGTGTTTGAGTACATGTTCGCCAAGAAGTGCCAAATACGTGTTTGAGGTGATTTAGAAACAGTGTCTCTACAACGTACAGCGCAGTTCATATCTGTGTCCCATCACACACATGTTGTATATGTTTTTTAATTAATAACATTTTCAATACAATCAATCATCTATATTAGTATCAGGCTCAGACATCTTGTAAAGGTGGGAATATGGAGTATTTGAAGGATGCTGTTGTCAATAATGACATTATCAACAAACAAAAAAAATCATAAATGTAATAATAAAGTAAGACCTGGTATACTGTATTCCAACATTTATGATTTTTGTAAACTGCATTGGAGTGTCTGACGCTTAAGACTGAATTGACGTGTTGATCTCCAGAGAAAGAAGACCTCAGTCTGACTAAACCCACCTCTGTAGAAGCTGCCCACCCTCCTCGGCATGGATTCACTGTAGATGTTGCGGTTCTCTTTGGAGGAGCCTCCATCTTCTGTCTGCTGGTCATGATATAAGCCAACCTGAGTCACAGCAGAACACCAAGTCACATACAAACTAAAAAGGTCAACTCATTTGCATGCCTCTCTAGCTGAGCTGATTTTACCTGAAATATCAGGGGGTAAAAAAAGCAGTGTAGGCGTATTGATTCAGACGTGTTCATTACAATAAGACAACATCTGTAGAAGCTATAAATGTATCCCGGAATCAAACTGAGATGTGCTGCGGAGACAAGCTCCACTGTGCTATCATAAAGAGTCACATTAAAAGGAAGCAAAGCACGCAGGGAAAAATGAAGAGGCATCTGATGCACAGAGACAGAAAAGGAGAGAGAGAGAGAGAGAGAGAGAGAGCGAGAGAGAGAGAGCAGTTCATGACAGCAGTATCCACCCACATCCAGTCTACTGCTAGTGCGAGCGCGGATGTGGGTGTGCAATGGTGGGTGCAGGCAGAATGTCGGACCTCGCTTTTTTGCCGCTGCGTGTGAAAAGATGCGGTGTTGTCCCTTGTGGAGTCCCTTATTGGGGGTCTGCTGTGGGGGACCTCAGTGGGTGCCTGTTCGCTCTGTTAATGGAGACAAGCATGAAGCGTGAAGTGAGCTCAGCATTGCAGCACACACACACACATACAAGTACACATGCACAAACTATATATATACTATACGTGTATGTACAGTTTATAATTATACAGGTAACAGGACTGTATCACTGTATATGTCCTAACAAGACAGCCACACTCTTACTCTTAACATGTGCAGTGTTCATATATAATGAAGCTGTAGTTCTCTTAATCCTGCAGTCCCTACAAGTCCCGGGAAACTGACAGACAAGATCTGTCTGAAAACTTGGACCATGGACTGTATTTAAAAACCCAGATCATGATATTTACAGATGGCACTAGAATATAAAAAAAACCTGGATGCATTGTTGTAGCAACTGAGAGCGAGGCAGAGTTATCCAACACAACCTGGTGTAGGCATTTGATATGACTAAATCACGTAGGCTTAGGCTTTCCTTAAGGTTTGATAGTTTTGATGTGGGCTGATGATGACTGACCCTACTCATGTCTTCCTCTCTGGACGAGCCCCCAGAGTGGCGAGGCAGCGTGCGGTGCTGCAGCTGTGGAGACAGGAGCTGGAGGCTGCTGGCTCTGGTGGGCGCGCCCTGCCCCACCGCCAGCCCCTCGTCCCCCGCGTGGGTCCTCTGGTGGTCCCTCCGTACGTACATGGAGTGGCGGTGCGGGCGCTGCTGGGAGGAGAAGGGGCTGGAGTATCCCTGGCCGTAAGGCAGAGGGTCGTGTGGGGCGGACAGGGAGTGTGCGTGGCTCCTCTCCACGCCACTCTCCCCTTGCTCCAGGGCATCTGGTGCCTTGGCCTCCTCTGAAGCCTTGTGGCGGACGGAGGAGCGCCGGTAGGACGAGTCCAGGGTGTTGCTCTCTCGTTCCGTGCGCGTGCTCCCTCTGCCAGAAGGTTTAAGCCTGTCAACCCGCCGGGATGCTGGGCTGCCCGGTGCCGTGAGGTCCAGGCAGCTTGATGGAAAGTAGCGCGCTGTCGGCTCATCTGCATACAGATGCAAGTCATTTAAGTTCCCCACCGACTTTGCGTCGCTGAGCGTGCCGTGGCTCTTGGATAAGTTCAGGTAGGCAAACTTGGAAGAGGAGGAAGGCGTGGAGCCGTGGGACTCCATGTAACTGTGTCGACTGTGTTTCTCCCCCGACTGAAGGGTGTTGGTCTTCCCCTCCACAAAGGAGTGGCGGTTCTGCTGCGAGCGGAAGTTGGATTTGAGGTACTTGGCTCCAGGGCCATCGGACACCTTGGCGCCCATGTTCATCTCAAAGTCGCTCTTGCCCTTGGCTTCGCCGGGGCTGAGCAGATGAGGCAGGTTGCTGCCGGCCAGGTCCATGCTGTGAGAGGTGGAGTGGTTGTAGCTCTGCGGCTGGTAGTTCTTGGGGTGTAGAGTGGGACTGAGGTTGATGGCCGAGGGCATGTTGCCATTGAGAAAGCCGTCGTTGTTGGGGTGGAGGTCTTCGTGCCGGGGCAAACTAGAGCACTCTCTGCTGCTGGAGCGGTGGCTTCCTGAGCTCTTCCCTCCATGGCTCCTGAGGAGAGGAACGGCAAAATCAACATACTGTACGTCAAACTTTCAACTTAATGCAATACATTGGAGGCTATTGGTTCTGATGGCATAGTAGTTAGTTAAAACATACTTAAATAATCATATTTAGTGTGCAGATATTAATGGCACCTTATCAGATCAAGGATTATCATGGATGGGGTTCCACAAGGATCAATTTAAGGTCCCCTACTCTTCCTAATCTACTGTAAGTAAATCATCTGCAGTATATTGTGAAGTCTTTCTCTATGCTGTGCCACAGAAACCTACGTAGGGAATATGTGGCAATTCTATCCAAGTCTTTAAATAAATGAATAAATCTTCATACTGTAAGTTGCAAAGCACAAGGCTTTTTACAGATGTTTGAGTGTAATGTTTGATCCTGGGCAAAGTCAAAATGTAGCAAAGATTCACAGATGAAGCTCTTTGTTTCAATGTGTGGGAGCTGCTAACCAGATGACTTTGGTCAGAATCTGTAACATCTTAAAAAAATAGGTGTAACAATGTTTTATTAAATGAAAAAAAAAAAAAGCTAGGGATGGATATTTATCCATTTGTATTATTCATATAATCCACATTTAGTATATGAGTACACATGTACAGATTGGATCATTGGTAATACTGTATTATATTCAATGTATCAGGAGCACAGCAGTCCCTGTTTTTAACATGATTTGATGCAGGTCAAACCCACTATAAAATTATATTTTAACTGTTCATATTTGTATCCTTTATCCTATAATTTATGCTCAACACCTTGTATGCTGTTTGTATTCAGTGTGTCTGCATGTGCATGTTTCATTGCTTTTAATTGAGTGTGAACATTTCTGCATCCTCTTACAAAGGGCCATAACCTCTGCACAAACCTATTATACAGTGTCTGCTGCACATCGTGCAGACAATAGACCCAAAGCCAGCTATTAACTGAAAACAAGCGGTCACATTTGCATAAGAAAATTACATTTACTTATGCATGTGAACAACAGGGAGTCAGCGGCCAGCTCAAAGCAGTGCTCGCTGCAGTGCTGACCTGCTGGGGGTGGTGTTGTCTCCATGGTGAGGTTTTCTCTTGGAGGAGCGTACAGGTGTAGGCGTGGGTGGGCCCGGCCGCTCCACCAGCCGCATGGTCTGGAAGGCGTGGTGGTTGATGCTCTGCTCTGTCAGAAAGCGCTCTGTCGGGTGTAGCAACAGCAGGTTCTAAAGCACAGACACACAGAGAGGGAGGCAGCCTGTGAGACACCGGGAACACCCAGACCTCCATGAAAAACTGAAACAGTCATGACATTATGAGTCATGGCCATTATCATAAAAGTCGGGCTGCTGCAACATTTAATCGTGTCACACAGTCTCCAAACGAGCCAAACGATGTGAAGTGTGATTTTTTGACATTTGCTTCTTTGCTTGCGCAAATCCATTTTTAATAACTCGTCTCCATGGACTTTAATGAAAGCTGAATCCTCTATGTATCCACTCAAAATGTCAACTCGGAGTTTAAAAAAAATAAAAATGTAAAGTGGCAGTTAAATTAATATCTCAGCTCAACTCAAGGATGCCGGATTATTGATTAGGGAGATGCCTGTCCTTGCCGAGGTCTGTCACATTGACATGATGTTAGCAGTGAGTCATTATCTGCAGGGAATAAAAAACGCAAGTGCACAATCACAGCCCACATTCTTGACACCGAGCTCATGTTTACAGTGCAGCCACAGCAAACACAGCGGTGCCGAAAGCAGGAGACGAGCTGCTAGATGCCCAAGCAGTGAAGAGGCATCGCACGGTCACGTTTCTGAAGAATGTCTTAGTTCTTATGGTTACAGGGTGTTGTTTTCATCAGAGCATTTGAGCAGAAATAAACTCCAACCCCGATCAATGGCAGAAAAAAAAATAATCATCTCTGCATTCCCTCTCTGATGCCTATACCTTCAGCAGGTCCAGCAGGGCTCCGCCAATGATTCCCAGGTATCTTCGCTCCAAGGTTTGGGGGTGGTTCACAGCAGGGAACTACAACATAGATACAGTGAATATTAGTACAGCCAGAAATGCGACCACAATAAGTGATATATGATGGTATGATCGCTGCTCGACCAAAATGTAGCAGGTTGAAACTATTTTCTAATGCAAATAGCTGGCGGTTCATATTGATATGAAAGCAAACTGTGTTGGGAAAGGTTAATGCTGTGTTTAAAAGGGCAGAGTCCATGTTTTGGCTTTGCCCATCCTCACATAAATACTGGACAGACATTTTTAATACCTTATCAGAGCTGATTGGGGCTGAAATAGAACAAAAGGTTCTCAGTGCATTATTTCTTCCCCTCATTACCTTCTCCCCCCCCCCCTGGCTTGAATAATTCATATTATTGACCAATTGGAAATGTACAGTTTCTCCCTTTCATACCCACTGGTTTAGAGACTTAATCTATTTTCTGAAATTGGAAAACATCAGGCTATCGTCAAGGGGCTCCTCCAACAAAAATGGGATTCGTTGAGAGGGAACGATTTTTCCGACTCATTCCTGAATGAAACCCTGAGTGTTTAAGGTCACGTTCTTATTGTTTTGGTTTGCTTGAGCATTATGTCAACTGTTTTACATTTGGTGTTTGTTCATAAAGGTATTATTTACCTTTTTTTTTAGTTCCTTGGGGAGATTTGGAATGTTTTGTAGACACTGCCATGCTTTATGGCCTTTTATGGAAGATGCTGCTGCTCCTGAAATTACATTGACTGTAGAATTGTATACTTAGGATGTTTTTTTTTTTTCACTTTCAATCTTCGTGTGTCAACCCTTTGATTTTGACAGGAATTCTCTTTCGTGAATCCCTATTGTTTGCCAAAAAAAAACAAAAAACAGAAGCCGTTCTTCTCACGTCACATATTTCCAAGTGTTGCAGAACGCAGCACAGTAGGTGGGCCAGTGTGATAAAGCAACCATCAAACATCGTCTGCTCGCTCTCGCCTGCATCCTGTGGTTATTCTGGCTGGTCTGGTGCATTAATATTCGAATAAAAGCTGTTGTCTTTTGTTCCTTTTAGAGACACCATTCTCATTCCTCATGGTCTTCTCTGCTGTTATTAAGATAATGTGAGAACAAGGCTTGACTAGAGAGGCCACTGATCAGTGAGGTTTGCTGGCAGGGGGTGGAACGACAACAACGCTTTCTCGCTCTCTTAGCATTTAAATGACAGCGAACAAGAACTATTGTAGAACAGAGAGTTTTTTTTACTAACAATATCAGGGGCTAAATTTATTCAGGAAAGCTATTCTGTAGCCATTAAGCAATGTTTATGCAGACAAAAGTCAATGCATTTTAAAACACTGCATTATCAAGCAGGGTCCTTATCAGTCATGTTCATGGCAGTCGTGGGCAGACAGAGGGTGGGGTAGAACGACCCTGGTCTGCCGCACCACAACCACCAGCAGCATCAGCCTGCCACAAAAGACTTCTCACCAGCCTTTCCTTCACAGGGCTTTACAGCATACAACATGATACACCATGAGTCACTGTGATCCAATCAGTCACGGCACAGAAAACTCAGCCAGGAGATGAAGAAAAAGAAGAAGGAAAAAAAAAACAAGCAGAGAGCGAGCAAAGACAAAAGCAGGGAGAGAAAAATAAATCAGGGGAGGAGGAGGTGGGAGAGAGAGAGAGAGAGAGAGAGAGAGAGACACGGTGGAGTACAGGGACGATTAAGGAAAATGAAAAAGAGCTGCACAGTGAACCGTAGTGAGGGTGTCGGGGGGGGGGGGTAAAGGCTGTCTTTACCCGCAGCCCGTGGAATCGAGGGTTGTTGTAGAAGAGCTTCATCTGCTCTGGCGGCAGCGGTCCCAGGACTTTCTGGATGGTGAAGAGCTGGTCGATCTCGCTCTCCCCGGGGAACAGAGGCTGGCCGTCGCTCAGCTCACCTAGGATGCAGCCCACCGACCACATGTCCACCGCTTTGCCGTAAGGAGCCCTGGGGACCCAGACATTTAAAAAGGGGGTGGGTGGTTAGAACCAGGCATAAGAAAAAGGCTGCCAAAAGTATGTTAGTGACTAAGGGTGCGTTCCCATACCCATACTCCCTTTTATTTAGTATGGTAGAAATAGATTAAGAATGTCACCAATACATCTACGGATGCAGCCTGCTCAAGAATACCCAGATGACCGGCCTAAATTGTAGGTCGGGATTTTTTTCTTTGTGACACATGCATGCCTTATTGGCGATTCTGACCCACAATCAGCGATGCAACGGATATACTGTACAAGCAAGAGGCAAGTTAAGGTGCAATGTTACGATGAGATCAATAAGTAAAAGTATGTCCAAAACTGTATTCCCACTGCATGCAAACGACATACTTGTCGTATATAGAATAGTAAAAAGAAAGAGTGTGCGATTTGGAACGCAAGGTGAACTCCTTGGACGAGGTTACATAAAATTTAAAAAAAGGCAAGCGTACCCAAGCAGGAGCTCTGGAGAGCGGTACCATCTCGTGGCCACATACTCGGTGTAATTGGCGTCGGTCCCCTCGGAGAGATTTCGTGCAAAGCCTATGGACAGAACACAGGGGGAAGCAATATAGTATAATGAGGAGCTGTTTGCTATGCTTCACATGCTGAGACACCTTCAAAATGATTGGAGCCCTGCACCTCTCTGGACACTCGTTAGGATTGAGAAGTGTTAATTCATACAGTAGTCAACAGTAGGGAACAGCTGCACTCATACAGGAGAGAGGCCTCTTGGAAACAGCGCTCATATTAATTCTGGATATTTATTAACACATAGAAAGTCACAGAGATTTGAACTAACTATCAAATTATGGCTACAAATCCGAATTATTTTTTTTAAATCCCTGAAGCATAGTTTACAGTTTACAGAAAATAGTGTCTGATAGTTTAAAATCAAGGCATACAATTGTCAAACAGTGAAAGTAAAATGGCAGTAGGCAATGCCTTAAAGAAAGTGAAGTTAAAATATGGTACAAGGACACTGTCATTTCGCAATATGTAAGGTGGCAGTAATCTTCGACCTCCAAAATCGAAATTTCAGTTTATCCTCTAAGTCAAAGTGTGTGTTTGTGCAAAATTTGATCCTTCAAATGAATGCAAAAGTTTGCTGAAAATGTTGGAGGCAACATTGTATGTATTTCTATGTATATAGAAAAGCTTTTACATTTGTGTGCTGTTCAATCAATGGGTTATTTGTGAGAAAAAATCTGCAGAAAGATCATGTACTTTTCAGGGAATTCTCAGTATTCAGGCCGGCGCTATATTACGTGCACGGAAAACTGATCATTAGTTCTAAGCAAATTCCTTCTGCTTTCAGGCTTCTAAACAGCCATTGATCTGTGCACCTGTTGTCACTGGCATGTTGATGTTGTTGATGCTGATTCCTGTTAGTTTGTGTATTTATTTATTTTATTTATTCACTTTAGAAAATGTCCCTTTTGGGATTAATAAAGAATTCTGAATCTGAAAAGATGGATACACTACAGAAACAGAAAGCAATGGGCTACAGCTAGCCTGACTTTGTCCAAATCTATATTAAAAAAAAACATCAGCTTAACACCAACTGTAAAGCTCGCCAAGAAACCCGTGATATCCAGAGTTAGTATATTAAAGCTTTAGAGGTGCTGGTGGATTAACTTTGGACAAAGTCACACACTGGCTGTTTCCTCGTGTTCGTGTTATGCTAAGCTAACCACCTCCTGTCTGTAGCTTCTTTTATTTGTGTACAAACATGCGAAAACCCTGTGGGAAACTATTACTTGCAAATAAAAAGGCCAAATAACTCCACTAGTGAAACCTGAAGCGACCATTTTCTTTCACTTCAACTTTCACGAAAACTGTTGATCTCAGATACACTGTAGAAATCATTTGATACAGCTTCTCATTTCCACTTGGGGCATTCCTCGAAATTTGCATCCCCCTGGCGACACGCGGTGGAAATACTTGTGGTGAACATAAAGTTTCTAGGCAGGGTGTGTTCATGTGCAGCCCTATGTCGGTTCCCCTCAACGCCTTTGGCTGACAGAGCAAACAGCGGGTTGCCATGTCTCTCGCTCCAGATTGCCTACGCACGATGTGGGCTATACACCGTGTTTTCACTTTGGTCGTGGCGCTACCAGATTGAATCAAAACATGATTAGCCTCTTGTTTTACCAACAACACGGTTCATCAATCGAGACGAGGGGAGGATGCACAGCGGCAGTCTGAGGAGCCGGGAGAGAGAGAGAGAGAGAGAGAGAGAGAGCGAGAGAGAGAGAGAAAGAGAGAGAGAGAGAGAGAGAGAGAGAGAGGCCCCCCCTCCGCTGCACACACTCAGAGCACTGGTCTAGATAACCGGATGGAGCCAGCCTGCTGCCCCTATAAAGCAAGCAAGTTTCAGCCAAATATAGTCTTCGGTTGGAAAATACACCATTTACATCACTGCTTTGACTCAAAGCTCTCGCAGCGAGAGAGAGCTTGGTTGATAGATGGGATGCTCACCAAAATCACACAACTTGAGGACGTCATCGGAGCTGATGAGCAGGTTTTCTGGCTTTATGTCTGGGAGAGGAAGGGAGACAGATGGGTGAGTAACATAGTAGAGGGGCATCATCGCTACATCACTATCCAACACTCCTGCCACCGTATGTTCCTGTGTCTCCGTCAAAAAGATTAAAGCCCCTGTTAACCCAAATATACAAAATCCTTCTTATATGTCATTTTGGGCAGTTAGTTGCATGATAGTAAGCATCTGAAAATAGTTAAGCAAATAGTTAGGCAATCCAAATGAAAGATGTTGTCATTTAAGTTTGATCAACTTTACAGAAAGTTGGTTGGGATGACGTAGGCTAGGCTCTGGTTCTTATCACATAATAAGTATTTGAACCAATCACAGCAGTTCCCTGCCCGAACATTCTATAAAAACAACGACTGTTGCCATGGAGACTATTTGATACGGCCACGCCCACACAGTCCTGTCATCGGGCTAGACAGTGAAACAGTTGTTTTTTTAACTAAGTTTTATAATATTTATGACCATCAGATTTTTGTAAAAAAAACATATTAAGACACCCAACTTGAATATCATATGTTGATTGTTACGATGGTAGATCAGGGAGTCTTTAAAAGCGATTACGAATCCAAGAAATTGAAGTCTGACGGTGAAAATTCACAGATTGCAAAGACAGGTCCATGAATTATAAATTGAATCCCCGGGTCATATGTGTGACTGGGTATACTACAGGCCCTTTGGATGCCTGCTCTGGTGCTCTCAATGTGCCAACAGCTCACATGGGCCATCTGGTTTGCTGCTCTGCTGCCACTGATTCACCCTACAAAAGCTCAAAGCTTTCTGAGGGGCTCCGCTACACAACACATCACAAAAACCTATGAACCAAACACTGTTTCATGAGAGAAGAACAGCATATATCATGTACATTTATACCATTTTATACTGAAAAGATGTACAGCATTAGTTCTAGTTCATTCTCAAAATGGGAGCGCAGATGGTTGCCCAGTGATGGAGCAGTGATGTGGCCCCAGCGTGAGCTTCCTCTCTAGGCATCACTGACACTCTTCTGCTCATCACATTAGTCTAATTAAATGGCCTAGGCGAGCTATAACCGTACCTCCACTTAACTGTGCATGTAAAACGTATTGATTGTTTACTATGAAGTGTGCTAATAAACTAATGAAATCGCTACAAAAGATATGATTTTTTTTTTTTTTACCCCTGTGAACTATGTCATGTTTGTGGCACCAGTGTATTGCCCGTATCAGCTGGTAGATGTAGCTGCGTGCTTTCTCACTCGGCACACCGTTGGGTAACTCCTCCAGCAGCTCCAGCATGTTCTAGAAGAAGAAACAACAAAAAAACACACCACTCAAAAAGTTCAAGTTGACTTCCAACACTTTGTGACAGGAGACAAAAAAAAAACATCATTATCTGTGTGGAGGAAGCTTACCTTCTCCACATACTCAAAGACCAGGTACAGCTTCCCTCTTCGTCGGAAGGCCTCTTTCAACTCAACAATGTTCTCCTGCTTGAGGGTGCGCAGCATTTTGAGCTCCCGCAGTGTCGTTTCTTTGACCTCCTCATTTTCTGAATGGAGTTGAGAAAGAGAGTAGACATCAGCCCTGCGTTCCAATCCACATACTTCCCTACTATTTAGTATGCCAGAAAAAGATTTAGGATGTCCCAATACATGCACGTCAATTGTAGTATACTGAAAATATATATATATGCCCCACTAACTCCAATGGCATTTTGGAGTATTCATCTTTATTCTTGACATTGCTCAACATAATGAAAAAAAAAATCATCCTTATCTGATTTTTTTTTCTCTCCTGTGGCCCTAAAACTTTTCTGTACTTTAGTATGTAGTGTGGTAAAAAGAGAGAGTATGTGATTTGGAACGCAGGGCAGGATCGTGCTGGGTTTACACAAATTGAGGAGGGTGCAGACTTACCTTCGCTGTCCTTGAATTTCTTAATAGCCACAATCTCATTGGTCTCCTGCATCAAAAACAACAGAACAACTAGTGAGAAATGGATCCTGCTGTTTACAGTCAATACATCATGAGTGTATGATACAGTATATGCATAGACACATAACAGCATCACCGTTCCTAGTTTTACTACTGCAAGCTAGTAGTGCTCTTAATTCCATTCAGCCTCAACGTATCTTTGAGTTTTTGAGGAAGTAGAGTAAAAGGATTCTTGAATATTGAATACCAATTAAATTTTGATTCGTATACATTTATATTTAATACACAAATTTACATTCACAGGAAAGAGAAAGCGCTGTACTTAACTCTCAACCTGAGACCTCAAATTAAAATGAGCCAGTCTGAGGTTGAGCTGTAACAATTAGTCTAATAGTCCAATAATTGACTGACTGAAGAGTTCCCTGCAGCTACTTTGACTTTTTTTTTGTTGAAGTCAATATTCAGGAAAAAAATGCCAAACATTTAATTTCAGGTTCCAAATGTGAGAATCTTCTTACGTTATCCTCATAATAGCCCAACGTGAATATCCTTAGGTTTTGTACTGTTCATTTGAAAAACAAATGTTGTAGTGTCAACATGAAGTCCTGGATCCTAGGATGGACATTTTACATTTGTCAATTAATCGGTGAAAATAATCCGAGGGACAAATCCCATTACACAGATAAGAACCTGTCGAATGTGTGGACCTGCACCATGCACATCCAGGAAATGTGTAATGCTTGTGAGAAAGAAAAAAAAATCTGTCAAAGTAGCCTTTTCACTTGTTTACAGGCTCGCGTGACATGCGATAGTGTAATGATGTAAGAGTCAACGATACACAAAAGTGAACAAAGCGACTTCAGAACTAAAGATGACAGAATCAACCATTCCCTGAGACACTTGTCCCCACCACCATCCCTCTGTGAGCGACGCCCCAACACTAGCCCCGTTTCTCTCCACATGTCCTAGTTTTAGGCCTGGTATTTTCTGCCTGTGGCTCAGAGCCGTGCTCCACTCCCCCCCCCCCCCCCCCCCCCCACAGCAAGCCAAAGGCAGCATCCAACATGGATCGCAGCGAACAGCCAGCCCTCCTCCCAGCATCGAACAATGCCCGATGAGTCACAGCGAGGTCAGGCTACATGAGCGGCACTGTTCCACATGCAACAGGGCCTTAAGTGAAGGGAGATGACGAGCTGCAGGCTTCAAAATGAAATAATCTGTAATATGTCTAAATCCCCTTCACATCACACCCCTGCAGTGTATTTCAATTAACCGGGATCAGAAAGTCTTGAAAAGTTGTAGGTATGTGTACTGTGAATTTAAGTCTTTACTTCTGTGCAAACCGGTGGCCTCACAGTGACAAGCCTCCTGGAGGTCACTGCACCGGCCACGGAAACACTGTGTACAACTACAACTTTCTTGTTTTGACATGTTGATTGGTGAGCAATATGTTGAACTGTTGCTTTAAATTGCAGTTCTTTACTGGCCACTGCTGGCCACAAAATGCAAAACGTCCAGTCAAGACAATTAAGGTAAAACACATGAATATTAAATTCCATTTCTACCAAGTCTGTGCTGATAAAAATGCCAATCAATTCTACACACTTTACATTTAAGGTCTCAACAACTTTAGTTATTAACAGTCTTATTAATAGGGTGTTTTACTTGTTTACTTGATTGCTGCTTACATGACTCACTTCAGGTCAACCACGGATTCCACTAGCCATTTGCCAGGGCGCAGTACATCACCTTAATGCAGGCTTCAAAACATCCCCCTTGGAATACCCACACTGTTGACAGAATGATTTTCTACACCTTCTATGAGCTGGACACAGCAGTGGGCCGGTAAACACAGAGAAGGTACGGCACTATTTCACAGGACTTTCACCAGAGATAGTATCCTAAAAAGTTGTGAGGGGGGCTTAAAGTGATTCCTCACGTAAGGCAACCCAACTAGTAACTTCACAACTTCAGTGAACCAAGTGAACCAGCGCATTACATCCGTCAGCTCAGGTTATTTCTGCTTCAGGTACAAGTGCATGAAAGCAATAAGTATGCTGTCATTTGTTGGGTTAAGTTTTTGCAGTTCATTATGTAGCCTATGCTTTGTTCATGTCGGAGGGATCAGTTCACTACTGATCCCCCCAGTGCTCTCAACATTTTATTTTAAGCTCTACAGGAATTCCCATGAGGCAATGGACTGCGAGCCTCATTTGTGTGGGAGAGAAACCAAGCTTGGTAAATTATTATTTACTATGAACATGCAGGCTCCCTCTCCCACGTCCTTGTGTGGCACAGATTAAGCCCTTAGGTCAAACGAGACCAACTTTTTTTTTACTTTTACTTTATCTAAACCTATATTTAACCAAGCCATGAAGGACAGGACACCGTTACACAACACAACACTTACATAAGGACCAAACTGTTTTCGACCTGCAGTTAATACACAGCCTTGGCAAAAAAAAAACAGGCTTGTAAACAAATGGTATGTTAACAAAGGGGTGGGGGGGGGGGGGCACCATAGCTAGCCACATGCCTGTCGCTGTTGCTGTGTATTAACACTGGATTTTTTTTCAAGGCACATACAGTACAGACAGGTCGTGGTTTATGTGTAGATAATCACTGATTTTGACCAGAGGTGATATTGACAACAAGTTTTCTCTTTAATGACGTAAGTAACATCTATCATCCAGAACGCGGCCTCAGCAAAACTGATACAAAAAGATACGTAGAATATATCACGTGCAAATGTACGTGTAACTAAGTTGGATATGGATGAGTTATTTGGAAGAGAACATCTGCTGGGTACATTGGGTTAAGTCATGATCTTCTATGGATGCTGATACATCAGTTTTATAATTATGTTAATATCGCCCACTGGATGATAAATGGCACATCATTAATCCCTAAATTATTCGCTGTTCATAATCTTGATTAAACGCCATTGGGACAATAAGTCAGCAGGAGGATGCATAGTCATAGCCGTGCTGCTGTGTGTAACAAGCGTTCGTGCGATCACGCTGTCATCATTTTCCCCCGGTCTTGACGTGCTGTCTGCAGGAAACTGAACCCAGCATTAAGGGCATCAGTATCGTGTCAGGGGGGACATGATTTTTGCGTGGAGCGTGACACACCATCCAATTGCCAAGATCCTGTGTGTTATGTCTGTGTTAATAACACCCTGGTGGATGTATCTGGGGTGATGAAGAACGCTGACAAGTGCGAAAGTTCACACATATCGGGGGAAAACCGATATCCAGGTCCGCTACCTGTCCGTTATGTGTATGCGCTGAAAAAAGAATCCAGTGTTCATACACATTCTAGGCTCTGTAAAAAGGCATGTTGAAAGCTAGGATGGGCCCATTTGTTTACATACAATTTTACAGAGCCTAGGCTGCGTTTAAGACCAGATTCTTTTTTTCAGCACACACAAAGTAAGGACAGGGAGGACATATTCACTGATTTTGACAAAAAGTGATTTTGACAACAAGCGTTCTCCAGAATCGCTGACTCCACCTTTAAGTTTATTCACCTCAAAAGGGAGCAATTGAACACGAAACAGTTTCAGTGACCTTGAACACCGTTTGGTTATCACGTGCATATTTGTGTAGAGTTTTATGTGTTGTGCTTTGTGAGGATAAGCCAAGGTTTATCCTTGTGCAATGTGCCCCTTTGTTTCTTATGTACCGGTCGAGCATAGGAATGGCCAGCTACTCTGCTGCAGTATGCATTTGCCCATCCATTCACAACATTGTTGTTGTGTCCTGCTGTGGGGTTATTCACAGCACCATGGGCCTGTGTTGGTTGATCAAAGAGTGGGCATGTCCATCCTGTTGTACAAGCCCTGACATGTGCTAACCCACAAAACACACATGGTGCCAGGGAAGTATACGGCGACTGACTGAAGAGAAGTCTGCATGAATGAATAATCAAACGACTCATTAGAGATAACACAGCTTTATAATGTGCTGCTCTACATCCAGAATTCATTTAGGAGAAAAAGACCACATTCAGGATGTTGAGACTCAACAGGTTGGGCGGGGCCTTACACTCTGCGTCAGACAATGTTTCAGGATCACACTCTAAAATAGCATATTTCACGTGTCGGGGGACAATGACGACTTTACCATTCAGACAGGAAGCATGTGTCTCCTCTACATCCCTCTAGATAGAACCACATGGCCAAGTGCTCCACACAAGGTGACCCATTTAACGCTGGAAGTCCTTCATTTCCCTCTCCCGTCCCAGTTTCTGTTCACCGGGTGCAAAAATAACTGTCTGCTTCATTCCTATGAAATAAATCTTCTGTAGATCTGACTGACAGTCACTCAGCTTATTATAAGAATACAATTTAAGTGTATCACATCCATTCCGCTTTCTGTCAGAAAAGTGCAATCAGTTACGCAACTAAAAAAAATATCATGCTGGAGCAAAGCAAAGCTAAAAGATCAAATTAAAAACATTTATGATCAAGATAGGACAAACAGCAGATGAGTGCAGAGCCATGGTGACTCACTGCAATGCTTCATGGCGGCTCCTAAAACAGTGATGGGCTTATTAGATCTAGTCAAACACTTAATTACTCATTTTTAAATCATGTGGTGGTCCCATTTAACTACTCAAAGCCACAAGGGAAAAAGCAATGCAAACATAATGGAATCATTTCCACCAGATGATCGATTTGTCCTCAGTAGGCAAAGTGACACAGCATAGAAGAGTAATCCATGAATCACACGGAGCACAATCAACCAAAGCCTTTTGATAACTTGATCTAAAAAAGTTAAATTCAATACATGACATTGGGTGTCTTAAAGGTGAAGTGAGCGATTGGAAGACGGCACTCAAATCTTTCATTAGCAAGAAAAAGGCATGTTCTGTTTTGACGACCGACCATGGTAAGAGTTTAATTTACCTGTTAACCCCGCTGTTCGCTAAACAAAACAGGGCTTAATACGTCATCTTTTTCATTGCTCTGATTGGTCGTAGTGCTATCCAATTGTGTGCAGTGGTATCTGAAATGCACGCGTAGGTGCCGCCCCTTTAGTTGGGAAGGTCTATTGATCGTGGCCAGACCCTATATCGTTCTAGATATGGGTCTGGATTTCCAGGTTAGGCCTATAGGCTATATGACGCTTGAAACAGCCCAGGCCTGCATTTCAGCAAACAATGGAAATTGGCAGATATTTCAGTGATTCATTTATTCTTTAAAGCCTACAAGACAGAGAGCAGAGAGATGGAACCCCACTGAAGCCAAACTGTGATTAAAATTGTATATGCCCGCATTATTCCTTGGCTTAATAGAGCACAGAGGCACATAAGTCCTAATGCTTAAAGCTGAGAGCTGTACTCTATTAGAGGAAAAGTAGGTACACAAACATAACTGAATCTTGATTTTATCACCAAAATACTTATTCAATACACCAGAAGGACGGTGTTTGGTGAGCAAACAGGCCATGATATCAAAATAGCCGTGCTGGATAGTACATTCTGCTTCACTATTGGCTGAACATGGTCACAAACTGTGGCTCCGTGTTGGCATGTGTCCATAGCCCTCGGGGGAGTTTCTGTGAACCGAAACCAATGCCAGGAAAATACAAGCCCATGCCATGCTGGTGCTGCCAGGAGCCATCACCATGGGAGGCTAGCATTGTGCCTGTGGACTCCTCCTGGCATGTGCCACATATGTTCTTACTCACATGCTAATAATAGGACGACTTGTATAGGATCACGTGCCACTCTGGGGAACACTCGCAGGGTGTGCTTTGCGTCACAACGATAGCTTGTTCCTGTTTAATAACGGGATCGATAATTCAATGTACTCCTTACCCAACGTCTGTTATGTTCTCTGCAAATTTTGTTACGGCAATTAACAAAAGTGCCAATTTTAAAAGGCTAACTGATTGACTTGTTTACTGTCTGTTCCGTCTCGTATGTCAACTAATGCATGCGGGCTCCTGTCCAGAGGTGTTTTCATATAAGCTACAGTCAACACGAGCTCATTTGATTAGATTCTCTTCTCAAGGAACATTAGGTTCGGCATCTTCCCTCTCCTCCAATCAGCTTGACTTGCACTGTGCCTGGTTATTATTACAGTAGAAGTAAGATTGCACTGCTTCATTTTTCAAAAAGCAAACAAGAGTTTTAATGACCCAAACTCTTTATTAGCTTCATTTTTAGCTTCTCATAGACAGAATGCTACACTCACGTATAGGGCTGAACCCTCAATCCTCATAGTTAGTGCAAAAACACTGAGTCAAATACAAAATATAACTGCATTGTTTCAAATAGCTGCTTCTGTGTACCGTGGGTGGCAGTCTCCTGTTGTCTCTTGTTGTTGCTATTTATACCATCTATTAATGAGAAAATGCAACATGCCTGATACATGATGCACTGCCTCGTGATCCACAGTGCTCTCAGGATTTGGAGCAAAACCAATTGATAATTATAATGCAACATTCTGCACATTGAAACGTGTTGAGAAAAAGAAGGTAAAGCATAAAGGTGGGTATGGTATCACAACAATGACCTGCGCTGCGTTCCCCCTTGCTTCCTGTCAACACTGAAGGAGGATTTTATTTCATATTTGCAGGGTGTTGAGCATCACTGTCAACAAAAACAAACATGGCCGCCGTATTCGGTCACAGAAAGCAATGTTGGTGCGCAGCCGCTAACCTAATCTTGTTTCCTTTGATATAGAGCCATCCATCCTTTCTGATTTTATACAGACGTAAGAGATGACTCCTCACACCCACTTGCTCCAAAATTCTCCTTCCACATAATGTCCTTGTCGCATGTCATGTTATACTACCTTGAAACACTGGCTTTTACTGGCGACTTCAACGGCCAAAAATTGTCCAGTCATGTTTTTTTTCCTAGAGACATAGTATTCGTCTGCACTCATGACTTGCAGATACTTACTCAATGATGCAAACTACTTTAAGGAGTGCATTTTTAAACGTGTCTGACTCTGGCAGGGATCCAAACACAATGCTGCCAGAACACCTCCGCAGTGAGGGGCCAGGGCTTTTCATGCAGAAGTTTTATTCCATAACACCTTCTATAATCAATTTAAAAAATATATATAAAATACCCATGATTCAATGCTTTCAAATCTCCCAAACTAAATCATTTCAAAGTGTGACTGAGGAGACACAGGTTCCGGATGCTGTCAATGTTTTACCTCAGTGTAGTCAAGAGTGGTTTGGGAAAGCAGTTCATGGGGATGATAAGCAACTTCAGGATGACGCTGTGTGTACTATGCATTCCTAAGAGGTGTTCCACGCTAAAACAAATACACACACAGAGCCGCGGCTATGTTTACCCTCTCTCTCCTACATGTCCCATAGTGCCCGCATGCTAAAGAACTGCCCATGGCCATGCACTAGCCTCAGATCAGCTGCTAGAGAGAAGTCTTTGTGTTTGACCTACTTCAAAGGTGAGTTTAATTTAAACACAAAAGTGGTTTGTATGCAAATCAACCGGTCCAACAGTGGAACTGGTGAACAACAGAAAGAAAGTGCCACAGTTCAAGGACACTGATGGAAAAAATTACAACCAATTTCCATTGTTATGTAGTTTCTTTTTCAATATACACTACAGTTTGAGATTAAGCATCATCTTGTTGCTGTTTAAAACAAAGAGACCAATATCCATCGGATGTTACTGTGTATTTGCATGAACACAAAACAGCCCAGTTTCATATAACACAAGGTAAACTCCTGAACTGTGAGCCACATTATATATACACACGAACACATGAATAAACATTCAGTAGACCTACATGTAGTTTAAACACAGTGCTGAGTCAACCATAAGAATCTGAAAACGTGGGGGTTCCCTTAGCTCAGTTGGTAGGGTGTGTGTGTGTGTGTCCCGGGCCGGGCCCAGCAGCAGATCCGGGTTCGATTCCCGCCCGCGGTCGTTCTCTGCATGTCACTCCCCTCTCTGCCCCATTTCACCTCTGTCTCTTAACACTATCAATAAAGCATGAAAAATGGCAAAAAATATGGTAAAAAAAAAAAAAATCTGAAAACGTTCTTCATTACTACAGCATGAGAAATAAGGACAGTTGTAGTGCACTAATGATTTGCTGTGGGAGCCATGCGTAGGTGGGCTGGCTCTGTAATTTACCCCAGGCAAACATGCAACATGTGTCAATGAACTGAAGGTCAAACTGGAGTGAGCCGAGAGGCTGCTTTCTGCCCTCGCTACTGATATTCTCAGTTTCGTCTACACAGTCAATTACAGTTTTTGCCTAATGCTTACACACTGATAGTGGTTGCTAGGCCCAAAGCATCACAACCTCTAACTTTGGTGACCATGCCCTAAACACAAGCACCAACCCCACAAACACAAAATATGCTTTGCACTGTGTTTGAAATTCTCCAAAACACTTCTTGCAAAACACTACACACAGTTTTTTACACAAGACACATTGTTCAAAAATGAAATCTCCTGCAATCATTGGGAAAACACATCTATGTAAAATACTAAACACAACCAAACTTGGAAAAGCACACAGACTTACACACATGAAATGTACAAAATAAAGCTAATTGAATACCAATCAGTGTGTGCCTTAGCATTACAAATAGACTTCAGGTGAGCTCAGCTTCTTTGTGAGACAGTAAGAGTCAGGGGAAGAGGACAAGAGAGAGCGGTAGGAGGACGAGGACAAAGAAGGCAACAGACGGAGACAGGGTCACTATAGTGGACCATGTTATAGATCATGGCCTATCAATGTAGGAGCCTGGGCAGAAAGTCCAGCCCAACTACACAATAGCTCCATAATTAGGTCATTTAGACTGGATATCAGGAATATTTTTTGCTGTTGGCTCTCAAAGGATGAAATTGCATGTGATGTCGATGAGGCGATGTGGCCAGACGCAAGCGTGAGGCGGTATCCAAAGGGTTATAATTAATAATAATAATATAATAATCCTCCTGCCCCATTCCTTACAACACTTATTTTTTTAATTTTCTCGTATTTGTTTCAGAGTTTACAGTATAGTAGTGACACACTGAATTGCTTCTTGAAGTGCATCCTACCTATTGGTTTTTTTGTTTGCCAAAACCATGACATTGCAAAATACACTTTTTTTTCCCAGAAGCTTTTTTATTTTTATTTTCATATGTCTAGATGAGCTGCAGTGAATCAATCTTTCACGAAAAAAATCAGTATGAGACTTCTAAAATCAAAAACCATCCAAAGTACTGAATACAGCTGTGTTTTGCATAAAGCACATCTGTGTGTTGTTGCTGTTTGGAAAGAGTAATTCAAAGGTGCGTGTGTGTATTGTTTTGATGCTAAAAACAGTTTTGAAATGGGATTGTTAGGTTTTGTTTCAAGAGTTTCATTTTGCCGTATAAGTTATAAGTTTATCTCCATGTGCTTTGTCTCATTCGGCCTGTGTGTTAAGTTTTGACACAGTGGGCCAAAGTCTGCAACATGTGTGTAAGCAATCGGCAAAAACTGTAACAAAGCACCATATGCTCAACAAAATGTTGAATAAAACACACGCACTAGCAGCGACCAAAGACAATGTTGTGTGTATGAGTCGATTAGAATCAAGATTTGTAGTAAATGAGAAGTGTTGAACCATTACACTACATATAGTGCTGTTATGTTATTATTCATTCTCTAGGGACCCTGCCTGTCGGTATCAAATGTCATGACAATCCATCCAATAGTTTTTGAGTTATTTCAGACTGGCGCCAAAGTACTGGACCGACTAGCATTACCATCAATTCAGCTGCGCACGCCTCCAGCATGTCGAAACATCCATGGCCTTATATTGGTAAGGCTGTTAGAGCTTGAACTTTTTAAAAAACAGCTGCATGTTATCCTCCCTGAGGCTGGAAGTATGATGGAGTCCAGTAACAAAAAAAAGCTAATTAATGACACAATAAATAAGCATAATTTACAGGCTTTTGCCAGGCATGAAAATAAAAGAACTGAGAGCCTGCATGTAGATCAATTGGCAAAAAGGAAGCTGCAGCATCCCTGATTGTTGTTTGATCATAATCTGTCAACCCACCCCAATAAAACACAGGATTCCCATTAAACAGTGGGCTTTAAAAAAGAATTAGTGAAACCAAACGTGTACTTCTGGTGATCCCTTTACATGGGCAAAAAAAGATGAATAAAAGATTAGGCCTCCACTACAAGACAAAAGGCTTGTGCTCAACCCATTTGACATGGCAGCATTTTAGCAGTTGGAGTCCGGGTGCTCTCCTTATCAAATCACTGTTGCAACATTTTGGGCAAGATGACAGATGACTGAGTGAGGCAGGAGAGGTAGAAAAACATTAGTGAAAGCAGCAGGCACAACACAGTAGCTGCGTCCCTGTACCAGGTAACAACAATGACTGGACATCGATGAGTCACATCAACCTCATGTTACATTCAGACTGTATCCTGCTATTAGAATCTGGTGTCATAATGATTGCACAAGACCCTGGCTTACTCAATGTAAATCATCTTTTAACGTGAATACAAGCCTATTATGGACTTCAAGATAGAAGGCCCGTTATTCTGATGGCGGGGACGCAAAGACTCATTCTCCCTACAGTACTCTCCCATACACTGTATATATTCTCAGCAATACAAGCCTATGTTAGCACACATAGGACTAATGTAATCGCATTTGTGAGGTATGATGTTGGGCTTATGAACAATTATGTAAATCGTACATTTATACTTGTTCTGCTTCGACCATGACTGAAAACACACTGAAACAATTATACCTACAAATGATGTCGTGGAAAAACCCCTTTGATCAGACCCTTGTCTCCAATGTCACTTCCTTATATCACACTGAGCTCGGCTGACTCTCCAGTCTGTGTTCACATGTTGTAAAGCATGCACACGCTGCAAGCCAGCAGCTTCTGAAATAGATTCCATTGTGTGAAAATTAGTGAAAGCACTTCCATCCTTTCTATATGCGTAGGCAGATATTTTTAGGGATCTAATTATTCCTTTTAAAATACATGTATTGTGTATGGGGCGTGTCACTGGAGGAAATAAGTATGTTCCGCCGTGAGCAGGAGCAGCTGCGGCTCAGCAGCAGTTAACACACACAAACAGCCATTTTCTCCGGCCAGTGCACTCCCATGCCCATAGTCACAGCACCAACAAACCCTCAGTAAGATCGTGTGCTATTCTGCTTTGTAAGTGTGTGTGTGTGTGTATGTGTGTGTGTGTGTGTGTGTGTGTGTGTGTGTGTGTGTGTGTGTGTGTGTGTGCGCGTGCGTGTGTGTGCGCGCATGTGTGTGGGTGTGGGTGTCGGTGCATGAAGTGTGTGTGTTCGACTGTGTGCCCACGTCCATGTGTATGCACACATAATTATGCAGCATGGATCTGTGAGATAGCCCCTTGAAGAAAAAAAACATGTCCGTTCATTCACACTAACAATACAATATTTTCCATATGGCACTGGTCCATATTGATCCACAGCCAGAGAATTCAGTTAGCAGTCAGACAATAAAGTTACCAACAGATATGCTATCAAAACTGCATATATTATGGAATTTCCAGCGCGCACAGGGACCGCAGAAGAGGAGCATAATGTCAGTCTTGTTATTCCTTTGAAATGCCAGAGAAATAATATGAAGTGACATCAGCTCATTAAAAAAGACCTTCCAAATAAAGACACACCTTATTACCAGAGAGTCAATAGATACTGGGCTTGTTTCATGTGCTACATCTTAATAAGTAAAGATACACCATTAAGCAGCAAAGATGAACTGTAGACATATGAGAATATGCTGATCATTCTTTAATAAAACTGGATTCTAATGTTTAAGAATTTAATACAAAGCAGATATGAAAATCGATTATACGATATTGGGCAATATTTTTTTATACTACACAACTATAGGACTAGCTGATGTAGGCCTACTCTATCTGTCTGGCTTGAATATCAACTGCTCTGATAAAACTTTTCAGACGTTGAACAAGCCACTATTTCCATCAAGGATGATAAATATTTTCGATTACGGCGGCGGCGGCGGCCTATTTTCGCACAAATGAGCCCAGTGAGAAGAGAGACGCAGAGGAAATAACAGCCACCGTCTGTTGTGTGGAGCGAACCGAGCTCTATTGAAGTGAGTTGTGTGTTGTGTCAAATGGAGACTATTGGCATTTGCAGCAGCCTATGCCCGGGATCAATCACTGTGAACAATAAAGCCTGGTAATTATAGGCTGTGATTCCGGCTTCCAGCGGGGGGCTTTTTGTCTCTTCCCCCAGCCCTGAGTGCCTGCTTAACATCTGGTTTCGAGAAAAAAAATCTGGTGCTGCGTGGCATCTTTAACAATTCTGACAGTTAAGTTAACGTGCTCGCATTAGAAACCTGGCTAATGGGTACACTGAGTCGGGTCATTGCTGCAGTTAACATTGTAATGAAGGCAAATTCACAGCCAACGCAGAGCAAGAAGAACATGAAGGGTATGGAGGAGGAAGGCTCAGAAAGCATTTGTGTCTGTTTCCTGTGGATCTAAGAAAGTAGGAGGCAGTTAGTGTTCTCTTATTCATGCTGGATTGCCATCAGTTCTTGGCACAGCCTCTTCCCTTTAAATGGGCCGGGATGACAAAGCTATTACTGCAGTGTGGGTTGTCTGCTTTCAGCAGCCCTGCTGTTTATTTATTTCAATATTATTTTGCTTTAGTTTCCTAATTCTTGTGTTAACCACCTTGATAGAAACTAAAACATGTGTTGCCATACAAAGCAGAAGTTTCTCCGTGATGAATCCCGGCAGAGGCAATGAGGACTACAACTCATTACCCAGAAGTCCACGGGAGCCACAGGCGGCAAGAGTTCATCTAAGGCACAGGACCAACTGCTGTACATTAAAGTGGAGTGACCAGGTGCATGTAAACCACTTGCTTCATACATTACTTCAGACAAACACTCATGGGGACACTCCACCCGCTCCACCCTGAAGGACAAGGCGGGGGAGTCTATAGATTTGCTATTGTCAACACTAAAAAAGGCCCAACCCACAATGTGTTTGTCTGACAGCCTGCATGTGGCTTGCTGGCATTTACATCTTACAAAAATAACACACCAAAATAAAATTTGATTTAATAAAAATAGAGGCTAAAATAATATTTTTCCAAAATAAAAGAGGAAAAGTAGTTTGTAGCTAATCTTACTCCAACAGGAGGAAATAGTATGATTGTCGGGGACTATTTTAGTTGCGGATTAGTACACATTTGGTGCACTGGTGAGTATTTTCAGCAGCACGCACAGTGTGTGTGGGATTCACTCAACACAACACAAACAATAGACACACAGTGATGAGTGGACATTTCCACTAGTGCAACAGTGTGGCTATTTAACTAATGTGTTTTTAATATATATATATTTTAACAACAATGGAATAAGATGTGTCAGACTTTGAATACACACGCACAATACTTGTTAATAAAATCAATGAATTGTTGGTTTTGGCCTTTTCACAGCCATTCGTTGACAGTAAGGGACATATAAAATCCTACACCTTTATCGACTTTCTGGTAAAACACAATGTACAGTATATAACATGAAATACATAATACAACAAGATAAGGTTTGGATCGGAATGGTTTACCAATATGTAACAACAGACTGCGGCGACGATATGAAAATAATATATAAAATCTTACCTTGTGTCGGCACTTCAATACGACGCCATAGGCACCTAAAAAAGAAACAAACCGCATATTTAAATGGGATTAACCACAGCTGATCCTTTCCTGAATAATATTAAAACAACTAAATGGGCACTTCAAGTTGAGCTACATCACTTAGACCACATGAAATATTAATTATAACAGCATGAAATCTGTTTCAAAATCTGTCATTAACAATTCAAACATGAGTCATTCTTAAACAAATACTAGGTCGGTTAAGAGAGCCTCCCATTCTCACATTAGCTTACCTAGCCAACAATCCTAAAAGGTGCTAAGAAAGTCTAGAACTTTTTATTTCCCCATGTTGCTATAAAGTGAAGAAAGGAGTTTTAAATCGTTATTTCTAAAATGTTTTCTCATATGTTTTCATGACCAAATCCACCATGAAAAAAGGACAGGTGGCCTAGAAAGTAGGACACAAGTGTTGGTGAGCTACTGTAGTTGAGATGGTATCGACCCTGGCAGTGGCACACACACTAATCCCCCCCCCCCCCACCCCCAAGGGTCCAGGAGGAATTCTTGGGCTGAGCAGCCCAGACATATGACAAACTGCTCCTTCAACAGCACATCACTGCTGCAAGAAGTCCTTTACTCCCCTCAGGAAGCTGCTTAATACACATTCACTCTGTTTCTTAACGCAGTACAGCTACATTTAAAGACTGAAAGTGTGTAATGTACCATATGTTGTTGCCCTACAGCCGGTTTTGGGGGGGACACAAAAAACATTTAAGACCAGACGGTTAGTTTTGTATGTCTTGACTCATTAAGTCCGTAATTCTGGGAAATTATGATATAAGTTTATTTTCATTCATGACAATCAACTAGAAGGTACTTTTAATATGATTTCACGACGATGCAGTTGTGTGCACAAACTGTTTTGTAAATGAGCCCCATGTTCACTGAATGTAAAGCATGGCAAAATAGAGAAATGGCTGCTGGAAGGCTGCTCTGAATTCAAGTGTCAAATGAACAGAAAAATATTAAAGGTGCTGTAAGCGGAATGGTCCTTTTGGCTAACTTCCTGTCAGTTACTGCAGTTAGCAGTCCCCTCGCTCGTCCCTACGTCACCACATTAATGCTCTGCGGTCTTCAAGCAGCAAGTTATCTAGCATCATCTCAGATCCATAAGTGTGATAAAAACCATCAAAACAGACATTGGGAAAGATTTTTACCTGCTCCGCCATTGTAGGCGCATAAACATTCACCCATCTGTCGCTCTGGCGTGCACCGGCAGCGAGACCATGAGTGAGACGGGTTTCGGTTTGTAGTGTTCTCTCTTGGATATTAATTTCGGGATCCGACAAAAGGTTTATTAGCCGATTACATGCAGAGCAGCTGACTGAAAGATCGGCTTTATGAAACGCGCACATCATATAAGTGATCACTGTATGAATAAAGAGCGATTTAACACTTATATTAACATAAATAAACCGCTTACGTCACCTTTAAGAATGATTTGTTCTTTTTCAGCTGACGGTTTTTGGTATTTCCCAAAGGCATTTAAAAGCAGTGCAAATTATTATTTTTATTTTTTAATTGTCCTTGAAGGCAAATTCGTTACGACATGATGGCATTACACTAAAATAGCATGTACAGTATATTCATTTGCTATAAACAGCAAACCATTCAATCACCATCTCATATGAAGAACTGGGTATATTTTACATGGGACCCTGTGAGCTTTTATACTTGCCCGGATGAGCCTATACACCCTGCACTTAGTCCTAAATGATTAACAACATTGACTGACCTCAAGATCACTGGGGACAAATCTATGAGGGATGGATCAAGTGGAGCGCACTGTGCCATGAGTGCAAAGGCAGAGCTACGCTAACAAAAAAAAAACTTCACTTCAGCTCTACAGTTTACGTAATGTGTGTGGTACAAAAAAGCAAAGTGATGACTTCCTTTCAGAGCGACTCATCTTTAGACAGGCACTCAGCCTTCTGAATCCAGCTCAGACTGTCCCTGTGTTCTTTAGTGACAGGTTATACACACACACACACATTGCATGTTATAAAAACTTCTAGGATGTGGGGTGTACAAAACTGGGACAAGTGGGTGGCCTCGCCCCAGGGCCTCTGCCACTATATATAAACCAAGGGCTCAGGGAGGGGGAAAAAAAATAAATAAAAAAGGGAAGCTGCGAGAGGCATTTCGAAGGATTTGAACTACATCCCCCTTGTCCTATTGATATATACAGCAAAGAAACGGAATCAGAAGAAAACCCTTTTCATTTCTAACAACACAGGAGCATTTTAACATGGAGTTTTCCCCAGTGTAAAAATGATTTCTAACGAATCAAAATGTCAAAAGTTGCCCTCGACAATCAAATGAGTGCTCACTGAAAAGTGGAAAAAGCTGAAGACTAGAGTGCACCACCAGAGCAGCAGTCAGACACATAACATTAGTACGTTTTGGCAGTGGCATTAGCTGAGAACTCTCACCTTCACCCACGATCCCAAGGACTTCAAATTTATTCATCACATCACCGAGGTCAGGGAACTTCATCAAGTCAAAAGGGAGGAGGAGGGGTGAGGTGCATGGAGGCAGGCAGGCAGAGCGGGCCCAGCTACAGGATGGCACGGGGCGGCCAGCTGCCGGCTCCCCAGGGGCATGGGCCAGCTGTACGCCATAGTATCCCACACATTGTCTTCTTCAATGGCACGCTTTCACCTGCAAGAAAAATGTAGCAAATCATACAATCAGACATATATTGATATATATTATAATTTCCTCACTTTATTTCTAGTGTGCTTCCTCTATCTGCTGATAACAAAATGGCAATAAAGTTATTTTTCAATGTGGCGACTGACAGGACTATTATGTGTTTTTCAAAAAACATTCTTCAGGAAAGAAAAAATATATATTTTTCTAGGATGTAGCACCATTTAGTTACTCAAGAGTCAAAAAGGACAGTGGGAATCGAAGCAGCAGAGGTGTAAATATCCTGACTTTGTCTCTTGAATGGGTCACACAACACTTCAGAAAAACATTGCACCTTACAAATCCCAGAATGCAATTTCATAACACCTTCCCTGCCCGTTGAAGACATCTCAATGTCAGACTTCTGAATGATCCAGTCCCTCAAGAGCCACAGTAGAAATCAGTCAGCTGTTTTCACAAGCTCAGTAGCACTCTCAATGACAAGTAATGTGCCTTTATGTGTCAAATCTGTGGCGTGCCCCTTTAACATAAAAAAAAGTAAATAGTCATTCACATGTCATCGGGAAGAGAAAGCATTCCTGAACACTCATTAGTTCCTCAAACCTCTTCCGGAGAGCGCGGCAGCACCACACAATGTCTCAATGTGATGGAGGCATCTCCTCCTCTGCTATCCACACACTCTTTCCTCTTATTGAATCAGACAGGTCTCCAGATACCACTTTTTTTTCCATTTCATCCCCCTCCTCGCTGGAAAAAGAAAAGCTGGAGGACTAGCGTATAGCCTTTACTCACACACTGCCAGTCTCCTACGATGCTGTGGGGGCACAGGAGCATGCTCATCAGTATGCAAAACCTCGGCACCAAAATAAACTCCATCTCCCAGAACACTAAACATCGCCGTGCGGCCTATTACTCCTCTATACGGCTTAGTCCAAACCCTTAATCAACACTGGTATACACACTAGAGCAGCTGCAGGGGGTGGGGGGGGGGATGTCTACAGAAATAAAAATGCCTTTTTTTTTATTGGTCACTCAGTTCCTCTGAAACATGAGTGTGATAGAGTGATTGCCCCCCTTCTTTCGCCTGCTTTCACAGCCTCCATATATCAGAGGCATGCAGCCTATTGTTTTCACGGAGCATTTTTTATTTTTTTTTCAGCCAACTCCTCTCCAGGCCCAGACCTAGAAGGCTAATATGAACAGGAATGCACTAGGCAATGCTGTGCTGTGGATCATATACTTGGTCTCTCTATCAACAGAATGACTCATGCGTGGTAATGGACTGAGAAAAAAACACCTTTAAAAAAACTCCACGTAGGATCAGTGCACTATCTATGCCTGGATTGGCTTTACAATCACTTAGATTGGACACAGTTGTGATGCATTTGTATGTGTTTATTTTTATTTTTTGGCAAAAACAAGCTACCCAGCTTAAAACACCACTGCCATTCGAAGTCATGTGTCTACACTGTTAGCCACTTCAGAGCAACAACCACCATCACATTTACAGGTATGGGAAGATGGTGCATTATAGCCTATTGAAAAGGAAAAGTGGAAATAATTTCTGTATGTAAATGTCTGTCTAGTGAAACATCTTTCACAACACACACTCACACAGGCAAATGATTGTTTGTGTGTGTGTGTGTGTGTGTGTGTGTGTGTGTGTGTGTGTGTGTGTGTGTGTGTGTGTGTGTGTGTGTGTGTGTGTCTGTGTGTGTGTGTGTGTGTGTGTGTGTGTGTGTGTGTGTGTGTGTGTGTGTGTGTGTCATCGAATGACTGGCTGTGGCTCCCACATTGTTTTCAATGCAGAGCAGCGGCAATAAATCCAACAAGTCCAACAACATATGGCTGCGCTCGGGCCAACTTAGTGCTGCGTGCCTGACACGAACGTGCCTCCAGCCCGGACTCACGCTCACATGAAGCTCGCTCGTTGTGTTGCTAGTGGCTCTTGTCAGATTCACAAACAGATAAAACAAAAATACAAAAAAAGGAGCTAAAAAAAAAACAATAATAAAAACCTCAATATTTAGGAACGTTGCCCATTCTCTTCCTGAGAGCTCGCGCACTTCAACATATTCAAGCTCCACTCACGAGCTGACAAATGTGTTTATCTATAACGTGATAAAATAAAGTACTCACTCAGTCAGAGGAACGATGGAACCAGGCCCGTACATCCACATCCACCCACCAACGGAGGTATTTTCATTGCAGCAGCAGCAGGCAGCTACAGTAACTGGATCGTGCGGTTGACAAGCTGCAAGCACATCATCACCTGGCAACGGGGTCTGAGCGGCGTGGCGACGACCAATGACAACGCTTGGAATGCTCGCTTGTCACAACGCCCCCCTTGTCTCGGACCAACCAGAGAGCAGAACGGCCAATCAGGGAGGGGGCGCTCGCTGTTTTTGCGGGGCACCGACGAGGGTGTTTCGTATGAGGCGAGGTGGGATATTATTGTTCTTATTTCTCAATTACATAATTCACAAGATCACACCCCGCGTTCAGTAGGCTATGTGTTCACAGTTCATCCAAAGCCCAGACCACGCCGAAGTGCATGGGACTTTCCATTATGGAGGATGCAAACACAATTCAGAGACAGAAAAAATGTGCCTAGGCTAAGTGTGCCTTGCTCAAGTGCTCCCAATTAGCCTATATTAAGGATGCTTCAAGACGAAGCCTATGTGTAGTTTTATGAAATTGTGCAGATAAAAAAAGAAATGTAAAGCTCAACAACAAACTGTGTCAATGGTAGACTATAGATGAGTTCACACGTGTCAAACCTACATATAGTCAGTGTTTCAGAGTGTCTTTATATTTATATATTTATATACCTGTTATGCACTTTTCTTATATTTGCACTGATGGGACTCCATCCAATTCCATTGTACATGTAGCCTACGATGAAAATAAAGACTAGGCCTATTCTATTCTATTCTATTCTATTCTATTCTATTCTATTCATCCACGCACACATGTGTTGTGTTCAATTTCAATTAATTTCCTCACTGATCACACAGCTCAGATAAACGATCATGAACTAAGGGTCTGAATAACATAAATAACCCACTACTGAGTAACATGCCAAGAGGGCTTTGATTTGATATGTTTTTTTTGTGATCACATGAATTTCACATCAACCCCTAACCCTAACCCACTCAAACCCCCGTCTTTGGTTAAATTAAATATTAGGTTACATTAATAGGCTACATCTAATGAGTACAAAACAACAACAAAAAGAGGGTTGGTTTATTGTATGTGTACTGTATGTCATGTACTTTTACATAATATCTATGGTATCCAGTATCCACGACCAAAATCAAATCTGAGCTGTTGACACTCACTGTACGATAATACCATACCGCCACCTGCAGGATGAAGCGAGAACTGAATAAATGAACCCAAGAGCTTGGCGTTACGATATCTATTCCAGGTGTTTCTCTGGAGCGAGATACTAAAGTACTTAAGATGGACTTAATATTTCAAGATTGATTTGGATATCTATAATTATAACGACTTGCAAATAGACCTATTTGTGAATAAATTACATGCGTATTGTATATTAAAAATAACCAGCAGCTTAGCATGTCTGTATCAGTAAATCTATTCTGATAGTGTTTTTTTTAAAGCTGGTATTACATAAATATATAAAATAAATATAATAAATAAAATATGAAATAAATAATATAAAAAGCAAAACAACAATGTAAAAAAAGTAAAAAGCACCAAGTTCAAAGTTATCATACAAAATAAAGTATCAAATGTAAAATGCAGAAAAATGTCAACTGTCATTTCTATTTCTATCATATACTGTATTTTTGTTTTATTAAATTATTTATACAATACTGTTGCATTAATGTAAGTGGCATTTTACTTTAGCCAATGATGGAGGCAGAGCTACTTTTAGTTACACAATGTTAGGTAGTTTAATCCATTCCTTGTGTTTTAATGAGATGATCAGATGATCCGAATCTTAATTTTAAAAGTAAGATCTGCCAGATAAATCCCTCTGAATTGTTTTGACCTAGCTGTTCTAAGTTACCTTGGAACTTTCCTTGCATTCAAACCAAACTTGACTTCAGTAACTGTACTTTATTGTATTTTAAGTTAACACTGTCTTAGTGAATCCATAAAGAGAGCTATATGGCAGTCATTTAAACACGAGCCACGTGCTTTTATGGAATATATATTTTATTTTCTAGAGTTTTTATGAGAACCCATATGAATATTGTGACTTTTGTTTGATGTGTTCAGAATGAGCTAGACTTTATAGAAAAATGTGGGTGGGGGAAAACACAAGAGTTTGAAACTGACATGGGACAGAGACTCTGAGTCATGTTCTGCTTCTTGGCTAATGTGGTGACGTACTTCCTATTTTTACAGTAAACCCCTGTCCTGTTGACATAGGAGTGTCACCAACAAGAAATTAATTTCAGTGTTTTTATCTATTATTCTAATATATTTAATTATAGTCTCTTGTATACACTGTAGCTATAGTGTTCCACACACATTGCTTGCACACATTTAGCACATTTGCTATTTAATTTCTGTACTTTTTTAAAGTTTGTTGTTGCCACAATTCAATGTAGTACTGTGGTTCAGTATGCAGATCCCAGGTCACATAAGCTAATGTCATTGCTTGATGCAACAAATGCTGGATGCTTGGCAATCACTGTAGAGGACTGCATGTCAGAAGTTCCTATGAAAATGTTTGGTTTTGATGAGGTGTCATTGTACAATTATAATTAAATTAAATTACCTTTAACATTGCAAATGAATCACACATGATTATACATGGTTATGAATACTAGATATTAATTATTAATTAATTATATTTATATTAGACAAAATAAGCTAACTCCTGTTAAGGACTGTTCGTGAGCTGTTTGGAAAAAGGCACCGCTGAATGGAACAATGTACCAATATCTTGAAAAACTGTAATACAATTTCAAATAAAAAGCAAAAAAAAATATATATATAATATATATTAGGATATAATTCAGTGATACGGTTTTTCTCCCTCACATTAGCCAACTTAATCACTTTGAATTGCATCAGTCTGACTTTAAATTTGTATTAATTTTAATTTACTCTATTGAAACATTGTCATGGATTTGAGTTTGGAATAAGAGTTTGGAATAATAGCCTAATAAAATATTTTTTTTTAAAAAGGGCTAGATTTTTTTATTTATGCTGTAGTTTTTTATGCTATAAAGTTCCATTGCATTATTATTTTTCATGACTTTGAGGGATAAGAAAGAAACGAGTAATGAAATACGCTTTCACATAAATTGTTAATTCCAGACGGAGTCACTGGGGAGAGTTCCAGCGGCCTTGTTACTGTAAAATGTAGTCTTCATGTTTTTTTCATGACATTTTCTGTGGAATTCTGATCAGTTTTGAACCACAGCATGAGGAGAAATAACTTACAAAGACGAAAGAAAGTGAAGATGGATAACTACTGTTACTTTCGGGAGTCCAAAAATACAGTCTAAATGACTCTAGACGCTGATTGGATAGAAATGAGTAAAACTGTGCCCGATTGGCTGTGAGTGTGGGTATCACGACACGCTGTTTCTTTTCATTATTTGCTTGTGAGTCCTCTTCGCACGATACTGTCTTTGGCATATATTACATGCGTGTAAGCAAGCATACACACTACATTCGTGAAAAAAATGGCAGCTGACGAATAGAGAAAAAAGTGTGTGGATCCTCGCTCGGAAAAAAGACGGAACTTGTAAGTTTATCCTTCAGACTAAATCATTTAGACTTCGCGGAGAGTGTCGGGTGAAGCTACACGACCCGGGCTGCGTGTGGTTGTCCTCGGTAATGTGGAAGAAAAACAGTTCTCAGAGGGTTAACGTAAACGCTAAGGTTAGCCAACCTAGTTATTAGCCAGCAGTGTCAACATTGGGTCCAGACTATCACCTGGAGCCGCATAGCTTTAATGTTACACACCAGGAACTGCTTTTATTTATATGTATAAAGTACATTGTTGTTACACATTCCTCGGCATTTAGCTAGTTTGTTAACAAGTTAACATAAGAAGGCTGATGTGAGGTGACATAAACAGTCAGCTAACAGTTAACGTTGGTAGGTAGGTAGCAGGAGTAGGTGGGAGAAATACTGGAAAAGTGAGCACATCATTTCAAGGAAAAAATTTCATTAAGTTATAGCAAGTGAATAGGTGCTGTCGGCAGCTAATAACCAAACCTTAAATGTAGCTTTAACGATATGTTGACTCGTCGAGCGGTAACGTTAGCCTCATTAAAACAGTTATCCAAAATGGCCTAATTTTCCCGTCACTGTTAATGAGTTAGCCCTGTGTTTTTACTGTAGGTGGTCACTTGACGTTGAAGACACGAATTTACTGATTTACACCTCAAGATTAAAGAGCAACGCTAATTCTCAAGCGTCTCGCTCATGAAGTTAGTCAAGTCAGTTTTATTTATGCAACCTACTGTCAATAACAATTAGCGTGAGGGCTTTACAGTCTGCATGGCATTCGGATGAGGAACAACTCCCCCAAAACAACTCAATTTAACGGGGAAAAGTTGGAGAAACCTCGGGGAAGAGTAAAATAAAAGTGTTCCCACAGACATAGATGTCGTTTGCACAAAAAATTAATAAAAACACAAGATTGTCAAGTTTCCATGACAAACAATAGGTTGTAAAACATGTAGGGCCTATCAATAATGTGGGAGCACGAAGACGTAGGTGACATATCGGCATTTCTCTACACTGTGGATGGAATGTACACTCAAGTTAAATCAAGGTTCACATGGGCTTTCCCATTACTACACCGCAGGCGTGTCATCACAGTGTTGAAAACCTCCACGTTACTATACATACAGGCTTCCTGTCTCTGTGGGAGTGTCCCATTACTGGCATACCACACTTCTGGACGTGAAAGAGCAAGGTTCTCATGTGTTATTACTAAACTATGTGAAAAAGAAACCCTACTGGATCCCTCTGTTTTCCCCCTTGCTGACAGCAGCACCTGTCTGATGCAACTGGATTTCACTGCTATTTATGCTTCCAAATGTATCCAAATGATAGACAGATTCAGTATCAAGTCACTTAAAGGAATACTTCACCAATACGGAACCGGCGTTCTATCATTATAAAATAACTATTATTATATAATGAATGAGGTTTTTCTTCCCTCAGTCCTCCCTTAGTCTTCCCTTGGCCCAGCTGTCCTGTTAATCCTAACCCTTACTGTGATGTCACAAGAAGGAAACTGCAGGGTTAGACAGTGAGACCATAAAACACTCTTTCTGCCTTTTCTCAGGCTAAGATGATCCGATTTAATTTTTTTTGCACATTTACACTAAATAGGATCTCCGAGTTCAATACACCTTCATATTCCAACCGGTGAAGTAGGCCTTTAAGAAATGTTGTTGCAGTAGTGTTTTTCACGCCGAAAAGCAAGTAACACAAGCGACTAAACATAGCAAACAACCATATTGTTATTCAAATACACTTGTTAAGTGCATTTTCGATGTGTCAAAGTTAATTAATCCATTATGTTGTTTATCAGTGTTGGATCTTCTTACATTTTGAGATAAGCTGCTGTTCTGTGTTTTAAGTCACATCGTAAATGTTATTTTTTGGACAGTTTGTCAGACTTTTTTCGCATCATCCTGAAATTGACTGTTTTTTTTTGCTGTTTTCTGATATGTCATTTACTAAGCAGGGATAATACAATTGAGAGATTAACTGAAAGTGAACCTAATTCTCACAAACACTGTAACACACATGTTGTATTCATTGAATTTGAAAGCCCATGTTGTTTTCTATTGAGAATCTAATGCATGCCATTATAATTGACTGTGCCACTGCCTTATATACAGCATCAACAAACGAATGAATCTCTTTGGAACTAGTTTGTATGTGCTGCATTTAATTCAGATTATTTTCACCCTCTTGATATTTTTTAGAACGCAACGACAAAGGCAAAGAAGACATACTACTCGGTCACCATTGGTCGCCATCTTAGAAGTGTCACAATTGGCCATCGGTCACCATGGGGAAAACTCAGCTAAAAGGCAAGGAGATGAACTTATATGTTTGATTAAAAAACAGTGTTCATTATTCAGTTTGTTGTTTTTTGGCCTGAATTTTAAAAAAAAGTAGATAAGCTCACTGCTTTGCCACCTGCATCTTTGTGAAGGGGTTTTATTGAACACATTTAGTAATGAAGCGATGTCAACCTCTCTAGCTAGCAATCATGTCATTACTTTGCCATTACTCCCAATTTAATTCTAATTAAAGGTCCTGCTGCTTGCCCACACAGGTGTTTTCATTATATTCTGTCTGATTATAGACAAAGTGCTAAGGTTGATGCTGGGGTCTTTCCCCGTGTCCTCAGAATATATGGAATAATGATAAAAGGAGTGTTTGCTCCATCACTGCCTTGGAGAGCTCAATAAGTTATCCCCCCCCCTGTGTGTGGGCATGTAGGGGCTTTATAATGTGACAACATGCAGCTTCATTTGGGTCACTGATTGCTTTCGAGAGGTTTCTGAAGGAGTTACAAAGACGGCTAATTAGATATTTTTGTGTCATCCACTGAAACTGCTCTCTCAGGGATTCAGCGCAGTATTTCACAAATTGGTTTCACTCATTTGAAAGAATGTGTGTGTGTTCCCCAGACATTCATGTTTATTACCAGTATTCAACCTCCTATTTCTGAATCGTGTTTGAAATGTACAACTATGATCATTTATGTTTTGAAAAAGGGCTTTGACCTGCATGACGTAATGTTTGGGAAGAAGAAACTTAACATAAAAATACATTGAAGCTATATTGTATTTTGACCTGTACATTTTCTTTTGTATTTTCAAACATTTATAGTTTTTTGTTATCATCTTTCTCATGTTTACTAGATGTGAAAGATGGCAAAAAAGAGAAACTGGGAAGGACAGTTCCACCAACAGGCACAACCCCTGCAACAACTAAAGGTGGACTTCTTAATTGCTTTATTAGCTGTGCATGTATGGAGGTTATGTTATCAGAAGAGCCTTATAGTCATTTGAAGCTGTAATTTAAAAAAAATAAATAAATTGACAGCATTTTTAGAGAGCCTCACTCTTTTATTATTTAAGGAATACTCTTCATGTAACTAGCTACTACACAGAAATGGGCTTAGAAAAGGTCCAGAATTGTGGACTAACCTTAACATTCAGCTAACTGTGTGACATTCTCCTCAATAATTTATATATTGTATTAGACATGGGTTTTTTTCACAGTCGAATCATTTAATTTTCCTTTTTAGATGCTTTCATCTGGGAAGAATATCTGAAAGAGACATCGTCTTTACCAGCTCCACCTGCCTGTTTCCGCCAGGTATGTCCTCCTGGATTTTTTTGCAAGATAGATCTAATCCTTGAATTAAAATGTACATTTGAACTAAGTTGTTAAACATGTGGTCTTTCCTGCACAGCAGTTAATCACTTTAACTAGGACTTTAGGGAAGACAGAAATTTGGACTTAAAATGTAGTAAATCTTGATTAATTTGGACTGTAAGATAATAACTACCGTAATTTTCGGACTATAAGCCGCAACATTTTCCCCATTTTTCGACCCTGTTATTACACAGCACAGTATATGTTCTGTAGCTACTATGGATGGGCGTTAGTAATCGAGCACTGGAGTACTCCTCGTTTCAAATGAACTCGATTGGTGGATTAAAATGTTATATACGTGTACAAAACGGCACAAAACGGATAAAATAAAGTTGAACAAAATTAAATATTTTTATGCAAGTGCAATATACTGAGCGTTGTGTCAAACAGCAACTGCAAATAACTGCCACCTCTGTGCCACCGCAGCGCAGGCTGTGTTCTCCAGAGCACCGCGGAGCTGAACACGGTCTCTCCTTTCTTCTCCAGAACATTTTCAGGAATATAACTGTCCAATTATTTCAAAGCAGATGATAAAGTTACGTTTATAAAAAGGGGAGATGACACCTGTTACTCTCAGTTAGTAATGAGCAGACTCCAGGACAGGTGAGCATGCAAGGTGCTCTCCGCTTGGAAAGAAAAGTAAAGAAGAAGCAAGGCTTACTTTAGGCACATTCGCTCCGAGCCAACAACAGTTAAGAAGCCTTAACTATGGAATATGGGGATGAGATTCAAAAACCGACCGGTGTAACGTTACGTTAATGAGGAATTAGTCGCGGTAATTATTCACGGACACGGAGTGAGCATTACGCGGTTGGATATACTAAGTCTACTGCCTGGTGAGTTATTTATATGTTTTTAAATTGTAGGACAATCATTTGATATTATTTGCTGCCCTTCTTATTTTAAATGGTGACTTAGGCTATTTTTTTTTTGTTACAACTACAGCCCATGCTTTTTTTCTCTTTTTTTCTCCCCATCGCAGACCTACTCGATCGGTTTAAATTGTGGCCCGTCTATTTAATTACTTTCAGTGAGGAAAAGGTGTTTTAAAGTTGTGGAAAAAAATCCTTAATATCATATGGCAACTGTGACTGTTTGACATAAGCATTGAGCGCTTTATTCTGGTGAACCGTTATTCTGCAGACAGATGCGTTGCGTTCTAAAAATAGAAAAAAGTTTAACGAGGAATCGATTGATCCTTGAGGAATGCAAGCGATCACTCGAGTAGTGAAAACACTCATGCCCATCCCTAGTAGCTACTATTGCTCTAAATGGTAACACCTGAATACGTTATGCAAATATGCAACTTGTTTGTTTAATAAATGGGAGCTTCCTCAAGCACCCATCTCTTTCCCGACAATCCCCTCTGTGCACGAACTCTTACATAATGGTAATTAAACATTATAACACCTGAGGCTTATAGTCCAGTGCGGTTTATAGTGCGGAAAATACGGTATTCATAATTAACAGTTAGATGACATTATCTAAATCTCCCTGGAGCTAGAACTCGTTAGGAAATGAAGTGTTCAGTGTATGTGAGCAGTTTTTAAAGTGGCAGCATTTTATGGAACTTTACTTAATATCTGCAGGCCAGAGTCCCACCCTCCAATGACTTCAAGGTGGGAATGAAGCTGGAAGCCCACGACCCACGCAACTCCTCTTCCGTCTGCATTGCCACGGTGATGGGTCTGACCGGGGTCCGCCTGCGTCTGCGCCTCGATGGCAGTGACAACAGCAACGACTTCTGGAGACTGGTGGACTCGTCTGACATACAGCCCATCGGCACCTGTGAGAAGACTGGAGACATGCTGCAGCCCCCGCTGGGTAAGACAAGGCATTGATGCTGTCAATTATAGTTCAAGGAAGAATCTTAATCTTCACTCATTAGTTTCGTGATTATCAACAAACGAAAGAACAAATAATCCACAATGTGCAGATTTTATTTAAAAAAAAAAAGACTCGTTCCAGTCACTACACCCTGTCTTTGAACTGCCACTGCAGGGTTACGGAACTAAGCAATAAGAGAGGAAATGGTAAACTGGTCAAATGTGAGAAACTGTAAAAGCTTAGAATATTGTTTTAATTTTAAGATTATTTATGGGCATGTTTGCTTTATTAGACAGCATTGGGGCAGAGAGGGGAATGACATGCAGAGAAGACCCGGGCCGACTCGAACCCGGGTCTGCTGCGCCGATGACCGAGCCTCATGGGTTGGGCGCTCTAACCACTACACCTTGAGCGCCTCCATAAAAGCTTAGAATCTTACATGAAAATGGAAATGTAGTATATCTTGATTCATTTGGACTGTAAGATAATGACTATGTACTAAAAGCTGTTTGTGTGTGATAGGCTGGTTAGAAACATTGAACTGTGGGACCACAGTTGGACTTAGTAAGTCATCTGAAAAACATTCTGTAATAGGCAAGAATTGCTCGCTTCACTACAGTAAGCACAGTATTTAACTACTGATTCCACCTTTAACAAAGGCTTTGTAACAATAAGACAACCAGTTCAATTGGTTTGTTAACAACCTGTATAAGCATATCTCCTAAAAAAATATGCATTGTACACTTTGCCTCTAGGATTCCGGATGAATGCCTCGTCATGGCCCATGTTTCTGTTGAGAACCCTGAATGGAGCAGAGATGGCTCCGGCTATAGCCTTTAAGAAGGTATGTGCTGCTTCAAAAAGGGAATGAAAGTTTATATAAGACTGTTTCAGTTATTGCAATGACTGAGCATGCTCATATTCCAGGAACCTCTGAGGCCCGTCCAGAACAACTTCAAGCCAGGCATGAAGCTAGAGGCTGTGGACAAGAAGAACCCCTACCTCATCTGCCCTGCCACCATCGGGGAGGTGAAGGGGGACGAGGTCTTTATCATGTTCGACGGCTGGCGCGGGGCCTTCGATTACTGGTGCAAGTTTGACTCCCGGGACATCTTCCCAGTGGGCTGGTGCCTGCTCACCAAACACAGCCTCCAGGCACCAGGCAACAGTGGTAAGGCTTACCCTCTAGGTGGCAGTACAATACAAGCAGCTCTGCTAGGATGGAAGATTGCTTCTTGTGATCATTGTTTCATTCATAGTCATTACCAACACAATGAACATTAGTCATCTGTTGTCTGTTGCAGTGAGTCTGGCACAGTGAAATATACAGTGTCTAATCTTTAACAGGTGCTGGACAAACCAAAAAAAGAGAGCATGGATTCTGCCTCTTGATCTAATAAACCCACATTAACACATCTCCACCGCAGGAGGACATTTTAAAGTCTGAATGGAAAAGATATTGAATGGGAAGAGGCAAGCACACAGATTATTAAGTAGATACAAATCAAATGAAAGAATGCTATGATGGCTGTGGTTTCTCCAGATCAAACAGGGCTTTGTAATGCTTCTGCAGCTGGATTGGTCCTGTTGTTTTTTCTGTATAGAAAGTTGTCCGAGTCAGTGATACCCCGATGGACCCATTTGTACGGGGCCTTGAAATATATGCAGAATAATGGTCTTTTCTTTAGCCTAACTCTAGAATAATTTTTCTAACCTAGGCTATACCAGTCATGTTTCCCTAACTAAAACATAATGATCAAAGACTGTATGATAGCGACACATTAGATCTTCTCACTTAAACGTTAGATGAAAAGGCAACAAAGCATCCTAACAGCTTAAACGGTAAAAGTTTGCCACGATGTGTAAAACCGACTTATTTTTGTGTTATTTTTATTATTCCTAAGTAGCCAAAATGTGGGGAAAAACAATGTCTTTGAATGTGTTTTATATTATACATGAGCCCTCGGAACATGAAAAGGTTGGGAACCCCTGTGACAGCATCGTAAACAAAGCTAGAAAGTATAAGGGAAATTGTTTTCATTCAGTTTCAGTAAATGGAATTTAACAATTGTCTTTAAAGGTGCAGTGTGTAATATGACATCATCAAGTAAGTTCTAGAAAGTTCTAGAATGCAACACTCCCTGGGTAACCCCACCCCTTTAGAATAATAACAGAAGCTACAGTGGCCTTCAAGGACAAGAACAATTCTACATTTTAAACATTGCACCTGATGACATTCCAACTATGACACTTCCAAAATGGCGGTGACAAGGCCTTGGTCCAAAGTTTGGAGAAATATGGACATATATGAGACCCATTCTAAGGAAAAAAATTATAATTCTAAAAAAAAAAATCTGCTATTATGCACTAAATTAAACGTACTTATGGATATTATAATTATTTTCTACAAAATCTGCCAGGAAATAAAACCCCAAATTCTACACACTGCAGGTTTAAACTAGAAAAAGTCAATTTTCTAAGTTTACTAAGCCCTGGATAGATAAGGATTTCTCTTCTCTCGTGTCCCCGTAATGGCTGCACTTTGAAGAAAAGTTTGGTAGCTTAGTAACAAGTTTAATGTGGTGTTTTCAACTCTGTCCTCATGATTAAATGCTGCTACATTCAGACATTCAGAGGCAACAGTCGTTAATAGACATGCTGTGTTTTGCATGTGAAACTCTGCAGATACTCTGTGTGTGTGTGTGTGCGTGTGTGTGTGTGTATGCGTGCGTGTGTGTGAGTAGGAGTGGAACAGGCAGAATAGCACATGGGAGGGAGGGAGGATTTATGTTCTTCACATCATACCTGTTTACATGGAAAAATATATTTACATAAAAGCTGCTCAGTCACGTCTCTGAGCTGCGTTTGTACTGTATACAAGACTGTCACAAAACACATGAAAACTTCCACCCAGCTGCAGCCACACCCACATCTTTTTAAATGTACCTGCCCATGTACAAGCTTTAATACAGCCTTTAAAGGTTGGGAGGGGATATGAAAAAACACACACACACACACACACACACACACACACACACACACACACACCCTTTCCACACTCCCTTTCTCTCTACTCCTCTCCCATCGGACACTACTCTGTCTTCTCCCACCCCTCTGCCGGTATGGCCTTTTGTTTTGAGCAACTGTTGCGTTTTGGAGGAGGATTTATTGTCTGACTTGTCTGTGTGGGGATGGTTGGAGAGCCTTGAGTAAACATAGGAACAGAGAAATATTTCCTAGCCGAGTGGGCTGTTTTTGCTGCCTCGTGTGGCTGTGTGTCAGCGTACATGTTATTCCCTCTCAGCTAACGGTGAGCTACATTTTCTGTTGGCATTTATTTATGTCGTTGTAGCATTGCGTATTATTCTGTATGATTTATGTAGTTTTATTATGTTGTAGTATTTCCTGCAAACTGTTGTAATCAATCTTTATAAATGGCTACTTTTCTGCATACATTAGGAAAATGATACATATAGCTCTTTTTATGCTTTCTCAATTTCTAGACTATGTTACTCAGCCTGATAAAGGCATTGTAGTTCTTTAAAAGTTGACAGCGTTCTTGTGGTTGTTGCAATTCCATGCAAATTAGGGACATTATCATTTAAATGCTTAGGAAGTACCACCATTTTGAAGTTATTAATATCTGTCATGGTCGTCTGCTGTATTCACAGTTACCCTGCCAAAGAGCCTGCACACCCTCCCGGCATCGCCCTCCAAGCCCAACAGGCGTTCCATGCCGTCCCCCTACAGACTCCCTAACCCCCTGCCCCCTCTGCCTGTCAGGAAGGGGGTCAGAGGCCGCCGGCCCAAGAGCGAGACCCTGGCTCTGCTCAAAGCCGTGGCAGAGGCAGCAGCAGCACAAAACGGAGCCACACCCGAAGTCACACAGCTGCTCCCCCGGCCCCACAAGAAGAGAGGCCCCAAACCTGGAAGCAAGGTAAAACACTGAGATATTTAAACATCTGATCAAACTCATTTTGTATAAATGTGTGTCTCTAAATGAAAGTGTATTTTTCAGAGAAAGTCCAAGTTTCTACAAAGCCCAGCACAGCTGCCCAGCATCCAGGTTCCCCAAGAAAGCTCCGCCAGCCTCAGCTCAGTGGTCTCAACAGGTAAGGACTAACGGTGGCTTGCTTCATACTGTAAATGGCACTTTTCTATTACATTGTACCAGCTGTACTAAACTCTATTCCACTGGACTTTGGTGTCTGGTACTATTTATGGAGGTCATTTTCCACTAGATAATACAATAGGATAGTACCCCATGGTAGTACAGCCTGTGTGTAGCTGCTCATTCTGTGTCGCCCTGTCCAGCTCGCGCTGGATTTTTTGTCGGCCAGCAAAGTGAGGAATGGCTGTACCTCGTTGAGTGGCCGTTGTTGTGCAGGATGCCATTTTTGAAATAAAGTAGAAAAAAACTGCCAGCTCCAAAACTGCCACAGCTACAGTTGCTTGGCTGTTTTTTTGTTCATGATAGGGTGCCAGCAATGGATGACATGAAGATCTCTGACTAATCACCATTTAGTACCTGCTACCTTCTTTTTCTTGGAACGTCTACGGAGTAGTTACCACAGAAGTAGTTACCATGTACTTTTACAAAGTGGATAACCACAAAAAGTAGAGTCCATACCAAGTAATGGAAAAGAGCCCTAAGTTAAGAGTTATTGCATATTTTGCACTGAATTAAAGTTTGATAAGTAGATCTCATTTGTTCACTGTGTTTCCTGTGTGTGTGTGTGTGTGTGTGTGTATGTGTGTGTGTGTGTGTGTGTGTGTGTGTGTGTGTGTGTGTGTGTGTGTGTGCGGGTGCGCTGTTCCAGTGTGTGTGTATGTGAATAAGCACGGCAACTGTGGTTCCCACCTGAACAGGAAGCAGATGCAGCGTCTCCCGGACCACTTTGGCCCGGGGCCGGTGAATGGCGTGCTCCAGCAGGTGGTCCAGTCATGTATAGACTGTGCCTACCAGCCCAAAGTCCTGCTCAGTGCTCTGCAGAACCATTCAGGAGGAGGAGAGGTGGTCAGAGGTAGGCTCACAAACAACACGCTAGCTATCAGAAGGTGTTGTGTTACTAGAAGCATCTGAGTAGAATAATGGACTCGTTACATGGTAGCCAAGGTTTCTTTTGTTGTGGTAGGACCAATAACACATGTTTGTCCCATTTCCCAGTGCGAGCAGACGGTGGAGTTTGTGTGGTCAAACTCCCAGCAGCCTCCAGTGCTTCCTTTGTGCTGCGCTTCCTGGAGACCGTGTGTCGTCACTTGCAATGTGACAACCTCTTCAGCAGCCAGCCGTTCAGCCACTACACTGCTTATGACAGGACCAAGTCAGGTAAACTTCACTGCTCTGTCAGGGCAAACACTATTGTCATTACTGCTACAGCCCAATACGGCCTTGGCTTCTTAGTCATAAATCCTAATCCTGACCTAGTGTTGTTCTTTGTTTGTGTGTTTCAGTGAAAGAGGAGGCGTTAGAAGCTCCGTCTCTGGCTCGGGCCAGTAAACGGAGTCTCTCTGGAGTCTCCCCGCCGTACGCTGCCCCCCTGTCACCTAAACATCTACGCACCGAAGCCCATCCTTCAGAAGGTACTGCTCACCTTTGCACATGTGTTTTGTTATACACTCTGTACTCTGATAGAATCTTTTTGTTACACTTTCTCAATACTCTCCTCGTGCGCTTATTTTAATGTATGAGGTCGTACTTCCAAAACTGGACATTTAACAGAAGAACTTTTGATTTTAAGACAAACTTTTTGTGCATCTTTTAAAAATGTACGCTGCTTCCAATTACCAGCTGTTGTGCTATCCGATGTCAGTTATTTGCCTCGTATTTGTAACCATAAATTCATTGTGTCAAAAATGGTGTTATATTTCATAAATAAGGACTTCAATTTACAACAAAAATTATCCATTCAAAAAAAGATCCTCCTAAGGTAAAATCTCACTACCCAATGTCACAGATCTCTGCTGTTTTTAGATTCATCTTGGTAGTTCAGTGGAGCCAAGAATACCACCAAAAGTTTAAAAAGTCTTATTTTTGTTTGATAATGCTAACACCTCTCACTTGGTTACTGTAACGTTTCTTATCTCAGTTTGGCAACAAATGCGTCCAACTCATCCAAACTATTGTGCTGACTGATCATTTAAACTCTGACTGGGCTCCATGCACTTACTTGACATTGTCCTTTAACTTCCAAAGTCCTTACTGACCTAGCATCACATTCGCTGCCATCTTACAGTCTGCAGCCATTCCCTAGGATAATTGGCTGCAGCATACCTGTTCATCTCAAGACCAGTTCTATGGTGGTCAAGCTACAACAATAGAACTTTTCCTGACGCAATTCACATTTTAGATCTCTGCTCCTGTATTCAATAGAGAGGCTGTCTTAATGTATTTTATTTGACGGTTTTTTTCTCCCCCTTTGGCTGACCAAGAGTTTGTGTTTTGTAATCCGCCAAACTGCTTAACCCTGATATACTTAAGTGTATCCATCTTTGGCACTAAAAGCAGTGTTGATATAAATTGTGTATGTCGCTGGATTAGTCCTGTTAATGGTTGTATAGTAATAAGAAGATATTGAGAGGGATACAGGTCATGGTTATTTGTTCCATATTTCCTCCTGATTTGTTGCAGACCACAGTATATTTGTACACTGATCTAATGCCTGCACAACAAAGTGAAGGAGACATCCACATGCACTCCTATAAGTCATCTTTATGACACGTTCAACATTGGTTGGGCTTTTCTTTGAACTGTACATGGACTGAAATTGTTCCCAGACTTTGGTGACTGCTCCCTCTAGGTCCTATCAGTTGAATGTGAATGCTGTCTATAAATCTAAGTTCTGTTTATGACCAATTCCCCATCCCAAAGGCAGATAGTGTGCAGTAGAATAGAATGGCGTTTGACTGTCGCTTGTGTTTTTTTGTCTCCTCCAGCAGAGACCCTGCCCTACGAAGAGAATGGCCTACTAAAGGAGCAGCGCTACATGGACTCAGCCTCCAACTCCATGACCCCTCGGCCCCAGACAGCCCGCAGCACCTCAGAGTACCACTCCCAGGCAGCCAGCAGCCTCTACCACCGAGGCAGTGCCACCCCCATGCGCCGCCTGTCCTGTAACCCCGCAGAGCTCGGCTCCTCGCAGCCTCTCAGACGAGTCGAAGGTACAGTAAGAATCTGTGCATGTGTGTGTGTGTAAATGCTCACTTCACGCCGTCACATGCTTAAAGGTGGAGTCAGCAATTCCGGAGAACGCTTGTTGTCAAAATCACTTTTTGTCAATATCAGTGAATAGCTCCTCAAGATCTGCTAGCTGTCCGTTCTGTGTGTTACTACTCAGCCTAGGGTCTGCAAACGGGCATGTTGTTAGCTACAGTGGGCCCCCTTTGTTCATATTACCTTTGTTTACACACCAGTTTAAAGTTTACATGTATTGAAACCACATTTTATTTCAGTGCCAAGTATGGACAGGTAGCCGACCGTGAGGAGATATTCACTGATTTTGACAACAAGCGGTTTCCAGAATCACTGACTCCACCTTTAATATGTCTGCTCTGCTTTGGCAGCAGCCAGCTCCACCACAGGTCCTGAAGCTTCAGAGCGAGAGAGTCGGCCGCTGCCCAGTAAAAACCCCTCCTCCTGGTCCATTGAAGAGGTGATGCAGTTTGTTAGAGACGCTGACCCCACAGCATTGGCTCCACATGCTGAACTATTCAGGAAACACGTAAGTTAACACTAGCGCTTCTATGCATAGGCTCTGTGAGTGAAGCTAAAAGGTTGTGTGTATAATAGCTAGCCACAGTAGATCTCTCAACAGGTGTTCTTGAACCTCCTACGAGGAACTTTTAAATTTAACAATTTCACTCTGATGATCATAAATGACCTGTAAAAGCAAGACCGGCAGTGAAATATATAGTAGTGTGTGTGTGTGTGTGTGTGTATATATATATATTATTATATAGTAGTTATTATGAATGCCTTGGGTACCATTTCCCTGGAACACCAATACAACGATTAACGGCAGGCAGAACGGAACATCCTGTTTTTTATGAACTGTACCAAATCAAAGTATAATCTGCTTCACCATTGTCATAGCATTATTTATCTTAAATAGTCACATATAAATACATTACCTAGTTGTGACGCATCTTCAGTCTCTCTTAATGGACGTATGCTCTCTCTTCCTAAACGAATGCATGTGCTTCAGCGCTGGTGTCGTCAAAACACTTCCACTTTTAACCAAAGTAGCCATTGGAATCAACAAAAACTCTAAAGTTCCTCCTAGCTACTTTCAATAAATGAGTGGTATTCTTTGTTTCCACAGGAGATTGACGGTAAAGCTCTGATGCTGCTACGGAGCGACATGATCATGAAGTACATGGGTCTGAAACTAGGCCCTGCACTGAAGTTATGCCATCACATAGAGAGGCTGAAACAAGGCAAACTGTAACAGGAGCCAGGCAGAGCCATGAGCAATAAGCCCCAAACAGAGCCAGCACTGGGACACTTGGGCTACATGTTACTCTGAGACTCCACCTGGAGAGACTGACTACATGTTACATCCTCCTCCTGACTTCTGGAGTGGAGACAGTGTGCCCTGCATCGCTGACACATTACCTCATCCCCGCATCCGTGAACAGAAAAGCTGTTCAGGTTCCGACAGATGACCACTCCTTGACTTTATGAAATCCCAAAGGAAAAAGTTTCCCTGTAGTGTTTACATTGCATAGCACATGCGCACACATGGACACTTGTTTGTTTTTTTACGGAGATGAAATCTTTTGATCCTGGTTTTGGATCCCCAAAGATGGAGAATGTTTCTTCTTATATAAAGGCTTTTAATATTGTTGAATTTCCATTTACTAGGGAAGGGTTGGTATACTGTAGTAAAAAAAAATAAGAAAAAGAAACATACAAAAAAAAAATCAGATGTTCTTCCTCATGCTCTTCAAATTTCTCTCTGGTGTGTGCTGTTGATTATCTGTTTTCACTCTTCGAATGTATGCCTCAAGTATGGGTATACCATGGGGGGTATACCATGGGGGGTATACCCGCCCGCCTGCCCGAAGAATGCCAATGACGGTGCAGTCTATTTGCTTCACATATTTTTCCGGAATCATTTGGTCAGCATCATGTTGTATTCTGACACCGTTGATTTAAACCTGGCCTTCACCACCAGTGTCCTACATGCTCACTGTCTGCTGCGTGACATGTGGCGTGTTCTTGTGTCTTAGCGGGCCCTCCGTTGCCTCACACTGGTCCCCACACTGTTCTCATCAACGGCCGTTTGACTCAGAAGTTGCAGGCTTCTCCGTTTCAATGGGCTGATTGTAAAGGAAGTGCATATAGGACATGTCCAAGGGCTTTCTATGGTTAGTTTCTGATAATAAGTTTCTGTAATATTTTATTAGTCATAATCATTTAAGCTTGTCGGTCTGCCTGTGACATCAGTGTTGTCACTTTGGACCGCTCCAATCACTGTTAACAATGAAAACAGATATGTACAGTTTTATGGGTTTAACCATGAATATCAGCGACAGAATGTACATTTTGTAGAAATGTAATATTTTAAGGAAATCATATACATAAGTTAGAAATGTGAAGATAAAGGGGGATGGAGACGTGGCGAATATTTCACAGTGGATTCCGTTCCGCTTTTTTACAGCGCTTTTAGTTTGTTGAAATACTCCCAGTAATAGACTCTGCCTTGCTTTACCTATGACATCTCTCAGGTCGATGTGGTCTTTGTTAGTACAAGCTTTTTGTAGCATACTGTTTATAATATACTTAACAGAATTTTTCCTGTTATTCTCTGATTCCCCGATTTAAAAAATATTTGTGCCATATGATATTCGACACAGGATCGAAGTGATGTTGGGTTTCCCTCTTGCATCTTCTTATGAGTACTTGAAAAATGTTTTGCAAAAAGTCACTTGTCCATTATGTCACACCAGATAAACAATGTGTGTTTATTATGTTGTGTATTTCTTTTCTTTTTTTTATAAACTTACCAAAAACAAAATGATGTCCATGTGTTGTTACTTATTACAGCAAATTATTTAGACTGATCAATTATTTTCAGAGGGGAAGAAAAATAATTATTTGATTTCATGATTTTTATCTTCTAAAACAAATAAGTGATTTATGTCATTCAGGACATAGGTTGTCCAGTTTCTAAGATTTTTTTTGCACAATAACAGTGAAGAGGACAGAGAACAAGACAAAGTCCAGAATTTCCATTATATAGGTCACATCAGTCTGTGACGTTTGTTTTGAAATGCTTCAGAAATAAGCCAGGCCATGCTTGTTGATTTATGCCGGGAAATGTTGGACAAAACATGTCAGAGACTTTGAAAACAAAGGCAAATTATTGTTTGTAAAACTCCCAGCAGGTGTTCCAGCATTCTCAATTTAAAATACTTTTACCATGGATACACTGGATAACAGAAAGCTTTAGCTGCTTTTGAACCAAATTGTAAAGCACTTGAGTGGTTAAATGTCTCAGTTGTATACATTTGATGTTACATGAGAATGATGAGTCATTTTTGTGACATCAGTAGACTTTAAGCTGAAATCTGTTTTGTACCATGGTTACATCACTGACAGTTGATGCAGCGTGTGTGCTGAATGTATTGTAAACATCCCTTGTTTAACACATAGCATCCAGACACTGCAGTCTCCTCCACTGCAGAGTGTTGAAGCACTGAACCAGCTTACTTCAAAGTCCTGTACTAAGGTTAAGGTTTCCTAACTGGCTAATGGGTGTCATAGGATGAAGCATATCTGTTTCTTATGACCAGTTTCATCCTTTAAAGAAACTGACAAATTTGATATAAAAATAATAGAACGTTGTCAAGAAAAATAAGTCAGACACACATTTCAGACAATTTCCATTGAAGCCAACATTTAACGTGTTTCTTTACTGACATGAAAATAACAGTTTTGGAAACAAAATGTGCTTCAGGAGAGTTACAAAGTAAACAGTTTTTTTTTTTATATCCACTCACACTTTGTCTCCTAAATGACCTCGCAGTATATATACAGATTGTATAAATAATAGTGGTACAAATAATAAATTAGGGTGAAATCTTGTACCGCTAAAATGATCAGTTCAAACAACTCAACGAAACAGACGGTCATACAAATTTAAAGTCAGCTGTGATGTAACGGTGCATATCTAGGTATATTCCATGCCTCATTTGTTCTTGGCCTGTTAATTCACAGATTTAATGAATGATTTAATCACAAAGGGGTAACACAGTTTTTTTTTCATTTTTCAATAGAACATGTAGTACCACCCTGTAATGCTTTCAACTAAACTATGACAAAGTGCACTCCATAAGATGAAGTAACTGACACTCAACATTCACAACTCTGGTCATAACCATGGGACTGTTGAATACCATGCTCCACAAACCAATAAAGCAGCTGATGTTGCTGCAGTGGGAGTCTTATCAATACCGAGTCTCATAAAAGACCACGAACACACTAAACAAATACAACCAGTCTTTTCTCTCACTGGAGCCAAGAAAATGGACAGTATTTCTTCTTAAATGTGGCTGGTCCCCTTCACATTTTCAGCTGATTGAAGAGGTGAAATCAATATTCATACTTCATGATGTCTTAATGGAAACAGCAGTGTTAGCTCATTTATTCGCTTCTGCTATGAGGTGTTTTATCTGCTTAGGCTTTTATGTTGAAGCATTGCCAAGTAAAAAATTCAGCCAGCAACAAAAATAGCTATTTCCAGAAACACTTTCCTCATATTTGGACAGGAAAGTTCAGTATAAATGTGAAAACAATTAAGACATCCATTTTTCCTCTCGCTGTTAAGCAAAATAAGAATGTCTTCTGTCGCAACCGACAGCTGTTGCCAAAATGCATTTTTATGAAATTGAGGGCATTGGACTTGCCAAGTCATTATTAGCCCGTCATGTTAATCAGAGGAGAATCCTCGCTCCAGTGAGCTACTGATGGCTATGGGAATTTCCGAGGATGAGACATCTTTTAAGTCTCAGTCACGTCCTGCCAGCACAGAGCGGTCTGCTCTGAACAGGAACTATCAGGTTGTTTAGGTCTTCAGTGCACTCCAATAAAAATGACATGTGGAAACAAAACCATCATCCAAAAATGGAACCCATTTGTCTCTGCTGTAATTATAAAGTCAGGACATATCCGACAACATCTCCATTTCATAAAAAATCACACAGAGAGCCTGTTAAGCTGCCATTCACAGACACATTTCTGCTCCAGTATAACAACACTGTAGAGTTCAATTCTGAAAAGTGGAAACTGTTTCTGTAACTAGTGTGTCTCACCGTCACAAACACATTCATGAGCCACAGTTGAAGCAGCATTTGAGAGCATACTTTGATTGGACGAGTAAGAGTATGAGTTTGTTTACCAAATGTCCCCACATGTGTTTTATGTTACACGCTCTGGAGGGACTACCAGAGAGCGGCGCAGCAATTAATCCCCCTCTGCTGAGCACTTTCACTTCCTGGGGAGCAGCGTTGCAAGTCTCTGCTTCTTAATGGGCAGGAAATGGATCTCTTGTGGGCTGACCTTCTTCAGTTTGATGGCTCTGTTCTTAGGGAGCTTTTTAAGTGAGTTGTTGGGGTCGTGCTGCTCGCCCTGGGACGCCACCGACGGCACTCCGTAGAGCTGCTGCAGCGACGCCCCCTGGCTGCCGTCCCTCTTGATGGAAAAGTTCTTGGTTGAGACTCCTGAGAGGCCTTTGATCTTTCCACAGAGGATAGCAGGGATGGCGTCCTTCACCGAGACAATGACCTTGGCCGTCTGCGAGGTCCTGACTATTTCCAGGTTTCCTGCTCCGCTGAGAGACACCTCCTGACTGCGACTACTAGACCCACCAGCACTGCTGTCAACCACCCACTTATGCTGCTGGCTGAACTCCAGGGAAGCCAGACTGCCCAGGATTTTGGAATCTAAACTCTGAGTGCATTCAACGCCCAGAGACAAAGCAGCACCACTAGTATCTTTACCAGAGTGGAAAGGTAGCTCTCTGCTGGACTGAACACACTTTCTCCTCACAGCGGGCACTGACAGGTCGAGCACACTGTCCTGCTGTGGACTGGGATATTCCTGTTTCAGTTCTACCGGACACGCCCTGACAGAAAGGTCCAGAGCTTGTCCGTCCTCTAGGCCAGGTGAAGATGGGGACACATTCTGAGGCTGGAATGATGGCACGCATCTGCTTGAAGACAACAACGGAGAGGTAGTATCTTTTGAAGAAGTCTGAGTGCTTCTACTCACAGTGCAAACTGCTTTTGGCATGTTCCCCTTTGAGTCCTCGGTGTGAACGATGGGGACAGGGATGGGTAGGGGGATGGGCAGAGGCACTGGCAGCGGGATGATGACAGGGTAGGGGACTAGCAGCGTGGCAGGAGGGACTAACGGGGCCAGAGGGGAAGAGTAGGGAGGAGGGAGGGGAGGGAGTGGGAAGAAGCTAGAACCTGCTGACTGACATGGGGATGAACCTGCCTGGGAAGGGAAGAGATCCTGTAAGAAGGCAGCAAACGCAGGATTCTGCAGCAGTGAGAGCAGGTTAGCGTCCTGCGTCTGTCCTGCTGACTTCTGGTCAGCTGTAGGTAAAGCAAAGGTCAGAGGGTTCTGACACAAGATGCTGTTCTGGAGCTGAGGGCAGTTAGTATTCTGAGGAATTACAGAAGGGTTCATGTGTTGGAGGACCTGCTGATCCAAGACCAGGGGGAGTGAAACAGGGCTTTGGCTTGTTATCAAGTACGGTGCTGCCCCCATTTGGCCAAGCTGAGGCCCGGCTGCTCCCGCCATCTGGAGGTGGATGGGCAGCATCAGTGGGCTCTCTCCCAGGCACACTGGGTGTAGTACAGTGGTGGCCACTTTGAGCGCCACACTGCCTGGAGATTCAGCTGTGGGACTCACCACTGACGGTACAGGAGGCTCCACCAAGTTGGATAGCCCCCCTTTGCTCAGTCCAGCCCCGCTGCTGCCACAGGAATCAGCAGGAACCAGTGGATGTTCTCCATCCTCCACTTTACTGGGGCTTTCTCCTCCTCCCACCTTGGTGCTGCACACGTCAGTCTGGGACTGTGTCATGGTTACGGACACATGGTCACTCCCCTCCATAGTTCAGTTTGAAGAGTCAGCCCAAATCCTCATCAAATGCTAGTGACAGGTCTCATCCATTACTGTTCTGGGCAGCGCTGAAACACAAGAGGACAGTCGTTTAAAAAATGTCCTATAATGTGGAAAATCTTACACATGTCTAATGTGTAAGATTTAATCTGTTCAGTGTTGCAGAATTGACTCTGGACAATCATCATTTTGTGTCTAATAAAGCTCAGAGAGGATTATCAGGCATGTGTTTAATATTTAGCATTTTGGCTCTCAGAATTCAGGATCACAGCAGAATATTTCTTGAATTAAGATTCAAATAAATGACTAAAGGCATAAAAGACAGCACTTTGTTCAACTTCTCCTTGTCAACGGTCAAAGTACAGCAGCACAACGTGCAAGGAAAATGAATTTAAGTGTCAGGTTAAAAGAGGACACGGTAAATATTAATAATTAAGATAGAAATTGGGGGACGTGCTTAAGGATCGAAACAGCAGTGGCTAAAATGTCCTGACTTCTTGTCTTTTGTGCGAGTATAGCTCCAAATAGCTTCCTACGTTTCCCATAATGCAACCCACCCTGCCTGATAAATGACAATATCTTTGAAACTCCACACCTGTAGTTTGTAAAACTGTTTGTACTCCACAACCTGCTCAAGTTTGAAAGCCTGAGGAGTAGTCCCCGTTAAACTGACACTGAAGTGTTAAATCGGTGAAGTGGACCTTTAAATAATGTCCAACTCACTGGCCCGGTTCCTACACATGAACTCAGTGGAGGCAACTTTGTGCTCCCACTGTGGGAAAACTATACTGGACCATTAACATGCATTACTGCACAAGGCTGAGAGAGAATGAGGGGAGTTTGCCGTTCCTTATATATCATCAAATATCAGCGGGTAGTAAGTAACCGGGTTAGAGCAGAGCCATTGTAATCTAAGACAGGAAATTGAGACTAAAGCTGCCTGTTGTTTGAACCAGAACCCAATTATCCCCAGCTGTTACTGTCAGCAACGTAAAGGGAAACAGAGACGCTGCAATATGGATGCAATGACACTTTTCTTCATATATGGATCATGTTAAGCATTTTGAATTAAACCTGCTTGTTGCCAAGATGGATTTGTAGGCCTATTATTCTTCCCTCTATCTTCATCAAGCAGGATAACATATGTAATCAACTAATAACAATGGTAAGAAGTTCATTTTTAAAAGAAGTGTTAATTATTGTAAATCATTAAAGTAATATGTTAAGCAAAATGCCACACATTTCCTGTTTCAAGCTTCTCAAATGTGACCCTTGATGGTTTGATTTGTCCACCTCTTTGACCAAGCAGGTCAGGGGAAGAGGTCACCTCGATCTCTGGGAGACTGTAATGCCCATTTGTAACTATTTTCGGACATTTTGTTGACCACACGTAAATAATTGAATTGATAATGAAAGTCATTCTGAGTGGAATCAAACGAAAACATATCAGGTGTTTCTTCTTCACTTGAAACCCCTAAAACCTGCTCTTAGGGAGAGGTGCAAGACAATCCTCACTCCATTATGCTGCTTCTTCATCAGTCTTCATCTCTCTTTTCTTCCCCTCCTCCACTCTTCTCTCTTGGTCTAGGTCTCCAGTGGAGGAAGTTAAGCTTCGGGATAAGCAGCTGAAGTCACGGAGGCTTTTCGTTTGGGAGACCGGCGGAGACCCCCGAGCTACAAAGTCTGATATAGAAAACCTCAGTCTGGTCTGGGTGTATCTATCATTAGTTATGACTCTTTTATAAGCCTACTGTGTCTAGGCGTTCCTCTTCTCTACATGACACTTCCACACAACACATGTCCCTCCTGCACTGGGCTGTCAACCCTCATCCATCTGCATTGTGACCATCCCTCGGGTCAGGTGCATGGAGATACAATGCATCCGATGTCAGCGCGGTTAAATATTCATGCGGATGGGAGAGCCAACGATAACGTGTTCAGATCTCGGAAAGGGGAACACTTTAAACAACCTGACACGTTACAACTAACCATGTCACGGGCTCTAAATTTAAAAAACTTGAAACGCACATGCAGTTCCAATTTTTTTCTGGCAAAAAGGCGTGACACTTCTCTTCCTGGACAGCCTTCATGTGGTGTTGGGTTGCCTCAGTGAACAGCGAGGAGGGCTCTATCCCCCCAGGCTGGCTTTATATTGTTCTGTAGCATAGACGGGACATTGTAATGTGGCTCTCATGGATTAAACAGAGGATTGTACGGCCAGACGCTCGGCCGGTAACCTTGTCCATGTTTGGCACATTTATGGGAAAGGTCTGGGAAGGGCGTGCACCTCGGGAATACACACACACACACACACACACACACACACACACACACACACACACACACACACACACACACACACACACACACACCTAAAGATTCCTTTAAGAACCCAATATACTACTGTATAAAGCTGAATGAACTAAAAGGTCCTTATGCATGCAATAGACTTGTGTACCACACATGCTGCTTTGTCTTTGTAGGAGAGACTCATCCTGCAGGTAATGGGATCAAACGGTAGACAAAAGGACAAACACTTGACACGAGATTCCAAGCGAAGACATGGGCTGTATCATTTCCTCAAATACATACTGCTTGCAAACAGCTTCTTGTATTTCTATTCTATAGTACTTCACTATTTGTATTCCTCTTTCTAAAAAGAAAAGACATTCCAGGGAGTTTGCAGCGAGACATTTCCTGCTTGATAACATGGTCACGAGGTCCGTGACACGACGAAGCCTCTCTGACCGATATCAAAGAAGTCTTTCTTGGTTAAAACTCCCCTACTGTCATGGACTGGGATAGTTTGGGCCCCAACCCAGATAATATACTGAGTTTATTCCTCCCTGTTTACTTGTTTTATGAGAAAAGAGTTGAAAAGGTGTTGGAGAGCAGCATTAGATCAGGTGACCTGACGGCGACCACTAATCACCACCGGGCCGCTGACATGTAGCTGTAGGTCTCTCCTGCTCCGGCACACTGCTCCGACCTCCCTTCACTTGAATCATGTGTGAACAATGTCTAACCCTCCCGACAAGCAGCAGAAGAGGGAAAAGTTTAACCAGCAATGTCTAGAGCCAGCCAAAGTACACAGAGAGAGCATGTTCATCTTTGCTTTTTTTTCCAGTTACGTTATCTGACTGTGACTTTGCTTTGTCTCCGTGTTATCACAGAGAGGGAAGGTCAAAGAGAGATGTCGCCACTCTTAAAATTCTTGCAGATGTGCCAGAAGAAGTCAGCGAAATCTATGTCTCTACTTGTCCCTCCTTGGCTTTAAGTTAAAAGAGACTTAAAGGTCACATAAAAAGGATCATTTTTAAGGATCAAAATTGAAATGTGGGTTTCTTTCTGCATGGTTTCCACTGAGCAGCACAGTTCAGCACGGTACCACTAGATCTGGCTTGCGTTTCCACTGCTAAACGTACCCTTACCTGGTAGGTGGGGTTAATAGCTATGGTCAGAGTATACACAGTCTATGGGTAAGAGGCGTTGAACGGCGCTGGCTACGGCAGCTATACGCTACTATCGTGACACTTGCCTGAAGAGGAAAAATGCCACAGAATAAACAAAATGCTGATGGCTGACATTTTTCTCTGAACACTGCGGTTTATCTCTCAATCAATGGACTGCAGTGTGTAGCTCCACCCTTTTTGGGACCCTTTGGGATGGCTTGGTCCGCCCCAACCAAAGGGCTCGACTATGACTTGATAACGCTGAGAAGTCTGAATGGAGGTTTTGAAGGTGGAAAAAAAAAGAGAGAGTTTTTGTTCGGGGGATTTTGCATTATAGGTGACCCTTAAGTTTACAAGATGAATGACTACCATGTCCTCTGGCAAAATCTAACACCATATTAAAGCACACCAGCAGTATATAAGGTGTGAGAGAGCCAACCTTATTTCCACGAGCAGCTTTAGGTGGATCTAATCCTAAACCCAGCTTGTTAACAGAGTCCAGCTTTACTTCATACAGTCTGTAGATGTGTTTGTTCAAAACAATGAGCTAATGTGAGACAGAAGGAACAAACACAAAGACCTGCGATCCTGTTGGATGATGATGACTGTGCAGTGGTGGGGTGGTGTGTGTGTGTGTGTGTGTGTGTATGTGTGTGTGTCTTGGGGGGGGGGGGGTGTTCCTGATAAGACCAGCCACACCATCCAATGCGGTTTGTAAACTCCCACCTCATCTGTAAGAGCTTTGTGTTCACTCGCCAGTAACAGCTAATTGAGTAAATAGGCAAGAAGAGACCTGAGAGGGAGCCAAATGAAATCCCTCCCCTGTCCCTGGTACTGTAATGATTTCCACATTTCCCTTTCTCTCTCTCTCTCTCTCTCTTTCTCTCTCTCTCTCTCTTTCTCTCTCTCTCTCTCTCATTGATGGAATGTATGCCTTGCTAAGTAAACAGCGGGGAGAAGACAACAACGCCTTGGCTTGCAGTTGCATTAAAGAACGGCACCGTGGTCCCAATACATTACAAGAGTTCTCTGCTAATAGTAGTTTTTTCCCCTTTTTTCATGGGTTTTGATTTAGGTATCAGACCAGTGTGGGGAACAAAGCACCAGGGAATGTATGGACGGAGCATGGGCTGGTGATCTAAAGGTCATCGCCCCTCAACACCCCTCCGCTCCGATGGCCAATTACATCTCATTAGCGAGACGCATGGAGCCTCATCACGAGCTTCACATCTCTTTAGGCCGACGCAAGCTGCTCTCACATGGATGCAGATTTCCTTTTCATTCAGCTGGTTGTCCCCCCCCCCCCCCCCCAGCTGAGGTCCTAAATCCCACAGTAATAGTCCAAATGTCATGAATAATTCAACACCTCCTGATTAATACAGTTTTAATAATCATTGTTGCGTAACAACAAGTTACAAGTCACTGGTTTATCTAATAATTCCTTGAGAATTGTTATGTAAATTAACTATTGCACTCATTAGCAAATAGGTGATTGGACGAGGCACACTTAGGCTGATATACATATTTACAGAACACAATTTCCTTATACAAAAGCTGAACAGCTGTATTGGAAATTAGTATTACAAAAATGTCCACATTATATATGTTGATGTTTCAGTGATGTGAGTATGTCTGTTCTATTGTATTGTGCTTTGAGGATTTCTGGATTGTCTGGCGTGTTTCGTTTTTGAACCTCAGCTGTGAAGAGCAAGTAGGCCTACCCTTGGCTATGCTACAGAAAACAAATTCCACTAATGGCTATCTATCTATCTATCTATCTATCTATCTATCTATCTATCTATCTATCTATCTATCTATCTATCTATCTATCTATCTATCTATCTATCTATCTATCTATCTATCTATCTATCTATCTATCTATCATTAAGATACATGAGGGTGTAATAGACCTACCTTGGTATTTCTGACTGGGCACCAATATAATGAAACGCACCATTAAAAGACCAAGCTGTTAAAGCAGGCAGTTACAGTCCGACACTGCTGGGTTCATCTGAGGATATTGTCCCTATTTCTTCCCCGGTGACATTTTTATTTCCAACAGACCGTTACCGTCCTCCAGCCAGACGCTGAGGCCGGTCACTGGTGTGTCTGGTCCCTCGCGGCTCGCCATGAGAGGCAGGGAGGCTGTGCGCACGTCTCCACCACACATCACACGGCAACAACATGACGGGCTGAGGGCGCGTGACGCTCTGTTGCCATAAAGACAGAATATATGGCAGATAAAAGAGGTCCTCGCGCTTATTCATAGCCTCTTATGACGAAAGTTCCCGTTCAACTGGCGTCTATTAAAAAAAAGAAAAGAAAACGAGCCCGAGCTGACAGACAGCCGCACAAGCTAGCTGCGCAAACCGCCTCTGGATAATAAAAAAATATGCTTAAAAACGTTTTAAAACTGATAACTTGCCTCGAGCTAAAATAATAAGACACGTGCTGATGTTCAAAGCAATTCACGTTTTCGCGTGTACGCGACGTACACATCATAAAAGCCATGGCTCACCCTGTTTCATCCCCTCCTTTAATATAATTATCCCTTTAAATTACAGTTTTGCTACAAAGAACAACATTTACTGACCTTTCAAGCAATGGAGCGCGTTAACAGCTTTCCAAACCCGCCGCCCTTTACCAATTGCCAATGAAATGACCCTTTAAACTGTAAAATAAATGGATGAGGCTTCTATTTATCTCCTCATTGCGGTCCGTCGTAGCGACTCCAGACTGAAGCTGCGCACGCAGCACAGCCAGCGGCCCTCCCTCCTCCCTTCTTCACTGGGACAAAATTCATCAAAAATGAATTAATCAAGAAAAAAACAGGATACATAATATTAATCACCACAATGTAGGTAATCTCAAAATATAAAAAATGAATGCAATAAAAAAATCCATAGGCCTATAGTTACGAAAAATGTCGGTCTGCATTTTACCCCCAAAACAATTCCACCGAGTTTCATGAAAAAATAAAAAGGCAATTTGGTGCTGATTATGAGGAAACGAAGGCAATGTATATTTAATTGGTACACTTCCAATTAATTAAATCAATTTAATTGCTCTCAATCCAGACAGGCCATGGTTCTCAACCTGAGGGTTGCGACCCCACAAGGGCTCGCAAGTTAATTTTTCCTTTTCAAGATCTCAAGAAAGAAAAGTGAAATTTGCCTACACGCATGTACATCAACATACAAGTTAGCCTATGGTTTCCACTAATACATTGACAATCCATCAATATTTATTTGGGTTTAATTGAGATTTTCATTTATATATAATACATAAACATTTGAATTTTGGGTGTTGCAGACATGGAGAGAGTATTTTATTGTCTGACTTTAAACAGCACTGTGGACCGTATTGGCCTGAGTTGCAGATGACAGAAGTGGAGGGGAATGGAGTCTGGCAGCTGTGGATGAAAGTCTGGTAGTGACAGGCCCGGGTGAGCACAATCCCCTGGGTCTCCATATCAGTCCGGTCCAGCCTCGGGCTCTGCCTCTGGGCCCCGGAGCCTCTCATTGTTCCACAGAGGGGGCTGTTTTGAGGCACTTTAATGAGCCTCGCAATATACCCTGGTGGCCTTGTGGGGACTTTGGTTTGGTTACCTCTTCAGTGTCCCTCACCCCACCATGTCTGCAGTCACTCATATTCATGTGTGGAAATACAGCTCTCAGATCTGGAAGAGAGGGCTGTTCTCGTGATGGCTCACACTTGCAATCAATACTTCTTAACCAAAGATAGAACAATAATGATTAGACAGTTCACACCCATGCACACACATTCCAAATCATGCAAATATAAACTTGGATTATATCATAAACCCAGTTTATATGAAAGATCTAACATTTCTGCAGTTCTAGTACAGCTAATGGGATATCAAGCACTATTTTTTAAAGAATGAAGGGTAAGTCAATATTCACTAATTATTCGTATGTATAGTGTTTCCCCATTGGACATTAGATACTTGTTAGCAAACTAAAAGCCATAAACTAGCCGTCTAACTCTCTGACGGTGTGTTCAGACAGAACATAGGGAAATTTAGGTGGCGACACACAAAGCAACCAAATGGAGAACCATGATGCAATGACACTTCTGTGCAAGTAGAAAATGTTTAAACTGAATTCGTAGAGAGATTTTGCAGAGACAAGTGCGCTAATCAATCTCATTTTGTAATATATTAAATCTTGAAAAAAGGAACTGCCAAAACAAATATAAATATAGAATGAGAAATTGAAAAAAAATTAAAAAATCTCCCCAGCAGATACATGTCTCTCCCATCTGCAAAGAGTGAGTGCTCAGAGGCTGTGTGTGTTCTGTTTTGAAGGTCTTTTCTTGCCTTTGTCCATGTTTGTCGTAATCAGACAATGATAAAAGCCATGCTGGGCCGACATTAGCTTTTCAGACCTCTTCAATTCCGTGCTATCTTTAGAGCCAGAGGCCTGCTGTACAACACAAAAGACAAACACTGAATGAAAGACATGTCTGTGGTCAACCACCATCACAGTTTGTAGGACATTTCCTCATGGTGTATGTGTTGTAGAGCTAACCTCCATTCATCTCCATGTTGCCTTCTTATTGGCCCATTATACACACTTTGATCTCTCTCTCTCTCTCTCTCTCTCGCTTGAGAACGAAAAACATTCATTCACACACAACCATAGCCAAGCCACCCTGTCTCCAGTGTAAACCCAAGGTCAGGGTTCATGGTCACTCCGCCCTTTAAATGGTGGGCACCAAACAGTCCAGAGCTTTGTTTACCTTGTCTCCCTCATTCCTTCACTTACAATCTCAGCACAGTTGACACGCACCAACTGGGAACAAGGCCGTTTTTTTTGTCCGTCACAGGCTCCGTTTGACATTAGCCAGAGCAACACAAAGACAATTCACACTGACTGTTGAGAGTTGGAGCGCGACCATGAGAATGACACAACACATGCAGGAGTGACATGTTAATACTTACAATAGGCCCTACAGCTTGGGTCTGTTATGCAGAGAGAGGGACCTGTTCAGAACCTGTTTAGATGATTTTAGGACAGTTTATCAGCTGTTTCATCCCTCCGGCCTGGACACAAAGAGGCCTATTTTAAATGAAAACCCAATTTGCATTCAGTTACCCAGTGGACATTCTGCTGGAGAGTGAGCAGAACAACAGAACGCCCTCTAGTGTTTATCTGTGTCATCAGAATATTACTCAAGAAAACTAATAAACTGCAAATTTTGTTGCCATTTTACCATCTGGTATAGAACAGCAAAACATGTCTTTATGGTCATGTCAGTCTAAAAACTATGATATGCATACTATGCATTTGGTTTACTATGCATAACAAATATAGTATGTAGATATGGATCTACTGTTATAGAACTGTTTACCATGGATTTAAAACTTAACTAGTTGTTCATGCACATGACTTTTAATACACTTGATATGTATTGTCTTTCACTAATTCTACTCTCACAGTGTCGTTTAATTGTAAGAAATGGCGCCATCTTTTGGAACCATAGCTGTACTGCAGTCCAATACAGAACACTGTAAACAAAAAAAGTGAAGACAGTTTGTATCCTAACATGATGAAAAACCACATGAATCCTGCTTTTGTAGTAAAGAGAACCATACACTAGCCCAAGAAGTGTTCAGTTACTTCATATTTCACACTGTTAAAGTAAGTGTTTTATACAAGTAAAAGTCCAGCAAGTAATATGAACGTATGCAAGTATTTTCTGCAACATGTGTTTTAGGTAATAACATTGTATGTAAGAATTACTAAGAATTCCCCCCGGGGATGAATAGAGCATAGGAAAAATTAAAAAATTAAAAAAGTATTCAATGTAAAGTTATGGCCCCTGTGAGTGTTACAATATTTTAAATTAAACGAGTATTTGTTTTTTTTAAATGTCCAATCTTAATATTTAAAGTACCTCAAGCTGTCAAATACATTTTGTGGAATAAATGCATTAAATGACATGAAACAGAACAATGCATAGTGCATACCATAATTGCATACTGTCCTCATGTGGCTAAGAATAAGAGTAAATATTGAAGTTTAACACCTTTTAAAATGAAGAACAGTAGACATCACCCCCGACACAGATAAGCTGTTTTCCAAGCAGTCACATTTATTTGTCATTTTATACACAGTTAGCTAGGCAGCCTGTTTCTGCTAGCACTTGGCTTTGATAGGATTTACTATGGGATTTCCACAATGCTTACTAAAAAATAAATACAAGACAAAGTGTTCCACAGCTCAAAAATATACAAAGGGTTTGAAATGAGTGTAAACTTCATCTTTTTTGTCTTTTTTTTACATTACATAACAATTCATTAAGTTTGTGACAATTTCCAAAAGTTGTTGTATTTACAAATTTGTACAAAAGATACAAAGCCGATACCTACAGTAAATAGAAGTGGATCTGAAGTCCGTATGAAATGTGTCCAGTACCACGAGAGCTACGCTGCAATTCTACTGTAGTGTCGGTATTATGTTTTCTAAAAGGTCAAGTAAAATGGTAGGAGGAAAACAGTTGAATGCCACTAACATTGTGCAACGTTCTAGCCTTTGGCAGAAGCATCTAACTCCACTCCTAAAGCCGACGCAGAGTGTGTGAATGAATATTATCCCAGGAAAAGTCCAACAGATCCATGTACAGGTCTATAAATATCTCCAGGTACAGCCAGAGACAAAATGAAACTTCACAAACATCACTTTATCAGTGCAAAAAAAGAAAAAGAATAAAAAAACAAAAACAAGGTTGGAATGAAGGTTTCACAGACACAACCCATCGTGTACCCTGTTATATGACTTTATATGGAGTCCCATTAAGGCCAAAATTCAGTTGATATTTACAGTGTACCTATAGGTAGTCTTCCATAGGACAATATGGCTACATAGACTCATAATGGTTGAGTACCATCACTGCAATAAACACCATGTACTTCTAACATTGTTGTGGACAAAAAAAAAGAAGAAAAAAAAGGTGAAGGTCCTCTCCTGTAGCTTATGGCTGTTCATGTTCTTAATTTAATTCATGAGCTGCTGTCCCATCAGTGTCTGAAATATCATTTTAGAATGTGTCTCTTATAAACAAAATAGGTATCTGAATAGAATATGTCATTTATAAAACCAGAAATTCATTGCATGCCTCCATTTTTAATTCTAGGTTCATCTGAAGATGTGAACCGAATCGGGGAGCATGCTGAGATTTTTTTTTTTCTGTGTCAGTTATAAAAAATAAATATATTTATTTGTTGTGTGACACATGAATATATACGATAAACCGTGGTGGGTTACATTTTGTGGGGGAGACATTTGGTTTCAAAGCATCAGAAAATGCCACACCTCTAAATTCAGGACTTTTTCCTCCTCACATGACGACGATAAAACTGGCTGCAAAAAAAAAAAAAAAAAACTTCCATCCTCTCTTAAAAACTGAAAAGAAATCTCACAAAAACACTCAACTTACTGAGGCTTCTCTTCCTTATTGAGTCAAATAAGGTATTTTAGATCCTCCTGAACACTTTCCACTTTGCCTCCTTCAACAATTCCTAAACACACCAAAGTCAGCAAACCACAAAATGACCATTAGTACATTTCTCTTTGACAGCTCACCTGTTCCCCGACCTCAGACACATTTTGAACACGTTTTCATCTCCCATGTTAAACACCTAACCCCTCTTTCTCGTCTCCTCAGATTGTCCACTCAGTGCTTGGCTTTTTGACATTTCCTGTCTCGCCTTTTGCTACTCATTTTATTGCATGAGAATGTAAAGAATTGTAGCAATAATGTACAATTTGCTTTTTAAAGGACTGAGCGAAACATACAAACGTACCGGTGAGAATCCATGTCTCTCGGCTGCTGTCTCTCACACAGTGTCAGTCCTGATGTTTGGTGGGGGTTGCTCATAATGATTTGTATGACTGGCCCTAAGAAATGTAACCACTGTCTAATTGCAAAGGTATTCACAGAATACATACAGCGGATCCCACAAATATTTTCTATTTTTACGAGAAAATGGTAAAAATGTCAAACTGTGTGAGTTCTGAAGTTAAGATGTAATATTGATAAACTGTAGCAGGCTGAAAGGTGTTGTTCAAGTGTTGTAAACTAATTAGAAAATGTCAGCCTGTTTTTATCGGTGGGACTGAACTGAAATACATTTTTTATTCATTAATCCTATTTTTTGACAGAATGTATATGCTAAATAATGTTGTTCCCTGTTATTCTATGTGTATAAAACATGTTTGAACACGGGTAAAGTTGTTTAAAGTATCCACAGAATAACCAAAAAAGAACTATTAAACTCAGTTAGTTCATTTATGATTCACAAAATGGTTCATCGCTAAAGTCCTGTAAATCACATGAACCTCATTAAATGTTCCTGTCCTCACCACATCTCATAGATATATATATATATATTATAACTCCCTCTGCTCTGGTCCACTTGTAAACTAACATTCTCCATCAATTCATACCTTTTTGACACTTCTACTTGTGTGTGTTTAGTTCTACGTGGAGCCCTGTGACGAGCGGTCGTCGTGGGGGCTCCCGTCTGAGTTCTCTGCCTCTCCCTCAGAGATGGCCTGCATGGGCACGGGGTACAGTCTGCCCCGCGCGCTGTAGCGGCTGCTGTTGGCGGGCGGGGGGATCCTGGAACGGCCCTGCCTGGAAGCAGCAGTTGTGGGGAAGGCTTTCGGGGAAAAGCCCTCAGAGTAGGCTTTGGGGTAAGGGCTGGAGAGCAGTTCTGGGCCTGGTGATGCTTGCTGTTGCTGCAGGGGGGAGGCGGGCTCTTCGTGCTGCCTGTGTGACTCTAGCAGGGAGTCTCCGGGAGTTTTGGGTGTGATGGGGCTCTTGAGGATCTCGGTGGCTGACATGCGGTAGCTGGAGTCAGAGCGGCTGCCCTTCTTCAGCAGCAGCAGTTTGAACTCCTCGTTGGAGGTGCTGGATTTCTTAGCGTTCCTGTAGATGGGCCCCGTGACTCTCTGCAGGGAGGGGGGGTTGGGGGTGGTGGTGGTGGAGGGGGAGGGGGAGGGGGAGGGAGAGGGGCAGGGGGAAGGGGACACCATTGGGACCGGGGAGCTCACTGTGCTGCTGGGAGCCGTGTTCCCCGATGCAGCGCAGAGCCTGTTCCTCGCTCCCAACTCAGTGGAATCCTTCCTGCCCAACACTTTCCTTTTGGACCTGAATATAAAGGAAAAGAGATTAAAGCCTCTGGAAGCCTGGTCTGAAATAGTCAAAATCAATATGTCAAAGTTGGGTTGGCTTTAAAAAAAAATCTGATTGAAAATGAATGTTCATAAATATTATAAAACTGAGTTGAAACTGTATCCATAGCAACAGTCATTGTTTTTACAGAACGTTTGGGCAGAGAACTGCTGTGATTGGTTTAAAGTACTTATTGTGTTATAAGAACCAGAGCATAGCCCCGCCTCATCAATTTCTGTAAAGCTCATCAAACATAAATGACAAGATCTTTAATTCGTATTGATAAATATGCCTAACTCTTTTTTAGATGCTTACTATCACGCAACCAACTCCCCAAATGACATAGTTAGAAGGATTTTGTGGATATGGGTTTTAGAAAACCTCTGCAAACATAGAGTGAGAGACAAAGAGACTGTTCTCCCAGTTTCTTACAGTACCTGTGGATCATAGCAAACAGATCCTCCGTGGTCCGGGTTTTGGTGGGCGACAGAAACACATTGTCCTCCTCTGGCCTGGACTCATCGCTCAGAGGAGACACTGTACTATCACTGGGTGTGGAGTCTGTTAACAGGAAAATCAGTCAACATTTGAAAAAAACACTGCAGACAATGTACAATTGGTCAGCAAAGTTTCTATCATGTGACCCCCTAATGAATAACATGACATAGGACTGCAACTAACCACCACAGTCACAAGGTTCCAGGGGATCAAACTGAAGTCCCTTAAAATCGCTTGGTTTTTTTTTCACCAAAAAGTCCCAAAAGACTTTCAATGACAGAGTCCATTTGAAGCAGATCAGCTGACTTTTTTTTTAGTTTAAACTCTAAATAAGTAATACAGATTATCTTTTCAAAATTATTATCATACAACCGTTTTTTTTGCACCACTGACCAATATGTATATTGCCAATTGGGTGACTGGTCGGCCCAGCGAGAGAGATTTGGCTATAGTAATGAGACCAAACAGAAAACTATGAAATGTGAGGACCTACCTTTACTGGAGTAATCCTCTGTCTCTGCCGTGGCCCCCTCCTCCACATCCTGACAGGCACTTTGAGCTGACACCCCTGATGACTCATGTTCTGCTGCTGCGCTGCTAACAGTGCTAACTTCATTACTCATTAAAATCCCTTGCGACGTCTCTGATTGGTCGTCAGTAGCAGGCACTTTATCAAGACTGTTGGATGAAGTGTGCTGAACAGAGAGCGGAGGACCTGTTTTTATTGGACATGGCTCTTCTTCTTCTTCTTCTTCTTCTTCATGTATTTGCTGTTCTAAAGGTTGGGACTGGGAGCTGCCGTCTCCAGACCACACTGTCTCTTCTACTGATTCTACCCAAGTCTCTTCTTCATGGCTACCGGTCCTGTCTGCGATGTCTAAGGGCTCTGACTTCAGTCCGAATGCTATCATACTCTCAGAGAGATCTTCTCTGTCCTGAACGTTCCTCGTATCGCTCCGACACGCTACTTGTCCTCCGTCTACGAGCTCTTCATTTGAGCTTAACTCCGATTCACACGAGCCATTGGTGGGTGTTTCATGTTGCTGGGGGCTTTGAAGCTCTAAGGAGGTACTACAGGACAGTGTGCTAGTTAAGTTCACAGTGGGACAATTGAATTCAGAAGTTGTTTTGTCCTCATGACTTCCTTGCTGGTCCTTGCTGATGGGCCGGAGCTGAACCGAGTGCAGCACTGTGGGTGTGATGGTCATGGAATGGGCGTTGTACACTTCCGTGTTAGGTGGCGCTATGGGTTTGGCTGCCACTGGCGGCGGTTTTTGTTTATTTTGGTGAAAGATTGGAACAGGGGTCCGGTAAGCTAAACCTTTGCTCTGAAGGGCACTTAAGTCCAGGTGGGAAGGGGGGATCGTGGGCAGCTCTAAATCTCTCTTGGAGGTGGCCCCACCTTTGCAGGAGAGCGATTGCAACGATATCGATGTAAGAGACGACTTCCTTTCCGGGACTTTGGGCTTTCTCTTAACGCTGGCCGGCGAGAGAGGTCCGGGGAAGAATGCGGAGGAAGGGAAGGAGGAGGTGGGGGTTTCTGACTGACTGGAGTAGCCGCTGGACGGGCTGGCCAGGCCCGCCAGCCTCTCTGGAGACGACAGCTTGAAGTCTCCCTCCACCGAGGGCAGCGTGGGCGTGGTGGCTCTGGAGCCCGACTGGGACGTCTGGGACCCGGAGCTTTCCTGGGACTTGATGCACTCGATGACGGTGGTCCCCGTGGCTGTGCTGGAGTTAGACAGGGAGCGGTAAGGATCGCTGGACTTCAGATCGTTCAGGAGCCACAGGTCAGCGTAGTCTGACTGGACCACACCCTCGTTTTTGAAGGAATGTGCGTCTGTGGAGCTGAACATGCCAAAGTCAGGTAGATCAGCACAGCCCTCGACCCCCCAGACCACCAGGGGCTCCCTGACTAGTGAAGAGCTTTCTATGTGCCCTGGAGAGCCCGATAAAACCAGCTGCAGTTTCCTCTCTTTGGCGGACAGTGGCAGCGTCTGCCCGCAGGTAATCTTTGGTTCTTTCTGTTGGGGGCTGATGTTTTCCTCACTGCATATTTGCCTTAAGGATGAACTCCTTTTGGGCGGACACGGCTTGGCCTTTGGTTTTCTCAAAGAGAGGCAGCGTCTCCCCAGAGTCATGTTGCCGCTAAAGTCCGACATGCCGCTAAAGTCAGAGCCGCCAGCTGCATAGTTATAAGGGAAGCTTCTGCTGCCTTTAATACCACAGTCAAAGTGCATGGAGGTGTAGTAGCCTTCAGTGTCTACGGAGTAGTGTGAGACGCTGTCGGCCTTCTCCGACGGCGGTTTGTCAGAGTAGCTGCTCTCGCAGGTGGCCATGCTGGTGTAGCTGGGGCAGCCCAGGCTGCTCTCAGCCTCTCTGTTGGGCTCAGGGCTGAAGTCCTGCGGGCGCGGAGGGTCCGGGAGGGGGAAACTCCACTCGGCCTCTGTGGGAGTGCCCGTCCCTGCTTCCTCTAATATGTCCATAGCAGTGGAGGAGAAGGAGCCCGCCCGCTGGCTCCTGAGGCCAGGGTAATGGTCCAGCATGTATCCGGTCTGCTCGTCATGAGCCAGGCCGTGAGTGGCAGCGTTTAAAGAGAGCTCTGAGTCGCAGTGTGAGGAGCCCGTCAGCGGAGGGGAGGCCGCGGGGAGGAGGGTCTCTGAGGTCTGGGAGGGGCAGGTGGAGCTGCTCCCGCTCCAGTTCCCGCTGGAGGACTGGTGGTCGTCCTTGTGGTCCATCATCTGGCCTGCCAGCACGCCCGCCACAGAGACAGAGTGCACGGGGCTGCTGAAGGTGTCTGAACTGGAGGAGATCTCACAGCTGCCCATGTCGTTGGGGTTCCTGGGCAGCTGGGACCTGGTCCTCTCCATCCAGCCGCGCTCAGGACTCTCAGAGAGCTGCTTGTACTTGAGGCCCAGCTGGTGTTGGGACACGGCCTGGTCGTCTGTGCTCTCCTCCTCCTCCCCATCCTTCAGGCTCAGCTCCACGTGTCCGGGCAGGAAGTCCTCTGTGTGGAAGGCAGAGAGCTCCTCCTCCTCCTCATCATCGCTGTCTGCGTGCCCGTTGTCTATCATCATCATGCGGTTCCCGTCTCGGGGAAGGCTCCGGGAGCGGAAGCGTGCGTCCACAGCAGAGGAGCCGAACATTGTGTCTGCAGCGCTGTCAGGCAGGCAGGTGATGTTGCCCGCGGAGTAGGACAGAGAGAGGGAGATGCCCTGGCCTCGCTGGGCCCTGATCCTCCTCCTAGACGGCTGAGAACCTCCTCCTGAGATCAGGAAGTCTTCAGTCTGGCAGCCGGAGTCTCTGGTGCTGTGATGGCTGGCCAGCTCCTCACTGGAGGGAGTGATGTCGAGGCTGGCGTGGACTATCACCGCCCGCTCTCTGGAACCAGGGGAGTCGTCAGAGTCTGGGAGAAAGAAAGGACAATGAGTTTACATAAACATAAAAAAGAACTCAGATTCAGCTAAATAACTGGGATGAGCTGTGTACTTTGAACTTTCATTTCAAAAGTCAAAGTCAACTTTATTGTCAATTCTAAAGTATGTGCCAGAAATAAAGAGGAATCCAAAGTACGTGTCTCTCCAACCCACGGTGCAAAGAGTACAAGGTTAAAATCTGTCTTGTACATTATCATCATCATCAACATAAAAGAGAAACTAAAGAAAGACTTCTGTGTCCTTTGTCACAATCATGCACACATATACAAAGGCTTATGTTTATTTTTTGTTTATTTTGTTTATTTTTATTTGTGAAATCATTTGAACATATTCTTTGTGTTGTGTTTTCATGCTTTTAGTTTTTCTTTTTTTTTTGATATGTCTGAAATAAAGTTTAATCAATCAATCAATTCTTTTTACAGATGTAAGGTGTTCCACATGAAATAGAGCTGCTGTGGTCTGGGAACTTTTCTGCATGTCATTTCCCATCTTTCTCCCTGCCCTCATTTCCTGTCCTCTCAGCTAATAAAAGCATGAAGTGCTCCTAAAAATAAACCATACATGACTTTAAATACGCTATCCCATCTTTGGCTGAAGTCTCTCATATTAATGTTGATACATTCTTCTGTTGTAAACTGACACGGGTAAGATATGTACACAACACACACAACGCACTGAATTTTTTTTTTAACTGAACCATGGTCTCTTCATTGACTAAACACAGTAGTCACTTAGCACTCTGTAACAATGGCTTTACATACCTAGATCCTGCTGCACCTGTCTGGGAACGCCAGCCACCGTCCTCCGTCTCCTGAGCTTCCTCCTCCTCTGAAGCACGGACTGTGAGTGAACCAGCGAGCAGCGCACACTGGCATCTCTGTCAAAGCCTAGCCCTGCAACCGAGAACCAAGACAGGACATGTGAGGAATCTTTGTTTAGCGGCAACGGCAGCAAATCCTTCTTTAACTCTCACGCTGTCACATAAAAGTACAGAAAGAAAAAAAAACCCACTTTGAACTGAATTAGATACTCTACAAAAATAGCAGCCAGGACTTGAGGGTATAGTTCTCCTGATGGAGATCAAAGTGAAGTTATGATGTAAAATGATCTATGAAATTTCAGTATTAAAGACAGTATTTGTAAGGATCCTGCTCCCTGCTTTAGTTTTTTTTTAGTTGTTGTTTGTTTCCTCCTTGTTTTGCTGCCTCTCCCTCAGTCAGTGTAAGTTATGACTATCATGTGATGGCAGGTCAGGCCTTTTCAGCACCATAGCAATGGCCGGACTTTGCTTACAATGTGCACTTTTTTTATCCCCTAAACTGTCTCTGACTCGGCCACTGTGGCGCTCAAACTCCTCTTTTGAGTCAACGTGAGCGTGAAATAAATAACACGGGGCACAGGCCTTTTCAACAGAGTGGACAGAGCTTATTGGCATTCATGTCACGGCATCCTGCCTCGCAATCACATGCACAAAGCAGCTGAAGGCATGAGAAAGAAAGTTAAACCGGCCACAAAAAGCATGACTTGCACATTGAGGCTTGACTTAATTCTCAATTTATAATGAATGGCAGGATTGCAAATATATGTATATACAGTATAGATGTTTTGCAACACAGCAACATGACACAATAAATGTACAATGTTAATTAGGAGAACAGAAGTGTTTGCAGTTTAAGGACAACTTGTGGCTCATTTGGTCTGACTATTAGCCTTAAGAGCATAAGTAAATCTTTATAATAAGGTTTATTTTGGGAAATATGCAAATTTCTTATTTTTTCTGCCAATAAACCACTCTCAAGCTATGGCCAGGAGACGCTTATCTTAGCTTAGAATTAAAACCAGCTAAATAACATCTAACAGCACTTCTTAAGATCATTAATTAACATATATAACATATATATATATATACATATATCTAAGCTATAGGCATCTCCTGGCTGCAGCCTTATATTTAACAGACAGGAGAATGCCATCAAACTTCATCTAACTGTAAACAAGAAAACAAAGTAGCTTTTTCCCCAAAACGTCGAACCTATTCTTTAAAGAAAACGCTAAATTACAGCTAGCATCGCCGAGAGACTAAAAAAAGGAACAATCGCTCCTGACTAAGATGTTTTAATTTTGCACCACAGACATAAAAACAACAAAAACACAATGTTTTTCAATTTACCGGTCACATTAATGGGGATGACACATGAGTTGATGACTTGGGAATTGCATTTCATTCGTTGCTCTGGGGTGGGCAGCGGCAGAGCTTTGGACCAGTTAGTCTGCTTGTCCAGGGTGGAGGGGACGTTAAGGATGGGAAGCTTAGAGCGGTGACCTAGGGCCACCCCGTCAGTGTCGGGGTCAGGGGGCGCAGCCTGCAACAGATGGATATTTGCATTGGTTAGGTTTGTTACGGTTGTTGGTTAGGCTGGCATTACATGAGCAGTGGGGGTTACACATGAGCAAACTCAGCTGGAGGAATAGGGGGGGGGGATGTGTAGAGGAGAGGGATTAAAGTCAGGGGTTACAACGTAGCTGCTGTCAGTGTCTTTATTTGGTCTCTTATTAAAACTTGCAGCACTGGCAATGGCAGCTGCTGCTTAAATCAATACACATGCCTTTTCCTGGAGCTGAGTGTCATGTTAGGAGTGCAAAGTATCCAAAAAGAGATGGAAATAAAGAGCATGCTTTTGAAAGAGAGGGAGAGAGAGAGAGAGAGAGAGACAGAGAGAGAGAGAGATTCAAAAGCCCAATAAACAATCTACTCAGCAAGTTTCATGCAACAAAAAGAAGGAATTAAAATAACTTGTAAAAATCAGGTCAAATGTGAATAGTGCTGACCACCACCGCCTGACTGTAATCCAAGCCTACTGTATAACCAAACCATGTCAAGACTGTTTTTTTTTGCCACGGGCTGTACAGCACATGTCATGATAAATACTATTGCTGCTGAAGAGAAAGAAAGAGTTGTGTCCTCTCCACTCCACTCAGCAGCTGTGCGTCACACACACAAAGCATAAACAACACTAACTTCCGCCCGCTTTTGGAAACTCTTAGCTCATGCCTCGGACAATCTGCGCGACCCTGCTCCTGCATAATAACACTCAAGCAAAGTGTCTGTGAAACATCTGAGAGGAAATAACATGACTGCAGCATTCCTGTGAACGCCATACAGCCACGGTATCAATCACCACCCTCAGTAATATCCTCCCCTCTTTGACTCCAGCTCTAGCTTTTTTTCAACCAGCTCCTTGGCCCTCCCCAGACTCCTTCAAAACTGGAACACTGCGGTAGTATTATCACTTATATAGCTGCTGCTCCGTGCTAGATACATTTCAGGCTGTTAACTCCTTACCTTGAGATTCCTACACACATTGGGGTGAAACCGGGAGTGATTCTCGGGCTGAACTGGTTCCCAACCTCCTCCTCCTCCTCCCACACAACCCACACCCACCCCCCATTTTAAAAGCCCTGTCTCTCTCTTGAGCCTATTGTGCTCTCTGTTGCCAGCAGACCAATGGGACCCTGGCCACAAAAGAACCCCCCCCCCCCCCCCCCCCCCCACCGTCTCCTTGGAAACTTCTACCCGACTAGAGGTAAAAAAATCAAAAGGAGAGTATATAACAGCTGATCTGTTTTTTCAAAGGGGGTTTGAGGAGTGTCTGAGAGCAAAGGGCCGTAGGTTTTGATTCAACATGTTGGGGGGGGGGGGGGGGGAATATTATAAGCAAGGTTGGGGGGTCCCTCCAGCAGAAAAAAACACTTCATTTCCAGCATTCTGTTGAATTTCTATGCACCAATTTGTGCCTTTTTAATGCATTCATTTATGGTGGGAATGTCTTTATTTATGTGAAGTAATAAGAGACAGAAATGCAGGTACCCCGGTGACACAGATATAATGGAATACAATGCAGTAAGGCTCTCAGGTAAAGCCTGCACATTCATAACACATCACATGTTTCAGGGTGGTTTTTTTTAAGGAATCAAGATGAAGATGTTACTCCACTTTGGGATCATTGTCTGAAATCTTTGGGAAATATAAAGTTACAGGTAAGAAGATTATATAAATGGTTTGCCCCCTTTACATTTTTTGGAGAAGGGGATTGTCTTGCAGGTTTTTTTTTAAAGGAGACGAATTGACCTCTTCTAAATATTGACTGGGACATATGTACGCCTATACGTCAGAGAGGTAGAGGAGAAATGGAAGGAGAGTGGGGAGTGGCAGTATGCTATGCTTAACCCCCTTTCCACATGCTTATCTCTTTCTCACACGGTGGGCATCCAGCGCGCATACTGCTGTATATCCAGGCTTTAAAAAATCACAAGGCTGTCAGCTCCTCTCTCAGGGATGGGTGGAAGGCAGAGGAAACCGCAGCACAGGAGGATCATGGGTAATCACAGACGCAAGCTCCTGGAAGTCAACCCCTATCATTAGATGTAAAAAAAAAAAGCCCCATGCTGCTGGGCTGCTCTGACCGTGGCCTTCACAGCACACACATTCCTCACATACTGAACGCCTCACGTGAACTCTGGCCGTCTGAGCGCTTTAAAAAGGTGGACTCAGCCATTCTGGAGAACGCTTGTTGTCAGAATCACTTTTTTTTGTCAAATTCAGTGAATATATCTCTGCTACCTGTTCAATACTGTGTGTGCGCTGAAAATAAATCCACTGTTAATTCATACACAGCCTAGGCTCTGTAAATGGGCATGTTGCTAGCTACGGTAATAACAACGTGTACTAACAGTGTTAATGAAAAAAAAACATTTTGAATGCAGAGTAGAGACAGGTAAGCGGATCGTGAGGAGATATTCACTGATTTTGATAACAAAGCTTTCTCCAGAGTTGCAGACTCCAGCTGCGCTGTTGTTTGGCGGAGCTGGCAAACAAACAAACAGGTTCCTAACTGGTTGGTGCACTGCAAGCTGTCATTAGAGGCCATGCAATTAAAAGGAGATTTGTTATGTAAATGACAAGGAGTCAAACAAACAGGTAAAGGTAAGGAGTTGTGAAGTACAGTGTGACAGAAGGAGCACACACACAGGAGGGAGGGAGGGAGGGAGGGAGGGAGGGACCACTACCTTTCTGCTCCACGGAGAGAAGCGGCAACATTCGGTGGGTGAGGAGGAGCGGGTGGATTCAAACTGAATGTACAAGGGCAACAAAAAAGAAAGAAAAAAAAAGACCACAAACAAAAAAGTAACAGAAATGAATATGGTGATATTCAACACAAAACATACACATGGGACAAAATAAATAGACAACTGAGGGTAAACCTTGTGGACAGGGCAGGCTAATGGGATGGAACCAAAAAAATGTATTTTCACGTGATAAAAAATGAAAAAGACCACATGAACAAGTTAGAGACACAGGCACAGTCCACTTCCTCCTCGTTACCTGTGACAGAGTGGTTGGCGCTCTATCAAGGCTGCTCTCTGGCTGCTTGGAGCAAAGAATGAACATTTCACTTTCAAAATGTACGTCATCAAGTTTGAAAAAAAATAAAAAAATAAAACTGGAAATCAACACGTGAAAATAAAAATGCATTTAAAAAGAAATTTGAACATGTGAGTTGCGTAACATGTTAATATGATAGCAGAATAAAGACATTATACAAAGACGCACTCTGCCAGATTACTATTACTATTGAACTGAATCAGGATTGTATTTGTTAAGTGACTGACTGTCCATCTAAAAGTCACATGGCAATGACAAAATGGAACAAGAAAAGACTGTGTGAGGATCTACAAAAAATACATGAAATTCTTCGTGTAAGATTTGAACCACTGACCACAGTTGTTGGACTGCTGGTATGTTGATGTGTGTCTGTGTGTGTTATATTGTGTTGTGTTGCTGGGTATGTAAACTGTACACACACACACTGTTGCTCTGCACAAATGAAGTTCCTAACGGATGAATCAAATTCAATGAATTGAATTGAATTGAATATAATGTGTGTGGTCTCACCGTTGTCAGATCTATGGCACTCTTCCCTTGCCTGGGGCTGATGTGTGGGGAGGTGTACATGGGCATGGGGGGCACTGCAGAGAAGGAGATGGTCACCCTGCGCTCCCTGCTGCCCGAGCCTCTCCTCTGGTGATCTGCAACAACAATCATCATGTGTGTGATGATCTCCACTATCAACTCACATGTCTACATGCACATTAGAACATTTAAAGAGTATAGCTGAAATACTGTCTGTGGAAAGATCCTACCAAAACAAGACTCCAGTATAAGAGATGGGGGGGGGGGGGGGTCGCAAAACACATCGGACACTGACTGACAATGAATGACTTCTGCCCTCCCAATGAGAGAGGTAGGCGTTGTTATATAGGACTGAATGGGGTGTTGCTGTTCATTAACAGTATTTTAAACAGGCCCACATTCTCCATACAACGCAGTCAACAAAAAACACACACAAAATGACACCTGAACAATTACCATATGAATGAAGTCTGAATGAATTCCCTGTGTGAACTTTTACTCATTTACCACCATTTTCATTTTCACAAAAATATGATAGATTGCACTTGCAATCTATGCAAAGGAACATTTGCAATTGAACGAGCCACACTACTGCTGTTACACCCAAGCTGTGGTTGCAAAACGAGTCCACTAGAGGGCAGAACAACACCAGAATGACAGCGTACTAACTAACACCATGACCTGGGAAACATGTATCCCTGTGGTGGCTCAAGTTGGTAAGAGAAATGAACTGTCAAATAGAGTGGATACATTGTAGAAAAAGCAGCTCTTTAGTTTTGCTCTGCTACTGTCCTGTGGTCACACCAAGCAGCGTTTGGGTGGGGGTGGGGGTGGGGGTGGCTTACCTCGGTGCAGGGCCCACAGGCTGAGGTTGGCTTGACTGTGGAGCTCTTCCACACATACTGGCCGCGTGGAGGGGTAGAAAAGGTTCCTCCGCTTGTGCCAGGGAGCTTGGTAATGCGCTGTCAGCTTACTCTCCACATCCAGGTTAGACACCGCTGTCAAACAGAGAGAGAGAGAGAGAGAGAAGGACCAGGTCAGCCAACAACTAAAGCACGGTCCAAGAAAACACACATACATCCCAGTTTTCTCTAAACCCCCCAGCAGTGCAAAATGTTTTTACTACTTAAAACATACTTTTACAGCCTTATTGAAGCCATCCCTATTGTACTTGGTTAATGTGTTATTGGTTTCTAAGCTTGGTTCTCCCTATACTGTATCAAACAATCACCCAGCCTAGGTTTCAGCAGGGGGGGGGGGTAACAGTTCACGTTACTCAGCGCACGTTACCACTTCAAGTACTCTTTAACATCATTCTGAATACGTGAGGTGAAAAGCCCTGAGTCACTGCTTCTTTTGCTGCAGTGAATGCATTTTTCTACAAACACTGCGTCTACCTACAACATGCAGTGGGAAAGGCAAGTTGGCTTCATCACAAGGGGGCTCCACGGGGGGGGGGGGGGGGGGGCTATACAAACCAATGCTTTAACTTTCCATTCTGGCATTTGTGTGTTGTTCCAAACTGATTAAGATCATTAAGGTCAACTCACCCACAATGTGGTCGCATGAGAGCAGCTGAAGGTTAGAAAATGGTTTTGGGGGGTGAAATAGCAGTGTCTCATATTCTAGAGGTATAATCAGAGCCATGCCAGCGTTTAGCAGGACAATAGCCTGTTCACTAATGCAAAGCAGCCACACACACACACAACAGGTAATGGTGAGAGCCGATACTGTGACTGTCATCCTCTAAACACTGAGCAGTATACCTGGCCTGATCTAACCTCTCCCCCTTACACCTCCTCGGGTTGCACAAGATCTCAAATGACACATGTAGGGTTTGAGTTCAGAAGGAGCATGGCCCGCTTCATGTGCCAGTTGAGAAAATGAAACACCTCCCCCTCCCGAAAAACCAAAATCCCTCTCTCTCACACGCGCACACACACGCACGCACACACACGCAAATAGAATAAGGCATCTCACATGTATCAGACCAAATCTACACAATGGCTAGTTTGCAGCATAGAAGTCAATAGTCTGATAATAAACAGCATCAAAAACATGACATTGGCGTGTCAGAGAAGACTTTACACATCTGCAGGAGCGTCTAGAGGGATTAGCAGTGCTAAGCCTTTTGCTTCAGGAGACGGACACATCTGTCAGTCTTCCCTTATACCTGGCCGACAGTTCTTGGGCTCGTCCTTGACCCGGCAGCTTTACTTTAAACGCTCTCTGTCTCACTCCCTGTGTCTGCTGCGAGGCAAAGCACGCACCCAGTGTGCTTTGTAGTCCGGGCCAGAAGCTAACTTCATGTCTGTTTCACTCAGAGAAGACGTAGATCAACTGTTGATGGCAGCAGCCCAAAGGTCAGCAGGGCCTGAAGCTCAGCCTGCTGCCAATCAAACTTCTCCCTGTGCAGAGTGATTTTATATAGCAGACAATCCCCAGGTGAAGCTGCATGTTTATTAGCTGCCCACAGATGACTTGAGGTTTTCCATAGAGCGCCCTTCGAGTGGTTGACCTCGTCGACCCCGAACACAAGCTCTGTGCTGCGTCTGCTCGGCTGTGAATGCTGGAGGTAAACTCAACCAACGGTGCATTGAGGTTTGTGGAGCAGTGCTGCTTTTCTTTCTTTCTTTCAAAGGTTTTTTTATTAAATCGCAAAGTAGCAAAGCAACTGCAGTACAATGGATTACAACTTTTTTCCCCTTTTTTTCCCCCCCGAACATACCCCACCCATATCCCACCCTCACACCCAATCACAAACAACAGTGCTGCTTTTCTAGAAGCTTCACGATACAATATTTTTTCACTAACCTATACTGGTAACTTTGCTTGTGTGTTGTGATAAAAAAAATCAAGCTAACAGCCTTATTACCATTAAAGGTGCACTATGCAGTGTTGGGGAGGGGGATTTGTTTACATTTGCAGAGCCTGCAGTGTAGTTCAGAAAACATCAGAAATTAGAATAGGCTACATTAAAAATATATATATTTTGAGCCACCTGGAAACAAACGGAAGACTAGAATATGTTTGTGAACAAAGCAGTGGGCCCCCCCCCTGTAACCAACAAGAGTGAAACTACGTTTTTAGGTAGATTTCTAACTTCAAACAGTTTTCCAGGGATCCAATTTTCATATGAGAAAAAGTTTGTTTATTCAGTTATGAGAATGTACCTTAAAATATTCTCTTCTCTGACACACAACAAAGTTACATAGTGCACCTTTAAATTCTTAGTAATTAAACATTTTAGGGAAGATGGGAAAATTTTTCCGATATTGAGTCCAGAATATAGAGACCCCTCTGCAGATAATTATCTAGTACGATACAGGAGACTTGGCTCAGCTGAATTTAGATTAGCTTAGCGTAGCATAAAGACTGGAAGCAGTGGGGGACAGCTAGCCGAGCTCTGGCCAAAGTTCAGGGGACAATCTTGTTGTTACACAGCACGTAACTCTCCCTTAAAAAACAGATATTGTTGTTTTTTGTAACATCAGGAGACACACAGACAAACAAGATAATGTGCTAAGGTGTGTTTTTATGAACTTTGTACTTAGCCGAGCTAGCTGTCTACTGGCTCTCGAACCACACAATCTCCTCACCACACTATCTGCAAAAAAAAAAGAGCGTAAGCACATTCCCAAAAATGTCAAACTGCTCCTTTTCTGTAATATTGTGACACTGACTCGAACTGCTGCCCCCGCCACCCGATTTGGGATAAGCGGTTGAAGATGATGATGATGATGATGGTGACTCGACCCATGTGACTCAACCAAAATGTTCATCCTTAGCATAGATCCTACAGGTCTGTGGTGCCGTATTGTCTTCGGTTTATTGGTTTGGGGTTTAGTATAATCTGTCAACCCATCCTGATATGTGTGTTTCATTGACCTATGCTGAAGAGTTGACCAGGCTCAGCAGCACAATGTGATGTGTGTGGTGTAGTGGACTGTGGTTGAGAGATAAGTGAGTCAGCAGTGATGTGTTTGTCAGCCTGTCCCACTCCCTCCCTGCTGAGATGTGAACTGTTGGCCCGCCATGCGACACCCTCCCTCCACGTCTCCAGCAAACCAAAAACCCTGTCCGACAAACAATCACAAACAACTAGGACACAGCCTGCACCCCCACCCCCACCCCTGGCCTAAGAACACACTGCTGCCTCCTTTCACATTGCTCAGTGAAGTCTGTGACTTTTGGTCCAATGAGGCTGTACAAGCAGGCTTTCTATTGGAGACATATTTCCATGATGTGGGGGGTCAAATTTCTTTTTTGGCATTTTTTTTTTTTGGTATTTTTTAATTTTTTTTTATGCTTTATTGATAGTGTAGAGACAGAGTTGAAATGGGGCAGAGACTGGAGTGACATGCAAAGAACGACCACGGGCTGGAATTGAACCCGGGTCCGCTGCTGGCCGAGGCCCATGGGGGGGACGCCCTACCAACTGAGCTAAGGGCGCCCCCCCAACATTCTGATTTTAACTTAAAAAATATTACATGAGAATGTGGCGGACAACGTTTACAATGGGAGAGTCGTGGTCAGCTGTTACCCCCAAGTAAGGCCAAAGAAAACACACACAGCAGCCTTGAGTAATGTCACTGACCTCTGGGCAGCTTTCTCCTTCTATCACACTCAGGCTGGGTGGATACACCGTGGGCCTACTGAGCCCAGACAAGCCAAGACTTTCTGAGATTTTCGAACAAATCAAAACTTGTCTTTCTTCTATTTTCTATGGTTATTTTCACTGAGCATCACCCCGTGAACTTTCCCGTAAAAAAGGTGAAATCAAACAGTCTATAATCTGCTGCATGACACAGCCTATCAATCTCTCCTCCTCCTCCTCTTCATCTTGAGAAGGATCATCCCCCCCCCAATAAGCCCACAGCGTTATCAGCCCTGCAGGCCAGGAGGAGGGAGGGATGAAAGCCTGCACCCTCAGACTGCCTCTGTGCCTTGTAATTTACTCTGCATTGGCCCAGACAGGAGGAGCCAAGCCAAACCCCCCATACACAACCCGCACTCACACGCCTACAACTCTGCCAGCGGCCTGGGAAAAAAAACACAGCCGCAGATGTCCCGTCATTAGGTCACAATGTAGATAAGGATCCACTTCTTCCCAACTTCATAAAGCATGAAGACTATCCCTGCGTTCCAATTCCCATACTTCCCATATAACTATTAAGTATGCCAGAAAATTGTAGTATGCTGAAAACACATAAATACCCCACTAACTCCAATAGCACTTTGGAGTATTCGTCTATATTCTTGACATTTCTTGACATAATGAAAAAAAACTTCCTTATGTGATTTTTTTCCTCTCCTGTGGCCCTAAAACTCTTCCTTACATTGGTATGTAGTGTAGTAAAAAGAAAAAAGTATGTGATTTGGAACGCAGGGTATACTGTATGTGTGGACTGTGCTCACTCAGTCAGCCCTGTGTATTTCAGGTGAGTTAAAGGTGAGTTCAGTTGTATACTTTTCCCGTCATCAGACCATGCAGCAACAGCTGTGTGTCGGCCGGGCTGCGATCGCACTCCACAGCGCAGGTGAAAGGGGGAGTCAGTGATTCTGGTGTTAATACACAGCCTAGGCTCTGTAAACTGTTATGTAAACAAAGGGTATGTAAGCATAGTGGGCGCACTGTAGCTAGCAACATGCCTGTTTGCAGAGCCTGCATAATAATAACACTGGATTTCGGTACACACCCAGTACGGACACAGGTAGCGGATCATGAGGAGCGATTCACTGATGTTGACAAAAGAAGTGTTGTCCAGAATCACTGACTCTTAACTAACCCAGCAAATGCCTCCAACACAAGCTTTTCGTGCTGTCACCTCTTAAAATCTTGTGACGTCCAAAGTGCGGCCATGTCTGTCTTAACTGCTGTGGTCGAGGAGGTATTGAAGCTAAAAAGAAATGTGGAGTTAACATGCATGCAGCCTCAGTAGATGACACAGTACCTTGGGATGTGAGTGTAACGCAGCATCCTAGAGCCATGACAAGAGGCTCAGTGTGTGGTGTCACATCAAGCGAGACATAAAATCAGTTATTGCTCTCTGTCCCTCAGTCCCCTAAACAGAGAGCCTGTGTGTCTGTCCCCTCATGTCCTTACAGCAGCGTCTCCCTCTGCTCCAATGCCACGCTGACCTACAGCTCCAACCGCAACATCTGCTCCCACTCCCCCCCCCCCCCCCTCCCCCACCCCCATGTATGTTCCCCTTCCCCAACCCCAGCGCCGGGTACAGATGGTCCAGCCAGGCCCCTGACTTGGGCAACCACTAATCTGTTTATGGTCTGCTACAGGAGAGTTGGAGTGTTAATCCAAAGACCGCTGAAACAACACTGACCGCTTAACCCACAATGGAGGATCATCAGGAAGGGGTGCTGCAGAGGCATGGCAAGGAGAAGGATTCGCAGGACGCTGGATATATACAGTACTTGAATCTGTCCCTCCAACATGATAACATTCAAGTACCAAGTGTGTCATTGTCTTAAATTAATATATATAACTCACTGGTATATATAATGCTACTTCAAAAGTTGTGCTGGAAATCTCACTATTTTCATCTGGACACCAAATCCAAAAGGCATCATTTCACAACATAACATCTGGGTTCATTTCAGGATATACACTGCAAGACAAAAAACAACAAAAAAACAAAAGCTAACTCACCCGAATCATCGGGCAAGAAAGAACACGCGTACAGACGCTCATCAAGTTGCTTAGAGATATATTTTTGCCCCAAAAATATAAGATGAAAAAACCCAAATCATCTCGCTGCTGGGAAAAAAAAACAGACAGACGACAGAAATGCTGACCGTCAGCTGATGGAGAAAGTCCTGCTCTGATTAGTAAAAAACACAAAGAGTCCTGATGCCAGTATAGGCATGGAATAAAAGCTGTCTCCCCTGGGTAATCCGCTCTGAGCCCACATCCTCCCAGCTGATGGTGACGTAGCAGCAGCAGCAGTTGGGGGGGTGGGGGGGGGGGCAAGATTGTTTGCATTTGTGGTAGAGGGACCCGGCTCAAGACCTGCAGATACTTTAGGTTGAAGGAAACAACTGTGTTCAGGGATGTTAAGTTGCTGAAAATATTACTATGGTGTGCAAGCATGTATGCTACACAAAAGTAGTAGTAGTGATACTATACATGTAATACTTTGATTTTCACCAACCCCTGTCCTAAAGAAGTCCAGAAGAAGACACTGGGTGTCACATTTTTCATTATTTATTAACTTAATAAATGAAGTGATTGATGACAGTCGGTGTAGGCTCTAAAAATGTTGGAAAATGCTCATCACAAGAGCCCATCCAGCAAAACCATAACACATCAATTTATATTAAAAAGACAAAAGAAGCTAATCCTCACATTTAGAAAGCAACAAATGTTTGGTGTTTGTGCTCAAAGTGATCCAAATGGAAACAGCAGAGACCAAGATATCCTGGCTGTAGTGTGAGTGGAGTTCCAACGACAGGACACAATCCTACATTTCCCATAATACAACAGGTCACATCTCCTACTCTGCATTGGCCCGGACAGGAGACAAGAAACCCTTTCTGCTATACAGTAATAACGTTTATGTCTCAGAGCCCAAGTCGAGAATAAAAATAAATAAATAAATTTAGTCAGGTTACTTCTCACTCTTGTGTCTTCCAATGACGTGCATGTTAGTATGCCACCAGCGCACCTTTTCAAGAGACAAGGCTGTCCTGGCTGCACCTCACCTGGGGCTTTGATGTGGACTAGCAGGTGGGTCCTGTGACCCCTGCTCGGAATGTGATGCTGGGAACCAGGGTGCCTACAGAGGGGGGGGGGGGGGGGGAGTCTAAATGAACCATTGTTTCTGTTCCTCCGCTGCCTGCAGGTATCACAGAGCAAAGGGCTGCTAAGCTGTAATCAAACCACCGGATGGCTTCCTCAAGTTCTTTCCTGTTCCTCGACACCACTCATTAATTACCTTGTCTAGAAATGAAAAATAGACCCCCATCCGCCCCCTTTATGGCAGACAAATCTATTTATAGTAGGGGCTGGGCTATACAACGATCATGATAATTGTATTGATAGAACATTAACAAATGGTTGATATAAGATGGATACAGGCCTATAATTAAACCATGCATACATCAGGAGTGGGGGGCACTTAATCACCTTAACCACTGTATAGGAACCTTTAGTATAGTATTAGTAAAAAAGTTTCCACGTGCCAGACAATCAATGTGGAAGGAATAAATGTAGGCGTGTCTAATGGGCCTGTAGTTGGAGCGGTATAAAACTACTGGTGAAATCAGCAACACAAGACCAAAGGGTCACTCAACTGAAGTAGTTTGGAGATGTTTTGGCTTTTTTACCATACAACAAAAAACACAGCAATGACGAAGGGACATGCCAAAAACCTTTCCACGACCCAGGAGCCAACTATATGTACCAGCATATAGTTTAAACCACAATTCACTTTCACTCAGGAGCCAAAATCAGCCTTTACACTGGGAGGAATTTTAAATGTATTCTGACAAATATAGATTTTTTTTTAATCTTTATCATGATATCATTTTTGGCCCCTCCCACCACCAATGAGTTACAAGTTACAATGAGGTCTTGTAAACTGTGTGGGATTTTTTTTGCAGTCTGTCAATTGATTCTTAAGACACAATGAAACATATGGTGATGTAATACAGGTGTGTTGAACTGCTCTTTTTTTTTTTAATGGCAGTGCTCTATAATGTCTGGGTTTATTTCCTGGCTTGAGGTCATGACATCAGCACCGGGGCGCGCTGGCAGTGTATCGCAAGCCCACACACGAAAAAAACGATGTTGGTTAGGTGAAATTCAATCAGACTTGTGCTGCAGCAGACTTTTAGCTGAGGTTTTTGGATCAGCGCCTGGAGCGTCAAAGTGTCTGTGTGAGCTATAGTGTGTACTGCTGGGGAGGGCGCAGTGAGGAGGAGGGGAGTGTGGGGGAAATCCCATCAGATATCACAGTTTCCATTACAGAGATACAGAATGCATTAAACAAAGGGTTCTGCTGATTGTAAATAAGGGGGATGGATTGGGCTTCTTCCAACACTATAGATATTCAGTACAGTATCTGAATCCTTTCCCAATATAGAAAATGTAATCACACAGACCTCTGTACAGATAGCCGGGAGAGACAAAAAACATATTCCAACAGGATAACAAAAACTCAAACCAACACCACTTACAACTTGAACCTCGAAGCTTCTCCCTAATGACATACTCCCTAACAGAGGCTATAAAATAATGTTTATCTTTTTCCTTATTGCGTGCACACACGCACGCACACACACACACACACACACAAACACACACGCACGCACACACACACACACACACACACACACACACACACACACACACACACACACACACACACACACACACACACACACACACACACACACACACACACACACACACACTGACTAAGAATGATTTTTGGATAATATCTGAAAGGATGCGGCTGCTGCACACGGGACATTTCCTGACACTGAATATCACCCTGTGCTGTGGAAGAGGTGCGGTGTATGCTGGGTGTATGAGACGTAAAGGCCTGCTTTCTCAGCTGCTTCACATTACCACTACAAAGTCCAACAGCAGTCTGCGGTCACTTTGAAATACTTTCCATTTTCAAAAAAAAAAGCCCCCGGAGCGGTAAAAGTATTGCAGGGTGGGCGCCGTGCCAACAAGAAGCTCTCTCTCACTCTGACGTGAAAGAGAGAGAGAGAGAGAGAGAGAGAAAGAGAGAAAGAGAGAGAGAGTGTGAAAAAGTTCACATTCTGGAGGTTTATAAAAAGTAGAGGGACGTGTTCAGCGACGGTTAAAATGTCCGACATGCTTGGAAACATTTCCTTTGTGAAGATTGAGCAGCGCATGGAGAGTTCATGAGAGTGTGTGGTGGTGCGTTTGATAGCACAGCACTGAGCAGGCAATGTCGTTGGAGCGTCATAACACATTAGATGACATTAATACTACATTTGGACACGTTTCAAGAATTTGTTCATGTAATGGATATAGGTTTGTGTGGTGAGAGGGTGTGATCTGGCAACTGAACCATCACATATTCAAAGTGGGGTTAATCATGTTTACATTAATAACACATCTAATAACTAGATCACATTTAAAAAGGCTTTGTACTTCTGAGGAACCCACAAAGAATCATCAACTCTGCCTGTCAGCGTCTTTTCCTTATTGAATGAGAGCTGCTTTTTAGGGAGACAACTATGATAAGGCCAGCAGCATCATGCCATGCACCAAGCAGCTGACTTTTAACTGACAGGGCTGGAAATAGTGGAGCATTTTGGAGCTAAAGGAGCTTGCTTGTGGCAACAAAAAGGAGAGATAGGGAGGGTCAAGATTGGAGTACATTAATACTAATGTTGCACGGTGACTACTGGATGTGTGGATAGGTAACATGTTAACAAACACATTCACTATAACCAAAAATCAATCATTAAAGCTCTTATCATTAAAGTGCACCGACCAACATCTACAAAAAGAAAAAAAATGGGATTGGTCTGAAGCAACTCTTTTGTTGTTTGTCAGCACTGGGAATGTTTGTTGCCCTGTTGCTCAGTACAAGCCGCCCCTCTTGTTCACCAGCGTCTGCTCTTTCACTGGCTCTTGTTGAGCAATGAAAAGCAAAAAGAAAAGCTGTGACGGCACGACTAAAACAGACTGACAGCCTCTCCTGCAGCCAATACACACACACACACACACACACACACACACACACACACACACACACACACACACACACACACACACACACACACACACACACATAGCCATTTCCACACAGCGGGGTCAGCAGCAGGGGCAGGGCCAGCATTCAGCAACCTGTTTACCTCTTGACCTCCAGACAGCTCATTATTAGGTCTACACACAGACTGGGAGGTCAGCTCACATCAGTAAACACTGAAGTAAATCACTGGCTCATTCACACCACTTGTCCTCTAGCCTGTCCAGCTAACGGCTATTGATGCCGTTTTAAAAGGTAGTTAAAGTCACCTGTTAGGCAAAATGCACTTTGTCATGGTTTTTTCAACATCAATATAAATTTGAGAAAAAACATCCCTCTCTCCTTTTCTCCACCCTCTCTCCCTCCCCCCTCCCCCCCAGATAATCCTGAATCTAATTGACAGTTAAACCGGCAGTTACATCAGACCAATCAGAGCAGACTGGGCTTTTTTGGAAGGCGGGGCTTAAAAAGGCTGGTTCTTAAAAGGAGCGTTTCAGAAAGAGGCTGAAAAGATGAGATTCAGCGGATTCAGCTGGACAGTATACCATGAAAAATGAGGTGTTTTGAACCTGAAAATGAGCATAATACATTATCTTAAAAAAAGATTTAGGCTATCATAAATGTGTGTGGATAATGATTAAAAACTGAAAATAATGCTCTCTTTTTTGTAACTATTATAACCTTTAGAAACAACCTTCCTGACATTACAACCTGCAAGGAAAGCAGTCTTTCTTTAGAGCTGTTAATGCACTAAAAAAAAGGAACAGCCTATCCTCTTAAGTACACTTAAAATTCCTTCACCCCTTAAATCAGCACGCAGTTCATTTTACAGCTCTGTCCTCCTGATTGGCTGTATGGAGGGCTGTGGGAGCTGCAGCACACCCTCTCATATCACATCATTTAACGCTCTTTGAGGCCACAGCTGACTCCTATTGGGCTGTAATGGCTCTCCCGCTGCTCTTGGCCCAGATCCCTGCATTTGCTAGGCCTTTGAAGTACTCGCACACACACACACTGACGCCCAGCCCCGACAGAGCAGGGGAAAGGGGTGTGTCTGGGGCCGGTCTTTGGGGTTTGCGTCCCCCTCCAGGTACACCTGGCTCTATTAGCCTCACAAATGAAAATGCGTGCCCTTTGACCTCCTGCCTTTGTTCGGCCTAAGCTCCCGTCTCGCAGGCACCTTCCTGAAAGCCTGGGGATTCTGGGTAGGAGGAGTGTAAAAAAAAAAAAAAAAAAGGAGAAGCAGTTCCTGGCTTTACTGGAAGTAAGGGGTTAGTGTGTAAACCACAAGGTGGAGGAGAATGAAAAAGCTTGAAGTCAGAACAAGGGGAAGAGGTAATGTGAGCGGCCTGTGCACGGTCAGCTCTGTCAACATGAGCCCCGGGTGCTTACGGGAATATAAGGCCGAGTGTAAAGAAAAGGTGAAAGAAAAGTGTTTCTTCTCTGTGGCCAGGCAGGATGAGCAGGGCCTGGGAGTGAATGTACCTTTCCCAACGGGACAAAGCCAAAATAAACAAGAAAAGAACAGCAAAACAACACGCTCCTCTGCCAAAACAACACGCTCCACTGAGCACTCTGCTCCTGCACCTCACTCCTGCAATAAGGTGTCCCTCCTCCTACCTCCTTATGTCATGTTAAAACCATGTGCACGACATGGCTGTGACCTGTGACCTTTTTTCATTATGTGCTCAGAAGCACAACACAGAAGGCAGCCTGGACAGTAAATATGAGGTTGAACTAAAAATTATAACTAAAAAGATACAAGCTGAACGTGTTATAAATATGTAAAATACTCTAACGTTATAATATGAGTTATAATCTATTTTATTTCTCTAAAGTGGCATCAATACGCTGCAGTAGATCAGTGTCCCCCCCCCCCCCC